>NC_136794.1:13093764-13693764 GCF_951216825.1 Electrona antarctica | reverse complement strand
GCAATCCCTGCTCAATCGACATAATTTAATTAAGAGTTTCTGAAAAATGATTCCAGTGCAGGGTTCATCCATACTAAATGTTTTTTATTGTCTTCATATTAAAGTAGGTTCCTTCCTTTTCTTTATGTAAAGCTACTTTTGGTACTTACTTAGAAAAGTGCTATATAAATCAGAGCTATTATTTTTCATGGGTGTGTGGATGAGATTTTGAAGCAATGAATTACCTTCTGTTTCCTGGGAGAGCTCTGTGTCCACAAACTTCCTTTTCCTGTCGGTGAGAGGCCTGCTGTAAGATGTGTCCTCTACACGAGACTTTCGCTGCTGTGGGAGATAAAGGTGTAAATATCATATGCCAGCAATACCTGGTCCAGTTCAAAGCACTGCCTCGAAACACTACATCACATGCAAAGGTCATTGAGGAAAAACAAGTCTAAACACGTCTGCTGTAGGCCTACATTCAAGAGACTCTGAATGCATGCATTTGTGCGCTAGATTTGTTCTGTGATGACAGTGCCCAGTCCATAAGCAGTCTATATGTAGCCTAATGTTGCCATCTTGATGTGATGCATGCATGGATAGCAGCATTGTTGGGATTGGCATGTGTGTTCACTTACATTGGGTGGGACCATAAATGGGACTTGCTGGTCATAGAATCCGTCCATGTTATCTGGGGCTTTGGGGTTCCCAGTTGGGGGAAGGGGGTGGGTTTTCGCTTTAAAGCGACAGCACTGTGGTCACTTTCTGGATCCGGTCAACTGCAGACAAAGGTAACATCAGGAGAAATAAATCACCAACAAAGAACAATACTAAAATATTCACTTGATGTCCCATGCTGCATGCAATACTTTTCTCATTGGAATAAAATGTGGTTTCCTACAATGTGCATATCCTCATACACGGGACTTATGGCCTGCATCATGCCTCTTATTGAAACAACAAACAGTTAATTTAACTGAAACATGCTGGTATAGACAAGGCTTCTCGATGTAAATACACTGTCATTAAGTGACGCACGTTAGCATGTTACATAACCAAACGCAGCCATCTGTGCTTATTCACGTTAATCGTCTTGGAAAGCATTATTTTAAGACCAGCCTTGTGTCTCATGTTCAGCTGCATGCTGTGTAACATTGTGATAACTAAATGTAATGTATCTCACACAACATCTTAAGTCATTACACTGCTTTTAAACGACACTTCCTTTGAGTGGGCTTTTGGGTGCACCTGGCCACTTGCAAAGCAAGAAAGATGTAGGCTGCCTAGGATAAAAAACAGTTCACTTCCACGGCGGTGGCTGCACCGCACCGGATTGATATGACTCACTACAATGAGCGAGTAGCTTCTGGACAATCATAATTACAATGTAAAGTTAATACATCCGATATTCAACTAGGCTCCTTATGGAAAATGTCTCTGCGTAAACCCCGCTGAGGAGCGCATTTGGCGAACTGCTCATTTTAGGGTAGCCCCATATGCTCCCTCAGTCCCTACGCTCATTCTGTAGCTCCGAGATACAGAATGAGGCTATGGAATGAGGGACCATATGGGGATAGTTTTAGGGCACATATTTCAGTAAATGTTCATTATCGAGGAGTTAACAGCTTTTCTATGTCACAAAAGCCAATAATGGCATATTATTAGCCGCTTTATTGACGTTAGTCTTAAAATACCCAAACCCCATGCAACCACCGTAACACGCTAGGTTTGACATTAGATGCCCGCAGTTATTCCAGAAGATGAAGATCTAGCATTCTAGCCTATAATAAAATGCAAATGAGAAAAATAGAAATTACAGCTCAAAATCCCGAGCGAGAAAGCAATCCAGGACCAGGGAGCATAGTTTAGCCTCACTGCGTGCTTGTTTTGCCGAACTTTATAGGCTTTACAATCCATATACAAAAGTTTGCATTTCACTTTAAGCAGAAGCAGATGATGATGGGGCCGCCGCCGGGGGATGAAAATCACCCGACACCCCCTCCTTTTCTCCACCCCTCCCCCACCCCTCCCTCCCTCCACGGACTCTTGTTTTTCTCAATGAAGTGAAACTCGATCCCTGAGGAACACAAGATGAGGAAACGAAAAAAAGAAAAAAAGAAAAGCGGACCCCTCCAGTCCATTCATAAAATAACAAACAGTCGCCAGACCGCGCTGATAACCAAAGCTGATATCAAGAGAGATAACAACACGTAAGGTGCAAAAACTATGCATGTGCTTTAAACACAAAGTCCTGCTCGTATTCTTACTTACATAAAAAGCCCATAGAAAATGGTTGCCAAAGTAAATATTATAGAGGAAGATGGCGTTGGGAAAAAAAATGTAATGTACGCACGAAATATTTATATGACTTTGTCATTGTCAAAACACTGACTGATAAAGTAGGCTTATATTGCAGCTTTAGGGCTTACCTTTATTATATTGCGTATATTCCGTCCCGTGTTGAAATGATCCACACAAAATTTGCGCCGTTGGCCGTCTGTGTGTCTGCACGGATAATAACACGACGTGCAGCCTTCGACTCGCGAAACTTGACTGAGCTTTTCGTTAATGGACCGGTCGGTTTTCCCCTGGGAAACTTGGAACACAGTAACTGAGTAACATGCTCTGATTGGTTCAATCACAGTGTCCTTCAAAGCCGAGAAACCAATGGCTTATCTGGAGGTGCTGAATTATGCATTAGATGTCCTTGGACCAATCACAGAGTAACTCTGGCCTATTTTTATGAATGGTTGGATTTCATTCACATTTCTTTTGTTTTTTTCAGCCATCCCTGCCGATAGCTTTTAAAGGGCCAGTTACATAGGAATTAAAAATGCCACATGGTACAGAAAGGTTAGGTTGTACTCAACATTTCTGTGATCACGCGGATATCATATAGTCTACTGTTCAAACTAAAAGGTTAAAGTCACATGATGTTGTAATGTAACATTTTACTGTACATTTTCACTGTATACACTACACACACTACCTGTGTAGGTGTCACAGGTAAACAAGAAGACAGTGACCTCTACTTACATTACAAAGGAGTGTCAATGACCACTAACACTGAAGTAGGCCTAACACGCACACACACGCACACACACACACACACACACACACACACACACACACACACACACACACACACACACACACACACACAAAAGGTATTGATTAATAATAAAATTGATGCGAAATGTGTTTACAGTAAACATGTTGTTTGGTGAGAATTGTCAAGATAAATGCCTTAAAAGGCCAGTCCACAGACTTGCAACTAGTCGCAACTCCTCGCTGCAAAACATTTTTAAGGCCAGTCCACACGAAAGCATGCAACTTCCATTGGGGATAATGGTTGTAAATACGGTAGTTGCAAGTAGCACTAACTTGCAAGGAGTTGCATTGGTGTG
This sequence comes from Electrona antarctica, assembly GCF_951216825.1. Lineage (NCBI taxonomy): Eukaryota > Metazoa > Chordata > Actinopteri > Myctophiformes > Myctophidae > Electrona > Electrona antarctica. The sequence goes on along the minus strand of NC_136794.1, from coordinate 13,690,381 downwards.
GGCTGGCCTTTATCCCAAGGAGTGTTTTTCTTGCAAAACTAATGCTTGCAATGGATTCAGAATTTTAAAATCCCCCCTAGTTTGACACAACATGCTACTTAAAGCTTAATGACATTTTTAAATGTTTTGCCTTATAGCCTATAATGGTTCCCCAACTTTCAATGCCTGAATTTACCTTGATCCACTAATAATATAATTCACACATTTTAATATGTTATTTGGATGACCTTAATGATCATAAAAAACCTTGAACGATTACTATTGCAATTTATTTTGGGTCAAACCTTAGATTACTTGTCTATTTGTTATGTTTCTAATCAACCAGACCTGATGGCTTCAAGACTCAAATAGGCTACAAATACATTTACGATTGTGATTTTAACCACAAACACAATAGCAAAAGTAAAGCATATTTAATCATTTACCATAATTCCAAAGACTGACCACTTTTCAGTCTTTATTTCCCTACTTTGGAATCAGTGTTGTTTCCACTAAAATACCTATAAATATAGACATATATACAGTATATCTATATATGTATAGACACCCTCACACCTCGAGGGGTGTGTGACGTGTGTGTGTGTGTGTGACTGTGTGTGTGTGTGTGTGTGTGTGCATGCGCGCGCGAGAGATAGAAGCAGAGCTATACCCAAAAAGGTCAGAGGTCACAAAGAACTATAAACCCTTGTCATTATCACCACTGTCAATTCTAAAACTGTAGTCCCACATATTACACAGACACTCGCTTGCATTACTGAGAATTTAAAACAAACCAGGGACAGTCAGCAGATGGTATGAAAACTATAATCCCCACAAAATCTGTGCAAGCAATGACACAGAGCTTATAAGCTTGTCTCAGGGACGATAATAGCATGAATAAATGAATCCATAGAATATACTTGTCTCATAGGATATATAGAGCTATGTTTTGCTACAGAGCCTGAGGTCTTAGGCCAAGGGTGAACATATTGTCTTACAGGATATGGGATTTTCACACATGTGTCGTAGAGGAAAATATAGCAGGGGGAGTTATGGGGTGGATGTTCTTTGATTGGCTAAAAATGTTGACTGTTAAATTCACATACAAATCAAGTGTGTCTGAGGTTGCACCTGACCCGCATGAGCAGGGACACTTCCATCCATCCATCCATCTTCAATCGCTTATCCGTAGTCAAGCCGCGGGGGAAACAGCTCCACCAGAGAGCTCCAGACTTCTCTCTCCAGAGCAACATTAGTAACTTCCTCCTGGGGGATCCCAAGGCATTCCAAGGCCAGTGTGGCAATGTAATCCCTCCATCTCATCAATTCAATTCAATTCAATTTTATTAAAGTGTCAAGTCACAACAAGTTGTCTCAAGACACTTTACAAACCAACAAAGATCCACCCAGAGCAAGCGAGCAATATTGCGACAGTGGTAACGAAAAACTCCCCTTTAGGAAGAAACGTCAGGCAGAACCCGACTCTAGGGTGGGCGGCCATCTGCCTCGACCGTGTCGGGGGAGAGGGGGAGAGGGGTAGTTATTACTACAAGTAGTAGCAATAACAATAATAATGAATGAAATGGTGTAGGATAATATAATTAATGAAATAGTGTAAGATAATATAATATGGTATAGCAATGTTGGATAATAATAATGTTGGATAATATTAGAGGTCCACGGAACTGCGAAGTGGAAGACGAAAAGAGACTCCACAGATGTTGAGTTAGTGGCAGGCCTTATTGGAGCCTATACAGTGTTTATTACAAGCACTGCTGGGAGACAAACCCACACAAACAATGTACGATTTAGGCATTTAGCAGACGCACAACACAGGTGCGGGGTGCAGGTGCCTTGGTCTGCCCCGTGGTCTCCTCCCAATGGGACGTGCATCGACTATCTCCCTAGGGAGACGCTCGAGAGGCATCCTAACCAGATGCCCGAACCACCTAAGCTGGCTCCTTTCCAGGCGAAGAAGCAAGCAGCGACTCTACTCCGAGTCTTTCTCACGTGACTGAATTTCTCACCCTCTAAGGGAGATGCCAGCCACCCGTTGGAGAAAACTCATTTCGGCCACTTGTATTCGCGACCTTATCCACACTTCATGACCATAGGTGAGAGTAGGAACGAAGATTGCTCGGTAGGCAGAGAGCTTTGCCTTCTGGCTCAGCTCTCTTTTCGTCACAACAGTGCGGTACAGCGACTGCAATACCGCCCGTGCCGCTCCGATTCTCCAGCTGATCTCCCTCTCTGTCCTCCCCTCACTCCTTAAGACCCTGAGATACTTAAACTCCTTCACCTGGGGTAATGTCTCATTCCTTACTTGGACTGCACAATCCATCGGTTTCCTGCTGAGATACCATATGGCCTCAGATTTAAAATAAAAAGTAGTGTATACTGTGTATAACAGTGACAACATCCACTGAATTATTCTCCTCTATCTTTATAGTGAGGATGTGGGTGGGTGGACGTGAGCGCCTGGAGGCGTGAGAGGAGTGAGCATATTGTGTTTCCATTTTGAATCTTTCCTTAAATAACTGTGACATATGCAAGAGACGAGAGTGACAAGCTGCTTTTGTGTACATTAAGGGCTGGAGACGAGTAGGGCTTTATGTTGTGCGTCACAGACATGAAGAAGAGTGAAAAGAGTGATTTAAGCCTGCTCAAGCAGTACTGGGTCAGTTTGACACTGACGCAGATCATTGGTGCCCATTGAGATGTGGGCTAAATTCTTAACAAGGTGTAGACTCTAGTCTGAAAACTTTACTGACCTGTACTATAGTCAGAGGTTACCAAACTCATGAACTGCTATCCTCCACACAATAGACCAAAGGTTCCCAAACTTGTCATTGCCACGGCACCCCAAAATAGTCATATTTGGAACCGCTGCAATAAACATGAGATAGTTTTACAATATTCACTCTATGTGTGATGTATTACATAATACATTCAGTTGCTTTTGGGGAAGGGCAGAATTTCAGAAGGCTTGTTGTTTTGTATACTTTATTAAATGTACAGCCCTTTGAGAATGTAACAGTGATTAAGGCCAATACTAAATAAATGTGACTTCAGAAGCTCAGATAATATATTGTAAGAATTTCCACCAATGAATGCCATCATCAATGTCTACCGACCAAACAGCAGCTACATGCGATGAGGCACACTAAATAAGTGGATCTGGCCATTATCATGGCATGTATGTCTCGGCCTGCAAATATCTGTCAATTTACACATTTCAAAAAAGAGTTAAAATGGGAAAGCGGAGCCGCGGGGCACAGGATGCTCTTCCAGAGAAGGACGAGATGTGACTTGCCAGCTATTAATAGCACATTGGGAAATAATTCCTGCCTTGTTATCTCAGCAGCCGCACTCAAGACGCCTCGCCAAAGGCAAACTCAAGCCTGATTTATACATCGTCGCAATGGTGAAAAACAGCAGAGTTCACAACATGACGCAGTGTGCCGAGAGCTTGAAGATCTGTAATTTTGAAAAAGACACGTCATGTGTGAATCATAAATCAGGCTTAAAGAGGCCCAGTTTTATAACCATTCCTTTATTCTCCGACTCTTATCTTTATTTATCTACCCCCCTCACTCCAATAACTCCATGCATCCCTCCCCCTGGCTAATGTTTCTAATTTTCTCTGTCTCTTTCTAATCCTCTCCATCTCCATTTCTTCTGTTTATGCTCTTGACCAGAAATCAGGGAATGTAATGTAAAAAGTTATCGTTGTAATTTAATTCTAATTTTTGTGTTTTACTTCTCTGGATTTAACTGCCAGATAAAATGTTAACATGATATGGTCTTTTCGATTTATGTTTATTTGAGTATGACAGCACCAGTATATGGCCGCAAAAGGTGCATTTCTCGGTGGATTGGGGGAGAGAGCATGATTCTTCTTGACCAAGAAGGGCCAAAGGTCATGAAGAGCTTGTTTCTGTATGAGTGTATAGCGGCATGGTTGTGGGAAATATGGGTGTGTCTTTATTACCATTGTCTTCTTGTTTGTTCACTCAATCAACCTCAACATTAATTTCCTCACGCTAACCTGCCAGAACCTGAGTCATCATCTGTGATTAATGGGTGCTGATATGTCTGTTTGAGTGCCAATTGATCCAAGAAAAATACAGGCATAGCTTCCTGTGGCAGTCCACCCACACCAATACAGGAAACCAACATATTGTATATAATGATCTTATCATGAGTGAGTATATTATTGTAAAATAAAACAACAGAGGAATATAATCGAAAGGCCCTCTCGTTATCATCAATATAAAAGCACTTAACAATTTGATTTAATTCAAATCCAAACAGTTGGAGTACAAAGATGCTATGGCTGCAGTGCTAGAAATCTGTATCTGTGCACGTCTGTGCATGTGCATATTATAACATATGGTTGCATGAATGTGAAAGAGATCAAGGAAGAAGAGAGAATGCATATTCATCCTTTTTGTTTATTTGATAAATCTTTGTGTCCATCAAAAGGCCAACAGAGCGAACAGCAAGGAAACCACACAGTAAAATCCTCAGTGTTCATTTATCCATTTGTACATTGATAGTTTTAAACAAACACTCAGGATTTTACTGTGCAAATACAGACATACAGTAGACAATGAGTAGAGGGATGATATTGATTCTTCCCTCCTTGTTATCCAATCACAGACTAGAGTGTGGGGATTTTGTCTGCCCGTGACCCTGTATGGACTGACAGTCCAAAACCATACTCACCCTATTGGGGAACGATTGGGGGGGAGGGAGTTAAATGAAATCCTACTCTATGCAGGTCATCTGATTCGCTGGTCTCAGTTATATAGTATGATTGATTATCTTGTTTTTATAGAATAATCTCCCTGAAATATTGCAATTTATTATGTAATATGTTTAGCAGTCCCCTTCAAAAATACTGTTGTTGATGTGTCTTAACCAGCGACTTAATTCCCACCTCTGTTGACATGAACAGAAATACCCTCTCTATGAATTCTGTATCTGTGATTCGATAACATACATGTGGGATAACAACACTTCGGGGCTCTGCCGCATCTGCGCCTCTGATGTCACTCAATATCGCTAATCTGTCCCAGGCTGAGAATAGGACAGCACGGTCAGGACAGTAGTGTACGATAAACCAGGGAAGGTCAGGAATACTGGAGGGTAAAAGGGGGTGGTTATACATGGGGACAGATGGACCCTGGCTATCTCTTCATTATCATTATTATGTTGATTAATGTGGATGTAGCTAGCTGCTAATTATTGTAAGAGGGATTTGCAGTTTGGACATATGCAGTGGTTGTAGGCAAATCAAGCAGGACTTGAACTACTACAAATTGTACAGTAATGTGTAATTTAATCTACATTTGTTTTAGCCCACTGAACTGAGGGCACTTGAAACTTGCCCTGGGACCAGGACAGTAGTCTACTAAACTAAGCCTGGTGAGCTAGCTGTACTGTCCTCCTGGGGAACTACCGTATAATCACCTTAGATATCACTATTATCATAATAACACAATGGCAGGCCATATTCTCTGCTGCTCAATTATGTCAACGTTATACGCAACACTGTACATTAACAACCTCTGCGGTAACAGTAGCTCTACTGCCGAACCTGAGGTAATGGATGGCCTCTGGGTCTCCTGGGTTTGTCTAACCTCAGGTCAAATGCAACCTTCTACAGACCAGTTGCCGGTGACAAAACTAGACAGAACTAAATGACATGTGGGGGTTAGGATTTGACCATAAATAACATGCAGTGGGTAATGTGTTTTTGCAATACAGAGATAACTAATTTTTCAATCTTCCATTGCCATTTTATTTGTTTTTGCCAATACAAATAAAATGCACACACAGTAAAATCCTCAAGTGTTAATTACTTAATTTATCAATTTGTAGAGGTCCATTTGCTTACATTTGTACACTGTCTAAGTTAAACGACCACCCAGGATTTTATAGGGCACAGCTGTGGGCAGAGCGTGGGTCCATTTCTTATGTTAAGGCTATTGATTACTTCAAGGGACAAGACTAGCATGAATTGTGACACACATGGACTGGGGACTCCGACAGGCTGTGTGTGGGTGTTTATGTCACCGTCACTTGATCCAACAATAAATCTATAGATACTATATGATGGCGGACACTTCCTCCAGGGATTTAGTTTTTAATGTAAGACAGTTCATTGGCTGTCTTTATCTTTGCACAGTATCATCATAAAACATGCTACCAAAAAAGAAAAGAAAAAAGAAAATCACAACACATAGATATATCAGATAAATTGAGCTTTTAAGCAAAGAAAAATGTCTGGTCCACAGAGGTGATGGTTATAGAGGAAAGGGGTTGCGACATTGGCAGGCATGCGGTGGTGTGAGTTAACATCAGATAAAATATTATAAACAAATATGTACACTTAATAATATAACTTTCTAAAACCATTCTTTCATTAAATGAAAAGTAACTGTAAACATGCACTCATTTTCCCACCAGGTTGTCTCGCCGCCAGGCTCCATGGGGTCAACTCAACTAAAAGCAAGCTTCATAAGGCTGTATTGGAACAGTCTCTAGCATGTTATTTGTGGAGTAGCCTATAAAGGTTTTACCACATGTGTTATTAATTTACATGTATATTGTCATATAAACAAAACAAAAAAAGAGCAGTTGAAACTGCAGTGAAAATGACCTGAAGAAGTTCAACCCAATCTCTGGAATGATGTTTTCTTATATGGAAAAATGTACAATTATGTCTAGGCAATGGTTAGCTGGATACACTGTTGTGTTTTAATGGGGCCTGGGTGCGAGAGTGGTGACTGTTTTAAAGGGAACTAGGGTAAAAAAAAAGGCATGGAAGCCTCAACCCTTGGAGCACAGTTTGTACCAGAACAACTTCTGTCGAACCATACTCTGCCCTGCACTTAAGACATACATCTCATATACATTTTAGCAGGGAGGAAGGCAGTTTCCCCCAAATCTAATAAGAGATTAGACAGACCATGCACAATGAAATGTATTGTACTGTTTTAACACTTCGCCATTAACATGTGTTTATCTTATTCAAGATCTCCCTAGATTCTGAAAGAACAAACCTGAACTGAGCAGGTCAAAACCTGATAAAAATGCATGTTTCATTTAATAGATCTCCGAATTAGATTGTGTGGGTAAAACTGCCTCCAGAGGCTTTCTGCACCAGCTCCTTTGTGAGCCATTGATAATGGTGACCCACTGAAGAATACTGATATGTGCTCCTCTAAGCTAAGTCTACATTGATAACAATTACATAATATTAAAATCACATTCATGTTTATATGTGCCCTACACCTACTTCCCAGATATATACAAATACTGTCTGCACATGTATTTGCCATATTGACAGTAATATGCTCATGTTCGATACAGTCTGTAATGTACTAAAGTTTAGTAACTAAACTAAGCGTTCTGTCTTTGCAGTGACAGGCAACGGCGACATTAACATGCTAGTATTTGTTATTTTCTCCTATTGATCACTTCTACGCCTTTTCTGAGGCCACCACTTCCTTATTTGTAGTACCATATTGTCATTTGGTGAAGTCTAGTCTAGTCTAGATTGGGGGTCTAGTGTTTGTCAAGAACAAAAACTTAAAGCTCATAGATAGTAATCATTGCTATACTGTTCGTCCGGTAACAGGGTTCTCTCATCTCTTCAGCTCTATAGTAAACATCTGCACCTGAAAATGTATTCTGTTGTGTCTACTAAAGAGCAGGAGAGAAAGGGAGACCCCTGTTGTTACTGATCAAACACTCATGATTACCATTGGAATATAGAGCTATTTAACACTTATTTTAACAAAATAATATCACTTACACCCCATTAAAGCCAAATCATGAGTGAAATAAAAAATGCCCAGCATTTTACAGTGGGTAATGGCCCTGGGTTGTCACAGTCCCTGCACCCTTGACATTGCCAGTTGATGTTTTGACACTATAATTAGAGCATATAGTTTCACAGGAGGATTGATAGATCCTCCCTGAAATAGAGGGGTAATTTTAGATTCCCCCTGTCGGCGCTCTGGTAAATAAAACCCCTGTGGGCCCCGTTGTTAGTACACCCCAGAGGGGATTCATTTCAATCCCTAACCTCACTACCAGTGTCCTCTGGCTGGGGGTCAGGACATCTGGCGTTTGGTGGCCTGGCCGGCGGTGGCTTGGTGACAGGAGCCGTTGTTGATTCAATCTGGACACGTGTCTTTTGGTACGCAACGAAGAAAACAAGACCCTTCAATCCCTAATTTCAGTCCAGTCCGATCCATTTATAACCAATTTATGTACAGCAACTGGAAACCTGGCCAGCAGCGTAACTGTCCTGAGGTCTAGCTCTAGATCGTCTGCAGAATCCCTACATGAATCCCCCACCCCAGGCCATAGTTATGTGGCTTCTACCATCAACCTGTAAATGAAACATCCAAGTAGGGTATGCCCTACTACCATCAACTTGTAAAATTAAACGTATCAATATTGGATGAGGCTTCTTCCTCTCCTCAACCATGCTGTGCTTTTGGTCTGCAGGGAGGCCTGTGGAGTGAGCGCTCTTACATGCACTCTGTTCCATTATTCATACAGGTTATACAAAGAGATGGCATCACACCCTACTTTTCTTATCCTCCTTCAGTATCTCACCTTATAACCTACTTCTGTCTCTGACTTGTTTTTCTCCTCATAACCCCATACCCCTCACCCCTCACCAACATAGAGCTGAGGGCGTGAGGTTTGGGCTGAGAGTGGGGACCTAACACATTTTTTACTTTGGCAAGATGTTGGGACTAAAGCCACACCATGCACTGAGGACTTGGGACCGTGGTCCAGAGAGTAAATAGAAGATGGTGGATACACAGGAAAAGGTCGATATGCCGAGAGTCTTTCATTTCAGGAACAAAATGGGCCAGTGGGCCTGTTGGTCCATTTAGTGGGCCTGTTGGTCCATTTAGTGGGCCTGTTGGTCCATGTTGTGGGCCTGTTGGTCCATTTAGGAATTAGTTGTCTCTAAGGATATTGACATTCGGAATGTTCTCCTGGTTGTTGTGTTCCTGTTAATGAAACTCCACCCCCCATTCACCCACAGCCAAGGAACAGTCATTTGAGGGAGTTTTAGTTTGTTGTGTGTATACTGTATGCAAGTGTGTGTGTGTGTGTGTGTGTGTGTGTGTGTGTGTGTGTGTGTGTGTGTGTGCCTCCTAATCACGGCTCCTGTTACGCTTCTTGAAGAAAAAGAATGGCGTCTTCTGAGGTGGACCCAATAACATGGGCACCTGGTTCTTGCGTGTGATCCGGATCTATAAGATAACAAATCAACACAACACAACAATGCGATAAAGAACAATCCTTTCGTTTCAATCTAAAGTGTGAGTTGTGATTTCAAAGTTGAGCAACCGCCACCGTCTCATCTTCATGACAACTTTATTTCTGACACATTGTACACGGTTCTCAGCTCTCATGGAAGGTTAGAGGTGTCGGGAGGATCAAGACTGCAAGGTTTCCATGTGGATCTCAGATCTTCATGTGGCCAGTCATCTCTATGATGTTAGGTCATCTCCATATTTAGGCAAAGTTCCATTGACTTTCGGTATAAAATTAAAAGTTAAAACAAGTACGCTATATTTTTCAAAAACATATGTGAAAAGAAATTGGGGATTTATTTCCTTGGCATTCTGGGAGCAGGCACAAGCATTCAGACAGACAGACAGACAGACAGACAGACAGACAGACAGACAGACAGACAGACAGACAGACAGACAGACAGACAGACAGACAGACAGACAGTAAGTCCAGGGCGCTCAGGTGGTATGCGAACACAATTGGCCCATGTTTGAGGGAGGGAAGCCGGGCGGGTAGGGTGAAATTGGTCATTGTACGTACTCCTACAGGCTGGGGGGCTACTATAAATTTAGCCTGGGATCAATACCATTGATCCCAGGGGTCTCTGATCCGGTTGGAGCGGAAATAACTTTACGTCAGCAGGTGGCCGGAACCACCAACCAGAACCACCAGGTGCATGTCGTGCACCTGCAAAATAATTCCCCTAGGTTAAAAGTTGTTGAAATTGGTAGAATTGTTTCATTTCTTTTGGTATAATAATTGTTTATGTTCATCTTTTTATTTTAACTCGTAGCACGACCAGCGACAATAAACTAATTGATTTGCATTATGTGGGGAACAAAAATAATGCGACGAAAACTGGAATCAACCAATGGAACCAGTTTTGTTTTTCTAAACCGGATCACAAGGCTCAGTTTAGAACGAATAGCATGCTTTTCTCCGCGGTAGAAAGCCTGGTGACACAAGGTTACTCTAAATTTAATTAAAAAAGAGAGGAAGTCACACAGATGCAGACCTGTACATACATGAGCGCAAGCACACACGCACGCACGCGCACGCACACACACACGTCGTTCAGACTCACCGCACAGGGGGGCTGCATCCAGGGCTCTCCATCAATCTGCATTGGCAGTGGTCTTGACGTCCTGTATGGTTTAGTTACAGTGAAGAGTATGGAGTTAGAGAGGGAAGAAGGGGGGTCAGATCACACACACCTCCGAGGCACGGAAGGCCTGTTCACACCATCCCAGGACAGAGTCAAACAGTGCACACTTTGTTCCCATGAGACCCAGTCCCAGACAGCACCACCCCTCCCTCTCTAAACTCACAGACCCACTGTACACACACACACACACACACACACACACACACACACACACACACACACACACACACACACACACACACACACACACACACACACACACACACACACACACACACACACACACACTGTATATGCTTGCCCAACACAAACACACACACACACACACACACACACACACACACACACACACACACACACACACACACACACACACACACAAAGTTAGTTTAAGCCTTTCATGCGTAGGGAAACACAGTATGGGAGAATGACTGTGATGAATACTCTTTTACTCTGCTCTAGGAAAATATTAAGGGCAGCTCACTGAACAGGTGAGAGAGAGAAACTTGAACGTGAATATTGACCCTTTAAAATTGTCCAGTAACTGGTTCACTGTGGATGTTAAATGGGCCGAGCACAGCAAGAGTAAAATAAAACATAAAAAGCTAGAAACTCTCTTTTAGACAAAATGGTGGCAGAACTGGAAGGCGGGCCGTGGTGACCTCAGGCCTGTCAGACGAATCATTTATCATCCTGTTTGACTGACAGTCAGTCGGTCATAGGGATTTGACATTTGTGGACCGAAAAAGCGCATAGAGCTGCTATGTTTGGTCTACAACGCTGTCGCATGATGAAGCATAAATTAGTGTGCTAAAAAATATATATAAATAAAAGGAAAATCTATTTAATTCATAACTGAATGAATTTTCTTTAACCCTATCTATCACTATAGTTTATGGACAGGGCAATGGATGTCAGAACGTGGAAGAATGGAGTAGAGACAGGGAGGCAAGCAGTGGGAGATGATCTGATGATGAGGACAAACCTGATGGTAACATTGGCACACTGGGCCAGTCTGCGACCGGCACTTTTCAGTCCTGTGTAGATCTGACCCATCTCTATGGCACCCTCCAGCCCAACCACCTCCAACAGCTGGTCACTCAGGTCTGGGAGGAGAGAGACAGTGAGAGAGACAGAGTATGGGTTAATATGGGTCACCACATGGGCACTGAAGCCAACTACATGAGAGGATCAGTCATAATACCTCATGTAATCTCACTGTAATCATGTGTCCTCCTGCATGGCAAATACATTCCTTTATACTACATGTCCTAGTTATGCAGGGGTTTCACAGAGATATACATGCCCTGCACGAGGATTTAATACATGACAACGGAGACCATGTGAGTGGTCTTTCGCTTCCACTCTCCTCTGGTTGTCTCTCCGCCTAACAGCACCATATCTACTGAGCAGTGCTACAAATGAAGAGGCCTGTCAGCTCCCCTTTACACAGAGTAATGCATTATCCATGTGACAACCGGCCAACCAACGCAGCACAGGGCCAACGGTAGTTTAAATGGAGGATCACTCACAGGGGCCACAGTGATTGGGATGGACTGTGGTGTGTTTTAGCCCCCCCCCCCCCCCCCATCTTCTGCTTCCAATATTTTCAGTTTGAGACACCACTTTTGGACCCCAATTTCCCTATTTAATCTCACTCTCTCTCTCTACGTCGTCCTCAGACGAGCCCTCCATCGAGTCATCTTGGTTCTACATACATCTGGTCAGCTCATTTGTGCTTTCTGCACCAGCATCTTTCTTTAGTAGGTCCACATAGGTAGGTGTGGGACGTCCTCTCGATAGATGCCCCTGTGTTGGTTCCCACAGTACAAGCTTTTTGACCGGGAGTTCTTGGTGTCGGTGGCAGTGGCCAGCTAGTCTTATCCTCCTTACTGCTATCTTCTCTGATACACAACATCTCACAATGCGACCCGTTGTGAGCTTGTAGATCCAGTTTTGAAACAAATTTAAGAGAAAGTGAAAGTGGTTGAGTGTGTCTGTGGGGTTTCATGAACATTGAATCAATGAGAAGTATTAACAAAAGCCTGTGACCAAAAAATAAATACGTTGGATCCATTTCCTGAAAAGTTAATAGTTACTGAGGTTTCTCATGATACTGCACTGATTTGGTTGGCGCCCTCTGTGTTGTACTTAACTCCCAGATCACATCCTGTCAGAGCAGTTATTATGGAACCCAAAGCTGGATGGGCCGACCAACCTGAGACTACGCTTCTCACTTATCGGGGGATTTGACCACAGAATCCTGTGAGCCGATGCTGGACAGTGTGTGCTATAGCACAGGGACACAATTAGACCAGGAATGGAATCTCTGTCTCGGTAACCCATATTCCAGGGCTAATTAAGCAGGTCAGAGTGGGGCTCTGAGACCTGATTAGCAAAGGCAGGCCGTGCAGTGGGCATGCACGCTGGTGCCAGTCAAACACCTAAACATAACCCAGCCCAATTGCATGCGCACAGAAAGCTGCAGCTCTCTCCTGACTGCCTATTGGGCCATACATACATACTGTATGGCAGCCTGTGTCCTCCTGGACAGTCAGAAGCAGTCCTATTGCACTGTATGTGTTTAATTATCTTAGTGTGTGTCACATTCTGTTCTCTACTGCAGCTAGCCAGCTACACATTCAAAATGATACAATGCAGATAATGGAAATAATGAAGAGCCGTGAAGAGTCAGTTAAAACTTACTAGGGTTTGCATCAGTGCAGGAGTAAACAAAGTCATCATGTGAGGAAGAGCCAAGGGAACTGGTCAGACTTTTCCCTGAGGGTCTGGTTGCCATAGCACTGTCTAGTCCTGACAAGCAAGAACTTGCAGCTCTGCCTGTTTTGACTGGAACTGTATAGGCTGCAGGCCTGTCTGTCTGTTGCAATGTAAACATGTTAATAATTGCCCGATGTTGCCTGACCTAGCTTAGCCTGCTGGCTTTGTTTCAAACTCCAAAGAGGAAACGGTCATGTGTTCTTACTTTACACTAGGGAGACTTTGTGCAAGGTCATGATGCAACACTGGACTCACGAGAAGGTGCTGGTGTGTGGGGTGTGTTGTGTTGTTGTGCTGTGAAGCATGGTGAATTCTCATACTTCGCAATTCGCAAGTCAGGATAGTAAGAAAATGATACGTGTGAAGACAAAATTATTTTTGCAAATTTTGCAATTTGCTACAAATCAAATTGTTTTGTTGCTCCTTCCGATGTTTGAAACTCTTGTGCATTAAAATAATTTGTCAACCATTAAATTAAACTGAAGCCTATCTAATGGAGTTATAGTATGAATCGGGTTAGAATACCCAGAATAATTCATCTTGGAATGGAAATTTAAATTAAGAAACATAGTATTCTCTTTAAGGCTACACTAAGCATGCATGTACAGCAGCTGAGCAGCATTCCAATGAGTTATCAGTATCACATGTGTGTGTGTGTGTGTGTGTGTGTGTGTGTGTGTGTGTGTGTGTGTGTGTGTGTGTGTGTGTGTGTGTGTGTGTGTGTGTGTGTGTGTGTGTGTGTGTGTGTGGATACATTGTTTTGTGTGTAGTGTATAATCACATGAACCCTAGTGTCCCTATTCTGGGCATGTCATAATAGGTGAAAATAGCAGATCTACAATCTCATAATGTGTTGGTAGCTTGTGGATTGGCTATTTATGGCGACTAGAGTTGGTGTAGAGGTGGAAAGGGTTTAACTATAACGTATCATATTTGACATATGATTATTGTATACAGGTTTGCAAAAATAACAATGAGTCTGTCATGTACACTACATTATCATATTCATACTAGAGTAATGCATCACATTGCAAGCATGTGCAAGCATTGCAAGAGGAACTTTTGGAGATTTCATTATCATTAATATTGGTTTGGCAATCCAATACAAAGTATATATCTATCTTCTATTCTCTGTACGTGTGTGTGTACGTCTATAATCCACGTAACTCGAGAACCGTTCGCCCCACCGACTTCAAATCCGACACACGCGTTCCACACCACCACAGGGAGTGCAGTGTCTGGCATCGAGTCGGTCGGATACACAGTTATCCAGAACCACCACAAAAGGCTCTGGTCTGGCTCTGCCAGTGGACCTAATGCGCCTAAGGGCTCCATTTTTGTCTCATCTTCCTAAAGCCACTATTTGGGGATTTAGGAGTGGGGAAAGGGTGTTCCCCCACTAAAGTTGGTATTTTGGTTACCTGTCTAAATCCCTTAAACACCTCCGTTACCCGTTATATTATGCATAGGTGTGGTTTGGGCGTTGCAATAATTAAACCAGATGTAACCAATCACCAGTCTTGGCTTTAAGAGATCCCTTTAATAGATCCCTTAACCGTCGCCTGTTAGTGCTATATTGCTTCATAGCCGCTGCACCCCCCCCCCCCCCCCCCCCCTCGTGCCGTTCTTTTTTTTCTCCACACGCACAGAGCCAAGAACACTCGTCTTTTCATTGAGTCACAACTCGCTCAAATTCTATGTAAACTACGAAATTAGGGTTTTCATTTGGTATATAGACCGTGCGTGTAGATCGTCTCTACGGAACGGTATGAAGCAAAAAGGACAGTTCGGCAAGTCGGATTAAACCATTTGCTGCGCTGGTGATGAACTGAAGAGCAGGCTGGCACAAATAACTTATTTGACTGTACAATTATATAAACACAATGGACACAAGGAAGTGGCAGGCACTCACTTCAGCTGATTATAGGAAAATAACAAAGAGATGCAATATGAATATTGGAGAGATGAGGCAGCCTGACTAGTCTGTGCCTGGACATCTCCATTGAAGCGCGCGGTGGCCGCTCTTTACCAAACTAATTTGGCATGGCTAACGGGTGCTTTTAAATGCCACTATCGCTTTCCCAAATGTGTGTGACCAAAATAGCAATTTAGGGGAAAGCGTGCCAACACGCCCATGACCGACTCGGTGCTCTACAGCCGGGCACCGGTATAGTTTGTGACAATTACAGAGACATGTGTCTTTTGTTTTTCCTTTTCGATTTGAAACAGTGTGAGCAAAAACAGTGTGAGCCCCATCACTCCCGGCCTCACATTGTTCACATTGAGCACTATTACTATATATAACAATAACTATAACTATATACCTTTCACCATTGCATTTCTTATAGTTGTGGCGGGGACATTACCATCCACTTCACCTGATAGAATTCTTTTTAGGCTATTTTCATAGTTATAGTGTCCGCCTGGTCAGCGTGAACAGCAGTTTAGGGTCCCAAGAACTGACTGCATCTCTCGAACGCCCACAGAGCTTTCTAAGAAAATACAGTAGGATTCGGCATCCATTAATGACAAACCGGGCATTTGGTCGGTAAAGGATTAAGGGGGGGAAGGTTGATATAATGAATGCACATGACAGATGGGAATTAAGAGAAGGTCTGGCTGGACGGAAGGAGACAGTCTGCCGTTCTTCTGTGGCTAGAAACGGCAGAGCGTGTGGTTATGTGATACAGAAGTGGAGTAAAATGCAGTAAAATGTGACTTGCTCAGGATAGAAAAAACAGTTGAAATTTCCCAATCATGCAGTCTTATTCTGAGATTTCATGACAGCATCTAAAACGCCTTTATCGTGCAGCATTCATTTAGAATCTTGAATACACCTCCACTTCCTCCTATTACCAAAAATGGGCATGGCGTGGTCCCAGTGTGTGAGCCTGATGGCAGAGTAACCCACCATGCTGATTCTCACCTCACCAATGTTTCCCGCCTCATCAGAGCTCTTGTGCTTTTGACTCTCATCATGCAGCCAGCGCTGTTACGTCTCAGTGAGGTGGCACCCAGAATAGAACAGCCTCTTACATAAGCCGGGGCCGCAGTGCATCATGGGATGGGATGGTGGTGCTCTGCCAAGCAGCAGGCAGCTAGGTTTGTGTCACTGCCTGTGCTTCACACAAATGTAGTACGTGTGCACTGCACAGTAGTAGTGTGTGTGCATGCACAGCACGCACTTGCACACACACACACAGCACGCACGCATGCACTTGCACACACACACACACACACACACACACACACACACACACACACACACACACACACACACACACACACACACACACACACACACACACACACACACACACACACACACATTCGAAGCGGGTGGAGCATCTTGCTGTTGGGAGTGTTGAGTTCAATAGAGACGTACACATGAATGTTCCGTCATCAGATCATCACGTACTCTCACTACTCAGGAAACAACTAAACTGCTTTACTTTGCTGCAGTCAGTGTGATTTATATACGCATTATATAAAGCAAACAATCTAAATCAGAGGACACTTATTGTGTGGAGATACGGGGAAATAGTAATACATATAAAACCAACACAAACCCAATATTTATATTGCAGAAGAGAGCTATAAAAATAATAAATAGGTCGAGGTTGCGCTGAAACAACAGAGCTTCTTAATACGGCACAGTTGAGAAGCAGGAGTTAAGACTATTAAAGGGATCATGAAATAAAAAAAGTTATAATTTACGCCAGCATCTTTCCCTGTTCAACTCTTATTTTGAAAATCCACATTTCCAGACTTCCGGTCTTGATCTTATGTTAGGAGGTTGGACGATGCGTGATCACTTCCTGTTTATCAAACGGAGCCAACAGAGTCTAATGGAAGGCATCACAGCGTCGGCTCCCGGCTGTGGAATAAACCTTGTTTTGACCAAAAATGCCATCTGGGACAAGGAATAGGACATACAGGCGATTGAAAGAAACAGATGTTTTTGAGCACGATGATCATGATGGCGCGATCCTGTGTTATTGACAACACCAGCTAGCAACCCGATGCTAACGTGAGTAGCATTATGACTTGATCAATCAAAAGCACTATAAAAGCCCAATTCCGTAGAGCTATGTCATTGGCGTTAAGCGCAACATGTATTAATTGCCTTATTGACGTAGATTAATGGCAATGGCGGCCTAACTGTTAACTTTGACCAAAAAATGCACAATGAAAAACAGGTATGGCCAGGGTTCATGGCAATAGCGTGTCTATTGTCAATAGAGTGTAGAGGGTTTGATGATGTCAGACTGACATCATGGACTGACAACCATATATGGAGATCTAAGGGTCTCCATAATGTCACGAGTCGAGATGTCACGAGATGTCACAAGATGTTGGATTCTGTTTTATTATATATTAAAAGTAAGAAGGGTAGACATCAAGCTGAGGCTTCAACCTACACCTTTTTGGTCTAGCAGTTTTGTTCCGTTTTATTTTTGTTTGTTCTATGAAGTGTCATATTTTTGAGTGGTGCAAACCACTCCAACAACTGGCTTTGTACCCGTGTACCTGTGTTCGTACCAAAAAAACGAGCATGGTTACTATGGTCACTGACATTACGTCAGACCACAGCTGATCAGGCTATATAAGACCTTGCACCACTCAGTTCACACGGGTGTGATTTTATTTGTTACATCATGGCTAATGACTGAAATAAACTATTACTACTACTGCTATTGCTACTACTACTATACTAATTAGTGTATGGTCAAGTCAGACTGTACCCTAAACATTAATCACTTGAACCCCAGCATCCATATCCTAGGGGGAACATTAGCCAAAAACAGCGTGATGTTGATGGAAAAAAGTGGTCCAACTCAGGTCAGTTTCACTGGGAATAGAGTGTGTAACTGTAAGTGCCAAGTGGTTAACACATGGAGCCTGGAAAGTTTGGAAGAAAAATATCCACTGAGTGAAAGAAAATGCTACTGCTTTCTGGGCTGTCATGGTAAAGACACAGCGGTTGGGCACAATGACACTTCCACAGACTGGCTTTTATGGAGCTACTCTGACATTCCCTGTTTGGACTGCTTGTTAGCATCAAGAGGCTAGAAATGACAGCTCGCCGTTTCTGCTGACACCCTGGAGCTAATATTCTCTGGAGACCTGCAGATGTATAAGAGGCAAATCATATTAATAAAGTATAGGTCTGAAATAAGTGAACTTAGCCTTCTAATAACCTGTTTTAGGATTAGCGTTATACAGTAAATACACAAGGGTCACGAGCTCCACATTTATAACCTTTCCAACACATCTCTCAGCTGCTCACCACAACACTTATCTCTCACAGGCTATATGACAAAAAATGGATCATATCATAATTTCAGGAGCAGTTTAAGGCCTGAAATTGTATTGTCATCCTGCACCGGTGCACCTATTAATTATAGTGTTCATTTAACCATTTGGATCTCCAAATAAAACCAAATGGACCCATTTGGTTACATTTATACACTCAGGATATTACAGTGCATGTATTTCCTTCCTCCATCCCCCCCCCCCCCCCCCCATCGCTCCCAAGCCATCATGGAAGATGGAAGAGAAACTGGACCTCACCTCTCTAGCAACACACGGAGGTGAAGGTATAGTATGGGGGCGAGCAGCGCTCACTTGGCCTTTTGACAGAGTACGCTATGTTACGACGACACAGTATAAAAATACACCATGTGCAACCCTTCAGCCCTTCACTGTCAAACGGCCAGTAAAGGCTTGATGTTATGAAGCTGCAGTTTTTATTTCTCAGCCGGTCTTGTCAAACAATAAAAAGAAATTCATGGGAACTTTCTGCCGGGGGAAAATGACAGCCATGGGAATTATAGGCTACAGACAAGAGCCAATCTCATCAGCTTTGACAGACTCGGTCTTTAGTGATCTTTTCTGCTACTGTCAGAAGGACGCTGAGCATTCATTGACTTGGAGACTTGGAGATATGTAGGAGGTCATCTCACTCCTCTAATGTCCATCGACTCTGAGGCGTTTAGATACAGCTACTGTACTACTAGCATGCTGCACAGGGGTGGGGGAAATCTAAGTAATTATAGACTCTGCTTTTCTGTCGTGTGAAAGGAAAACAATAAACGCTCCCTGGCTGCAGAGGGCCTGAAATAGCCCTCTCCTCCATCAAGGAGACACTGACAGAGCTAGAGTGTTGTGGGGGAGGACATGCAAGGGGTGTGTGTGTGTGTGTGTGTGTGTGTGTGTGTGTGTGTGTGGGTGTGTCTGTGTTTGTGTGTGTGTGTGCGTGTGTGGGTGTGTTTGTGTGTCTGTGTGTGAGAGAGAGAGAGAGAGAGAGAGAGAGAGAGAGAGGCTGTAGGATGGTGAGTAGAGATGCTAGAGAAGAGGAATGAGAAATTAACTAGAAAAAGTGCCCCTTGGAGCACATGTCTCCACCAGGCCAGGTAGGTTATTGTGGCTTCCTGGTGGTGTTATAATAGGATATTGTGAAAAATCTGCCATTTCTTCTCACGCCTTTGATGCCAATTCGACATTCAAAGTTATGATTTAAGGCATTTTGTTCCAAAAATGTGTTTTGCAAAGATGAGTGTGTGTGCAAGTTTGGCATCGACCGGTGCCGGAGATTAGACAGACACATGGACGGACGGACGGACGGACGGACGGAGTGCATAACACTCCGTCGGCCTGGTGGAGACAATTTGGGCTGTATTTTGAGTGTCTTAAGTACCAGGCATTATGACTTAACTTAAGACCTGGAGGTGTGGCCAATTCTGTGTGGCCACTCAAAATAGCTAAACAGCATTGGCCACGCCTCCAGGTCTTAAGTTAAGTAATAAGACCTATTACTTATGACACTCAAAATACAGCCCATCGAGTCACAAAGGTGAGAGAGAAACTGGGAAACATGGTCACCTGAAATAGTGCACCTCTATAACCTCGCACCAATTCAACCCCATGAACAAAAGTCACTGCTTCTCCACCTATTTGCACTTGTGAGTCAAGGGGGTGCCTCTGCCCTTGCACCGAAAGATATCGGTGTCAGACTGTGGCACATCTACAGTGTATGTTTGTGCTCTGCAGTCTGCGCTCACCATCTCCTGTAAAGGAAGTTGAGGAATTTGATCCAGGCACTGAAAAGGAAATGAATTGGGGAGGGGAAAGATGGAGCAGAGATTACGGTTGGAGGTGGAGCAGGGCAATGGATGGAGTTTGCCTCCGGGGCTGCGTACATATATCCTTTTCCTGTCAACGCCTCCTGGTCAGAGTGAATTTCTCCTCCACCCACCTGACTGCCATATACAACTGACTGACAAATCTCAGGCTTCAATTCAGTTCTACCACACAATTTTACATTATTTCCTCCATTGTGCTTGAAAACTGAACACACACACGCACACAAAAAACTTTTTTTAAAGTAAAGTAGGATTTCCTATTCCATCCGGTTGCTAAGGAATGTTGTTTATGAGAGCTGGATATGAGATGCAGCACCTAAATTTAGATCCAGCGAGAGCAGATATCTCAGTGAAATGTTTGCTACCAGCCTTCTGCAATGTGTATCTGTCTTAAGCTGTATTTTCTGTCCATGCAGTAGAGTCTACTGCTTGCTCTGAGTTGTCCTCTCTACTCGGTCTACTCACTGAGTAGACCAACTCAGGACAAGAAACAAAGTCGATCAGAGGCTTAAGGATTCATCTGTGAGGTCAGAACCAAGATCGCTCACTTACCGTAACCTAGCTGATTGCATTATCTACAGCAAAGAGCTTCAAAGGCATGATCTTGTTGCGGGCAGAGCAAACAACTGTCATTAACAATTAGTAGTAAGCCGTGCATGCAGGCACATTAAGACACTAGGAGACAAGCATGTACGCACATGCATATTTAACTACAGTGGGATAAATACATGACACAATGTATATTCATAGCCACACACAAGCCCCCACGCACACACGCACACACGTCAGAGAAACTAGAGATGTCCTACTCTGAGATTTGTTTCCTTATAGGATTAAATGGCAAAGAACAAATTTAATGAAGGTTAAATCCTGTGGGACAACTCTGCAGTACAAAGATTCCCTCGCACACATACTTGCATGCACAATTGCCTTGGCATGCATGCACTCTCAGACATCCAGAAACTTCTAGCATTGTACTCAAGACATACAGTTAGAAAAGCAACGATTTCAACAGAATCAACAGTGCAGTAACTACAAGAACTGGATGGGAAAGTACGGGAGGCCTTTGTTAATCCCACATGGGAAATTCAGTTGATGTAAACATGGACAGGAGGCAAACTGGTATGCATATGTATGTATGCATGCATACATGCAAAGTGTGCGTGCGCATGCACACACACGAACATACATATGTGAACATGCACAATACATACCGTACATACACATACCTACACGCCCACATTACCATAATGCAGTCCCCCCCCCCCCCCCCCCCAAACCCCCCCCAAAACAAGCAGTGTGCTTTGTGTGCAACCAGACTAGCATAATTATCCTTTAAAGGTATGGCCTGACAGCTTAAAAGCAACGCTAATAATGAGTTTGCCAGAAGCAAAGTGTTTTGACATTTGTCAATATTTATCCTTGCGAGGTCTGAAAGACAGCAGATAGGCAGGCCAGGAGGGGGAGTGGAATGTGCCAATGGCACTGCAGATTAAAAATAGCTACTGTATGGTATAAGATAACTATGTTCTCCATCACACTAACTATGTACAATACAACATAAACTATTGTACACACCCATGGCTGTGGCGCAAGACGCTACCAAGACCCATCTGGCCCCGCCATGAATGCAGCCACGCAGCGGGGTGAAATCAGCCCTCAACTGCTTCTGACATACATACTAGGGGCGAGACTTCCCTCACTTTGAGTGGCATCGAATGTGGAAGCCATGGGTGTCTTTCTGACAGAAATAGCAGTCTAACTGCCGTTCTGACAGAATTACCATCTGATTAATGCATTTCTGATAGAAATACAGTGTGATGGCCTGGGCCGGGCTGAGCGGTCCAGGCACCTATGCTGGTAATCCAGACTGACAGCGTGATGCGGGTTCGAGTCCCGATCCCGACAACCTTCGCTCCGTGTCTTCCCCCCATCTCTCTCCCCATTTCCTGTCAAGCTACTGTAATCTATCAATAAAGGCAAAAAAATAAAAAGAAAAGAAAAAAGAAAAACAATGTATTTCAGTGAATAATGTCGGTGTTTTAACACAAATAAACACTGTTGGAGCAAAGACTGTGTGCGGACTTCTCCTTCTCTGTATGTATCTACCTCTTGTCCAGCACCAGCAAGGAACTGGATGTGCGCTAGCCACCTGCTTTTTAAAAGTATTTCTGAACCCTAACACTAACCCTAACCTCACATACATGCTGTCACACTGTTTGGGTCTCTCCGTCGGTTTGTTCAGTTTGTCGGAACCACCTGCCACAATGCACGCCCAATCGTGTCCTCCAACCAGAGGTTGGATTTAACGCACAGGTGGGTCTTACAGTATATACCACCCTGGTACTGTATATCTTATATAGAGTATCTTCTCTGTGTGTGTATGCCTTCACCGTCTGTGTGAGTGAGCAAACTCTCCCCTGTGTTCTCTGGCTATAAATATGGGCAATATGGAAAAATTGTCCCGTGGAGCCAGTCAGAACCTTTTGGACTTAGCAGTAAGGGCAGGCAGCGGTGCCAGCACAGGACAGCTGATGGCCATTGGACCACTGGGGGGAAGGGGGGACGACTGTTTAGCTGAGAGGCTGGGAAGGTGACCGCATGGTGATGTGACGGGAAGTTACCGTACAGACATCCATCTCAGTTACACGCACGCACGCACGCACACAGGCACGCACACAGGCACGCACACAGGCACGCACATACACACACACACACACACAGACAGACACACACACACACACACACACACACACAGACAGACAGACAGACAGACAAGACAGACAGACAGACAGACAGACAGACAGACAGACAGACAGACAGACAGACAGACAGACAGACAGACAGACAGACAGACAGACAGACAGACAGACAGACAGACGGTTGGCCAAGTCATAGACCGTTTACGCCTCTGCTTTGGGGACGTGCACGGACAACGGACACACGTTATTCACGGAGAAACAACTAAAACACGGAACAACAACTACACAACCTGCCCAGTATGGATAAAACACACACTCTGTCTGGAGACCGGTTGTGATTGCCAGGGACTCAATTTCCCATAACCCTTTGCACGCCGGCGCGACTGACCTTTTTGCGATGACGTCATCAAAACGCGTCTCATATCCCATTCTGTCCGGTGGATTGCCCGTATGACTTAAAACTGATTAACAACGTGGATTAAACAATGAAAACATAACTCGGGCAACTCGCGAATCGCAGGGAAAGTGTTAACGCTCTGTCATTTATTTCCGTCCTCTGCTTCTCTCATTGTGCATGCCGCTCTCTTTCTGGTACAGCATAGCCCTGGAGTCTCCATGGAAATAAGTTTCAGCACAGTCAGAAGAGATGTAAAGCGGTGAAATGAAATACACATAAAATAAAGGATATACAGTATATAAAAAATAAAGGAAAGTATAGAACGATTGGCACGATGTTAGATAGGTTTATATGGTTGAGGGTACAAAGTAAAGTTCTGCATATATGGATGGCCCAAACTTTTGAAAAACTGATGTCTGACGTCCACTGATAAAAAAATGTCTTCAACTTTTGATTGCCTGTGAAATATAAATATCCTCGCTAGAGACAGCTGCATCTTTCCAAAATGTTTTATTGCATAAAATGACAGGACATTATAAAAACTAATTCAACTGACACAGTTGCCGGGAACAACATGAACTAGAAACAAACATTCGCTTTTCAGAGAACTGGCCAGTGGCTGAGAAACATGTGGATTGTTCAATTAATTTATGTGACAAATAATAGCATGCCCTGTTTGTTTGACAAAATAACTCGAAAGGACATTGCCAATAGTACACGTCTCCTCTCCTCCCTTCCCCGATGTTTGAGGTCAATTTGTAGAAATCTAAAATAGCTGTTCAGTTGCTGCCACTGTCCTTGAGGCAATATCTGCCAGCATAGCTTGTCCCCAAGGTATAAACAAGGAACAAAGGACAGTCTTCTTACACGCCCGCAGGGAGCAGAAAGACTGCGTACGTCCACGGCAGGACACAGATAGATACTGACACCCAACGCAACTCCTGCTGCCTGGTGGCACTGTGAGGTCACTAAGCACTTTACCGTAGAGTGTTCTGCAAACACTGAGGTAGACGTGAAAACAGATGCCCTGGCTTGTGTTCCCAAACTGTTTCCCTTGGAAGTACACACTAGAAGTTGAAGTGTGTACACTCATTTGTTCCATATGCCAATGCTGGCCCAATAGTGTGGGGGGGGACAAGACCTCTCTTTATTACTGTATAAATGACCTAATGTTTGGCCTGCTGTGTTTTGGCCATGAACGTGTCAGCGACACACAATAGATCTTTTGACACCCCATAGGGCACCATTCAGACCATGGATGGAAAACCTTCAATCCCTTTAGCCCGACAGCAGAGCCAAGATTTAGTCCCTGTGTGGCACCTGAAGTCATTCTGTGGTGTGTACGGTATGTGTGTGTCCATGCACTTTTCGCTTCACTCACCTTGCACACAGAATTTGAGCCCCTTAGCGTCTGTGACCGTGCTGGCCGGCATCCTGTCCGGAACCTTCTTGCTCATGCGGTTGTAGTTGCGCCTCTTCTTGGTTTCGCCCCACAGGTTGGAGCCGCCGTGCATGCTGGGAATGTTTAGGACAGCGATGCCCTCCAACGATGTATTACTGAGGTCCAAGATGATCCCATCGCACTGGAGACAGAGAGAGACAGTCAGTGAGAAAGACACCTATCGCATATACAGTGTACAATACAGCCCTGGCATAACAGAAAATTATACCTCTATATGCCCCCATGTGGTACATGATTGTCATATCTTTATTCACCCTAATGTTAATAACAGGGGGCTAGCGTTTCACGTCGTATTGAAATCCTAAAATTGAATTTAGGAATGAAAAGAACATTAATTTTACATGTATGGATTATATAACCCAACAGAGGTAATGCTGATGCTTCAGCTAATGGATACCCGGAATGTCAGAGTTGGACAGAGCACAGAGACTTTACTCACTTGGCCCAGCTGGTGTATCATGGATAACGGCAAGGGCAATTGATTTGCCGCGATATGTTACATGGACAAAAGCTGAGTATACAATTCCAAGAACTGTATAACAGAGGAAGCTAGCTGTAGAATAGTAAACAATGTAAGAACAGATCAAAGGTCTATACAAGAGCTCAACACTGAGATCAGAATACAATTCCATTTGGCACCGTTTACCCAATTTGTCCGATGTTTGTCAAGCTCATCTGGATTCAACAGTCATTTAAACCAAATGAAAGAGAACATAAACAACACCTTGCCATGACTCATTGCACACCCTTGATGGTGGCAACCGCAAATTTTGTCATGAACCACACATTGACTTACTAAATGTTGTACATTATGTACTGTATATATGAAGAATAATGTGGGTGCTGCTGGACACACAGAATAATAATATACACTCATGCTTGCCTACACACACCTACACAGAATAACGCACGCACGCACGCACGCACACGCATGCACGCACACACACACACACACACACACACACACACACACACACACACACACACACACACACACACACACACACACACACACACACACACACACACACACACAATAAATCACTTCATTTCCACGGGGCATAGAATAATTATGACTTTAGAATAATTATAATCTGACAGAAGTCTGTTACTTGCGTGATAAGTCGTGTTATACAGCTCTGGGCCATAATAACACCGATAGGCTGGCAGGGTAGTTTAAAATAACACCCCAGATCTTTGTAAACTGGTAATGATTACCATTTAGTCACTATCATGGTAATCATTACCAGTTCACAGAGATCTGAGGTGGGTGGTACTAACAGGTCATGCTCTCTAGCTGAACTGTAATTATTAAAACACGCCACTATTAGTTGTGCTTGTGAATGAGTGTCTAGCCGAGAACAAGAGAATGTGCAAACTTGGCAGTTCAGAGCTCCAGCGCCTGAAACTGATAACATCTTTCTGTATACAGTGGAGTCACCTCTAAAGTTGAACCAATCGTTATCACAAATTTCTGTTAAAACAAAGCACTTCCATATCAAGGCTAGAGTTTTTTTATGATAGTCTGTGAGTATGTGACGCGTTTGTGCATGCATGTGGTATTTATTTAACCCATTCTGTGCGGGAACCCCTCTTGGTGTTTTAAACATTATGTTATAATTTAGCTATTGAAAAATAGCAGATCTACAAGCTCATAGCGCGCCACCGAGTGGCGCGCTACGAGCTTGTAGGTCTGCTATTTTTGAAAAATCGTTTAAATATTTATTTCAGAAAACTGGAGGATTTAGAAGATTTTTTTTAGATTTTGAGGTCAGGCCTAAATGGGTTAATTGTTTATTATTTTGTTATTTATTATTTTGATACCATTATTTTGAACCATGACATTCAGACATATTATCTAAGTTGAACAAGTGATTTGGAAATGGAATCCAGTGCTACCTTTGAGGCTCACTGTGTGTTGAGCACAAAGGTGATAATATTGGCAGAAAGAGGCAATTATGGGGTGTGTCTGCATATAGAGCTGAGAATAGCCCCACTTGGGAAATGCACAGCGTAAAACCCTTAGCGTTAGTTTTACCACATGAACCCTAGCATCCTTATTCTGGGCATGTCATAATCATAATAGTCGCCTATTATGATTCAGCGAAAATAGGCAAACATTCGCAACGCTATTAGTTTGTACATCAGCTATTTTTGGTGAAGAGATTTGGTGTCAAGGCAAAAAAGGAGGGGACAAAGTATAGACCCCTGTGAGACCCTGGTCAACAAAGTATATAGAGTTTAAGTAGTTAATTATGTTAAATAATAACACTGAGGATTTTACTGTAGTGTACGTACTTAATTAAAATTCCCCTTAAAGCCTGAAAGAAACTATAAACATTTGTTGTATTTAAGAGCCTGTTATGTCACTGTAGGAGAGAGAAATCAGCTTGTTGACAGGCAGTATTTATATATATATATATTACACCTAGCCAATAATTTTTTGGATGATGAAATGATGTTGGTTTGGTGGTGCAACAGTTGTAGTTAGTTTAATCCTAGTGTTTAAGCCTTTTAATTTGAAATAGCTTTGAAACTTTGGATTTTTGCATGCCATAATGTTTGGTGGAGGACTCGCCCTCAGACGAGTCCTCCAGTCAGGGCATTTTAGGGGCTTGAGGGTACAAGGTGTGTTTTGCTTTGGTTTTAATGTTTTTAATGCATTATTATTGCTTATCATTTTTGTACTTTATTTTTGTCTTTTTAATGTTCGAAATGAACATCATTCATTCAGATTACACGCAGGATTTCACAGTATACCAAGAAGCCTCACCTCCACCTCTATGCATTCGTTGAGCTTCTTGCACGTAGCAGATATGGTCTCAGTGGTGCCAAACTCGAAGTACCACAGCTTGTTCTTCATTCTGTACAGGAAAAGGGGGAAAAGAGAAGGAAAAGGAGTCCTTGAACTGGCTAGTAACATTCACAGGTCTCACTGCTGCGTGCTTTTAGGATGCATATGTCAACCATGTTGTAATCCCACGGTATGCTCTCTTTACTGTGTGAATGAGGACATACTGAAGCTGTCCAACACCCAAATTCATCTCACGTCCCAAAACTGACAGCATTGGAGAGCCGATGGCCATTTGACAAAGGACGTTAAAACACCCCAAGGCCCTTTCTCTGGAGGCAATGTTGGGGTAACCGCAGTGCTCTCTGGATAATGAACCGCAATGGGTAGACAACCAAATATGTGTCGCTGCAGTCCCTGTATGCCACAGCTGGTATGACAGGGCTGGAAAGAAACTGGAGGAGATGATAAAAATCATTCATGGTGAATGTTATTGTGTTGTAAGGAAGAATAGAAACCTACAGACATAATGGTCAAGAGGTATAGGTTCATCTTCTTCATTGGTTTCACTTTTGTGAATGACCAATGGTTGAATAACACAGCTTAGAGTCCAGGTGAAATCTCTGCCTGATGTTGCCGTAAAACCTCAAATGCATTAACACACACGCACGCACGAATGAACGCACACACGCACACACACACTGCCCTGATGAAAGATTAATGGAGCGTGCAGCCAGGGGTTTTAGACAGACGGGAGTGGGGTGAATCACTGGCTCACTGACTGACTGATGTGAAGGCTCAGGCCCCTGGAGGTTACCTGATACACCGGGAGGAATCTGAGCACAGCATCCGACAAAGGAGAGAGGGAGGGCGTCTAACCATTCATATAGTCAGAAGTCCTCCATTGTTCAGCGATGACTGGACCTTATAATCTCCACTTAACTTGTTTCGCCCTTTGTGATTGGTGACCCCATTGCTCGGTAGAGTGCAGCAGATATTTTCGGCCATTATTTTTTAAGACATCGGTATCAGTGTTATCTCTCAAAACATTGGCAAAGAGTGATGAGACTCTCCAATATTATCAAGTTAAAAAATCTGGCATTATTCGGGCTCTATTACACACACTGCTTCTACCACTTCTCCTGCTGACCAATATAATCCTGTTCGCAGTCATTTTAAATGCCAGCAATTCTACTTACTTACTGGTATATTTAATTTAGGTGTCCTGTGTAAATGTGCACTGATTTTGAATCTGGCATATTTCGTACCATCAATGTCACGTCACCCTACCTTGTGAGAATGCCTGCATTGTTATCCTGGCACATGAGTGTGAATGCAAATACCGGTACATGGTGACACATGGTGATCCTTACATAAGAGATATTAGTTCTATGAACAAAAACAAAAACAATGTTGGTTTAAAGTGATTCGCTGGAAAAAAGCACTTGGAGAGAGCATGGAGGAAATAGAAAGCTTGTGTGTGTGTGTGTGTGTGTGTGTGTGTGTGTGTGTGTGTGTGTGTGTGTGTGTGTGTGTGTGTGTGTGTGTGTGTGTGTGTGTGTGTGTGTGTGTGTGTGTGTGTGTGTGTGTGTGTGTGTGTGTGTGTGTGTGTGTGTGTAATAGCAAACCAATATCTTGAAATGTTTGATAAACACCAAACTGAGACCATGGACACTAACT
The DNA here is from genome assembly GCF_951216825.1 of Electrona antarctica. Classification (NCBI taxonomy): domain Eukaryota; kingdom Metazoa; phylum Chordata; class Actinopteri; order Myctophiformes; family Myctophidae; genus Electrona; species Electrona antarctica. Next base: position 13,660,946 of record NC_136794.1, on the reverse strand, counting down.
AACACTAACCATAATTCTGCAAATCCATTCTCCAGATCAAGCGGAAAACACCAAATAATCCATGCAGGGCAGGATTAGGACGATACCCACTCATAATCAAAATAAAAAAGAGAGCATTTAAATTGTACTACCACCAGTCTTGCCATGGGCATGCTCTTAGTCCTGCTATGGGGATTTTGCATAGCGTCCCCTGATTTTGCTTAGCATGCTGCTTAGCAAAATGTAGGGAACATCTTAGAGAGTGGAGCCATTAACACACCAAGTTTAACTGTATTTGTTTCAATAAATGGTTAAATCTACTTTGACGTTCGTGATTGAACCACAGCTCGCTTTTTTTGCTGCTGCGCTGCCGTCCTGCTGCTGCTTTGTGGTCTGCTCTATATGGTTTTTTTGTGCTCCCACCACCACCCCAGCATCCACCTGTGTGCTCTGTTTCTGTATTTAACCAACAGACTATTTTTTTAGCCTGTTCATATAAACAAACAATGACAGTGTGCTTAGGGTACTGACAGTACATTTATTGGGGCATGGTACGTACATGAAAAGGCCTTGCTGCTGATAATGATGACAACATGGGTATTGATACAACAGGCTGGATGCCATGTGGGTGACTGGGTGTACAAGGCCAGTGTTGTGCCATGATACTGAGACCGAGCAGACGTTAGCAGATTTCTGTAGAATTCACCCCAAAAGATGTAAGTAATAGTATTGATTGGAGGATCTTTAAATACCTTTTCTGTTCTTTTAATCTGCTCTCAATGCCCACATTATTCAGCAGAGGGCAAGACTAAACATAAACCTTGTACAGTTTAAAGTTGAATCTTTATTTCAACCACTTGAATGTCATTCATTGCTCTCTATATATTTTTTTTAATTATTTAATGTTATATTGTTACGTACTGTATTAAGCCTCCCATATCTCTCTTTTCCTTCTAATTCCCTCTCTTTCTCTCCTTTCTTTCCACCTCAATACCTCCCCAGAAACCTCAGCTTTGTCAAATGAAGGGATTATGAGCATATCTGAAATCACAATTAGGCACAGTTTTCATTCTCAATGAGACAAGCTGCCTAACCTCATTAACTTGCTTCCACTTGAGAAACCCTGCAAAAAAGAATGCAATTAACTCATGTTACCATGCTCCTCGCTCCTGTGGACAGAAACAACACGCACGCACGCACGCACGCGCGCGCGCACGCAGGCAGGCACACGCACACACACACACGCACACGCACACGCACACATACACACAAAATAGGAAGGAGCTCAGTGGCTCTTGTTGGAGTGTTTAAAAATGACTTGTTTTGTATTCCTGGAGGAAACTTCAGGTGTCACAGCAGCAACAACAGTGAGAAAGAGACACTGCAGAGATACTGTAGAGAAGAGTCTTATAGCTTCTCTCCTCACAGAGCCCAAGTGTTCTCTCGGAGAAGGAAGGGTGATTCATACCATATACTTCACATTCGCATACGTCGCGTGACGTGTTGTGAGCGAGCATATCTGTTATTTTCGGCAGTAACGCAGCCAAGTATACCTCAGGCCAGAGACTCCCCAGTTCAGCGTGCAAGGCTGTGCTTGCATGCTGCCCCAGGGCTCTGGCTGGTGAGCAGAGGGGAACGGGTTCATATACACTGGTTCACACTGTGCTCCCAGTGTCCTCCTCGGGAAGGAGAAGAAGCAAAATAAAAAAAACATTCCTATAACCACAACTGATCCTTCTGCCAAGACAAAGTATCCATTAATTCGATTCTCCACCCTTTTATTGGTACAGTTGTGTAAGGAACTGATTGTAAGATAAACATCTCTTTCAAAAGGTGCCCTGGTGAAAAGGAACCACAAAAACACACAATGTTGACGGAATCACGTTTCATCTAGAGAGGAAGTCGAAGACTGGCAATATGGTGAGCCGAGGGGAAGGTAGAGAGAGAGAGGGGATGAGGGTGGAAGGGGGCGGGAGGAGGGGTTAAAAAGCCACAAAACAGACACAAAATGTTATGAAAACACGATTTGGCCGCTCCAGTAAGGCCCTGAGGGTGCAAGACCTCTGGGCCGGTACACCCGCCTATACTCCCTCGCCCCATCCATGCCCCTCCCAACCACACTGCCCCTGCCTAGAGATAAGCATCTCCCATAATCCTCTGTGAGTGTGGTGACCTTTCGACCCGCAGCCCCTCTACCCCCACCCCTCGTCCTTGCTCGCTCACTCACTCGCTCCCCCTCCATCTCTCTTTCTCTTCCCCCTCCCCCTCCCTCTCTCTCTCTCAGATCAGTAGGTGTTCACCTCTTCACTGACCAATCGGTAATGCTCTAAAAGCACTGTTTCCCAAACACTGGGACGGGACCCATTTGTGGATCGCGGACACATTTTAATGGGTCCCTTTATTTTGTTTCCTACATTTTGTTTTTGATTATTATTTCAAAAACCAATCCCCCCAAAACATTTCTGTAATTAAAGAAATGCCATGAATTTGAAAACAAATGAAATTAAAATAGCAGATCTACAAGTTAGCCATGGCACAGAGCGCAAATTACCGCACCCATAATAGCAATATGTCTTAAATTAAGACATATGACATGGTGGTAACTGGTAAGTAAGACACACAAAATCAGGCCCTATATAACTAACATCATACAGGTCACATTGTAGGTGTAGTAGGATCAAGGGGCAATTTAATGTCTACTCATATGAGAAGTGCTGTCAGTGGGTACACAGAATAAGTATATCCTTGTTGAGGTAATCCCTGCTTGAGGCTCCTGTGCCCCACAGTTATATAACCCCTGACTCTGCACTGTGTGTGTGTGTGTGTGTGTGTGTGTGTGTGTGTGTGTGTGTGTGTGTGTGTGTGTGTGTGTGTGTGTGTGTGTGTGTGTATGTGTGTGACACATAGACCCCCCTGGGTCTATGTGTCATCCGCATGCATGTATTCTTGCATGTGTCTGTCTTGTCATGATGATGTGTGTCTGTCTTGCAGACAGCAAGGCATGTGACTGTTTATTTCCCCCTCAGGACAGCAGAGGAACTGCAGCAGAGAAGAACAGACACAATGCCCCCTCTCTAAATGTCTCATGCGTGTAATAAGACACTAATATTAACAGGAACTATAGAGCTGTTACGTAAGGGCTTAGTAATAGCTTGTACTTGCAGGCTCTTGGTGGAGGCAGGAGGGATGTAGCATGGAGATAGAAACTGATCGCACAACCACCAGAATAGATTGATTACATTGGATGAGTCAATGCAAAAACAAGAAAGCAATGATGCCCCACACTGGATGGCTCATGGAGGATAATGCCTATTGACAACGGATCGAAACACGCATTCAGGTCACAGTGCCTATAGCTGGGTGTCTTTTCCTGTCATCCATCAGTGATTCACGTTGATGACAATACGTTGTATTGCTTGTAGCACTTATAACACTATGTGCTGAGAAAGCTGCTTTTCCTGGTTAAATGAGCAGAGATAAAGCTGCCCATATTTGAGACTTTGACACACTCAAGGTGAACTTCTTGCAGAAATGAGTTTTGTCAAGTTTGTACCCAAAATAGGACTTATTTCCAGACAAAATTTAGATGGACAATAGAGTTTTATTTAGATTTTCTCTTTTCTGTGACCTCTGATGACTTACTTTTACGTTTCAAAATACAATTTCAAACCCTATTAAAATTATTTGATTCAAGGCACAAAATGCTAACAGTCCAGGAAATACCATCAGCCATGTTTAGCCAGTTAGCATTTTGCGATCCTTGTCAAATCCCTTTTCGAATCGATTAGAATTCTCTATGCTATGCGGTGTTTGCCAGGGGTGAATCGACCCAACTTATTAGTTTCTAGTTCACCACGTGTCTGTTCTCACACGAGGGTGGTGGGCAGTTTCCCTGCTGCTACAGTATGTGTGTTAATGTTATGTGAATGCATACATAATCTGAATGACAATGCAGGCAGATTCTGAATTCTCAACTCCCCCGAGTCCCCGTCTTTAAACCAACCCAGAATAACTTTAATTGGGGCACGGCTGAGCATGGATCAGATTGTAATTTGTAAATACTATTATTTATTTATTTCACTGCAGACAGTCTACAAATTTAATTTAAAATCATCCATAAGCCTTCAATTCACTTAATTATTTCAATGGACTAAAATATTTTTGAGGAGCGCTAGCCCCTCCTATGCCTAGCTTTGTGTGTGTGTACCCCATAGCGATGATTTGATTGGCTGATCACTCCATAGCAATGATTTGATTGGCTGAGCAAAGTACGAATTGAGGGAAAAGGGGGAACAGAAAAGTGAAGACGGAAAAGTGAGGACGCAAATTGTGATTGGCCAGAATGAGATGATGTATGATGATAAGAGGCTCCAGTTTGGCGACAAGCTAGCTTGCCAGATTCTGTGAGTGAAACAAGCGACCAGGTCTATGAAAACAAGCCCAAAAGAAGCAACCAGTTTCACCACTTGAGCCCTATTACATACGCTATTTTCAAAAAGAATTATGAAAGCAAGCCCAAATAAACAACTACACTTCAGAAATACGCCCAAACTAAAGCAACGGGCAACTATGAATATTAAGCTATGTTACAGGAAAACTAGCCCAAAGTCGCTTATAATAAGCAGAACTGGCAACACTGCCACCGCCAAACTGCAGCAGGCTGCTTTTTGCAATTTGCACCGGGGAAAATAATGTTTCGTCAGGCGACTGGTTTTGTGCTGATTAAAAAATGCTAGTCTGTTGCAATCTGACAGTTTTAAGCTATCTTTGACTAGTCTGAACAAGTTTGCTTGGTGTGGAGTCACTTTTAAGCATTATGTTATACTTTAGCTATCGTATTGCAAGTGCAGACGGTGTGCAGGTCTTTGTGCACTTGTGCATATTTTTTCTGAAGCTATTGAAAAATAGCAGATCTACAAGCTACGAAAATCGTGAAAATGTGGCGCAAATCTTTGAATATATATTATTTTAGAGCGAACGGTTTTAACTCAAATCTTTGGTTCTGGGGGGTCCCTGGAACAACATATTTTGAGATTTGGGCTCACGGCCAATTACATATAATTCTGGGGGTCCTTGACATGAAATAGAAGACATTTGTAGAATCAGTTCTCAGGTCTAAATGGACAAAGTGTATAGGCAAGAGAGTTTTTTAAATAAGACTTTGGGACTCTTGCATTATGCACTCTACAATATGCCGGGCCCCATGCCAGCTAAAGCTGTCCTCTATATTTTCATTGTGGAGCTGGGAAATGGATTGTCCGCTGGCCTTAACCAAGACCCACTATTGTTATTGTAATCAAACCAACAAAGGCATCCAAAGGTCTTTTTCTCATCCCCACACAAGAGCCATTCGACACTTCCTAATCCAAAACTTCCTCTCCCCATCCCCCCACCGGGGCTAAACACACACACGAACGCAAGCAGGCACGCAGGCGCGCGCACACACAAACACACACACACACACACACACACACACACACACACACACACACACACACACACACACACACACACACACACACACACACACACACACACACACACACACACACACACACACACACACACACACACACACACACAGACAAAAGCTCAGAGCATTGTGGTCAGTCTGAGAGGTCATTAGCACCTGAGCTTTGGGCTCCTTGTGGTCTGGCTACTGTTGCTGTCACGCACTGATGGACTTCCATAGACTGAGGTGTCAGGAATCACACATGTCCCCTTCCACACCACACCCTCTGTCTCAATAGAGCAATGGGGAGAGAGAGGGTCAGTGTGTTTTGTGAGTGTCTGTGTGCACATGAGTGGGGGATGGTGCGCGCTTGTGTGTGTGTGTGTGTGTGTGTGTGTGTGTGTGTGTGTGTGTGTGTGTGTGTGTGTGTGTGTGTGTGTGTGTGTGTGTGTGTGTGTCTGTGTGTGCGTGTATGTGTGTGTGTGTGTGTGTACTGTGTCACTGAAAAAGTCAGAGATTGAAAAAGATAGGGTGGGAGGGAGGTAGGGAGAAAGACAAATACAGAGGGGGAAAGGGTGATATTCAGACAGAGAGAGAGAGAGAGAGAGAGAGAGAGAGAGAGAGAGAGAGAGAGAGAGAGAACGTGGGAATCTGTGAATGACAGGGAGAAGACAGTAAAGAACGTTGCCAAGTGTAGCATGCAGCCTCTCACACGCTCAAGTCCCCGCCAGGTCAAAGGTGATTCATCATCTGATGACATCTTCTCAGCCGTAGAGAAAGAACGCTCTATCTCTAGCGCTAATTCTATTCAACTCCAAATTGGCATGGAGAAAAAGATCGGACACATACGCTGTCCAAACATCACTCAACGCTACAATGAATCAGTCACAAAATCTCCGTCCACTGTCTACTCCTTGCTGAAAGCGTTGAAAGAACGCAAGAAAGCGGTGAAAGAACATTGTAATAACAAACCGAAGAATAGTGTCTGCCATTGTACTATTGTAAATACTGTAGAAAAACATTACTCAGCGTGAGATTCAGTGGGGTGGATGCTGTTCATAGCCAAAGTAAAGCTTCATACTTTGACAAACATTCTGGCTAGAAGCTACTATGTTGTTCTAGTTTTTATTTTGTGCAGTGGTTGGATCAGAGCTAAAATGCACATACTCACCCAGCAATGGAGCTCAATAAAAGGGTAGCAAGTTATTGCACGGCAAATAACAACAATGCTGGTGCCAAATGAAAACATTCACAATGTGTACGGAGTGTACAGCATGTAGAAGAATGCGTGTGAATGTACAGGCAGAATGTACAGACTTCAGAGAAGCTGATAGATTCCCCATGTGTCCAAAAAGGGGTTTATAGGTCGATGCACCATTACATTTTGGTGAGACTGCACGTTTATTATATACTGAATGTGTCCTGTTCTCCACTCACGTCGATTGCCCTTTCCCTCTCTCTCTCTATCTCTCTTAACATATTTTCACTTTATGTCTTGGTCTAATGGATCAAAGAGAGAAGCTCCCCAGAGAATGAAGGTGTATTTCTTTTATCCTTCACCACTCTCTCCTCTTCATCCTGCATGTGATGCTGGAAAACAGATCTGGGACGAAGGATGGAAACTTCAGGCATTAATAATTTAATTTCAAATGGTAAACAAGCCATCCCTCTCTCTCTCTCTGTGTCTCTTTTTCTCTCTCTCTTTCAGACATTTTTTTTCCATGCTCCTTTATATAGTCTGTCTCTCTGTCTAATTAGCCACGGTGAACAGCAGCTGCGTGCACGCAGGTTGTCATGTAAACAACATGAAACACCGCCCGTGTTGTAAAAAGCCACAATGGAGCCTGGGCTCCAAAGTAAGTCAGAGCAGAGGCCCGCGTAAACAAGCTCTTTATTCTTTACCCAGTGCTATGACGAAGAGAAAGTACACAGCACTCCACTGTCGCCAAGGCACGGCTTCAGCATCAGTCTGTTTCTTATACTGCCTATGCCATATTGATATTGTGTTTAATATAGCTGTTACCTTTGTAAGCAAAGCAAAGCAAAGTTACTATATTTACCCAGGGTAACTGGACTAAGCATCAGATACTTGTTTACAGCCAGGCCCTGCTCATAGAACATTTCATGGTAGTGGTTCAATGCCTTGCTCAAGGGCACTTCAGCGGTGGTAATTTTAACGTGCCGGTCCGGGGATACGAACTGGCTACCTTCCGGTATCAAGACCGCTCCGCAAACCGTTCGGCCACCGCTGCCACTTGTGTGCCTTTCCATGTTTGTAGTGATATGTTAGAAAAGAGGGAATCTTGAAAAAACAAGAAAGTGGCCGCACACGCTAATAGCCAAAGTGACAACATTTTATTAGGACACAGCAGATTAAGACAAATTATTGATGACAAATAATTTGTCTTAATCTGCTGCTGTGTTGGGATGGATCGGCTATTTTACTTTCGCTTGGAGAGCACACACAGTCTTACCGCGACGATTACTACTTTGGCTATGGAGCGTTGAGTAAAGCTTGTATCCAGAGATGCACTCTGGGACAAGGAATCTGAGATGAAGGCATTTGGAAGGAAGAGAAACAGTGCGAGTGGATGCGCGCGGTGATCAAGATGGATGATTTATTTATTCTTTTTAGATATTTGTTTGGCCTTTTTGCCTTTATTGATAGATATTAGATTACAGTAGTTTGACAAGAAAGGGGGAGAGAGATGGGTAGGAAGACACGCAGCAAAGGTTGTCGGGATCGGAACTCGAAGCCACGACACACTGTCAGGCTGGATTACCAGCCTAGGTGCCTCGGCCGTACGTACTGTAGATCTCCGTACATACTGGAGATCTACGCCAATGGCGGTAGGCCAGATTAATTCAAAAGACGTAGATCTACGCCATGGCGGCAAATGTGTTAATTTGTTTTAGCAATTGTACTTTTCTAACTGCTAATCTTACAAGCACATCTTATAGTGGGATTTCTTGTAACTGTCTCTGCCTTTTGTATTTGGGAACTATTACATAATTCGTTCCATGTGATATCTTCACCCAAAGACTAAACTTGTCTTGTTTGCTGATGATGCACAGTATAAACCCTTTCTTTCTCTCGGTGGCTTCAGCTTCGGCCTATGGTATATATCCCACTTGCAACACACACACACACACACACACACACACACACACACACACACACACACACACACACACACACACACACACACACACACACACACACACACACACACACACACACACACACACAAAGAGCACACTAGGGAGCATGCAGTCTCGCTGGCAAGTGGCAACACTGTAGCTGACTATGTAGGTTAGCTTTTAAATGTCCGAGAACAACAAAACACATCCACAAGCACACAAACATGCTCCACTGAGTGAGGGATCGCACGGCACGGCACACACGCATGCACGCACACACACACGTGCGCGCGCACACACACACACACACACACACACACACACACACACACACACACACACACACACACACACAGAAAAACATCACATTTGTGTGAAGTGAGGGGCACCTCAGTTATTTTAACAAACATTGTATGTGTTTGTTCAAATTGCTCTAAACTGACATTAGAAAGTCCATAGACTTGGCTGCAACATTACATCACGCGGGGTGCTTCTTTTTTACGTCATTAAAAGTCCATAGACTTGGCTGCCATAAGACGTAATTTCCGATAGCTAAACATTGGAGGGGCTAGCGCTCCTCAAAAATGACCTTGGGGTCTGCCATCAAAGAGGACAGGTAGAGGTGGGCCAGACTTATCTGACCATGCACCATATAACCACCAGGCATACAGCTCAGGGCTATCGAGGGTGTACCGCTGTGTGCATTTGAAAGCATCTTCAGAGAGAAGTGTGGCTGGAGAAAAGGCTCCTGGAATTGAAAGCAAGGAGAGATGAAAGGACTCGTAAAGGACTCGTAACGCCATAAAAACCCACTGGGATGGGAGGGGCCCATCACTGTCTGTTGACACCACCACCATTCACTTCTTAAGGTCCAAACAACACATCAGTCGGCTGGCCAACAACAGCAGGGCACTCAGCGGGACAGCGTGGGCAGTGATAACAAAATACATCCCAGTTCTTCTGCGGATGAAGACCTCCAGTATAATTGTCCATGCCTTTTCATAATCACAAACAATCGCAAATACAATTATTGTTATTGGATAGTTGTAATTGTGTATTATATATGAACAGCACATGCCAGAGAGAAAGGAAAAGTTTGTTCTACTTTTGCTTTGGACATGTAAACGTATGTTTTCTCATGCCAATAAAGTCCTTTTGAATTGAAATTGATTTGAGAAAGAGAGAGAGAGAGAGAGAGAGAGAGAGAGAGAGAGAGAGAGCACTACTGCTTGCAGGCACTTTAAGACACACTTTATTACTTTATTTTACAGTCTATGGAATGTTGCCTTGTCGGTGGAGCCTGCAGAATCCACCACTCCCAAATGAAGTGTCTGGTGCTGGAATCTGGTGCAACGCACAGGTCCTGGTTGTACTCCTGGTGAGAGCAGGAGAGGACCTGGTGAGACGTAGGAAGTGCCCGGCCAGGAGTCAACCCACAGTGCCTAGTCCCTCCACGCGCCGGATGGCACGCCCAGTACCGGCAGAGTAGTTCTGGAGCAGCGGATTGTGTGTCCCTGGTTTTTCCCTAAGGGACTGATCGAGGGTATAGCTACTGGGACGTAAATCGGGACTTGATCACCCCACCCCGGCTGGGTCACCCGAGTTATGAGTTAACAAGTTATGTTACAATATTATCCACTTTAGAGAGTGGTATTGGGAAGTTGGGAACTCATACAGAGGGCATGCACAAGTGAACGCAAGACCCATAATCTTACATTGCCATAGCTAAACTGTCATTTCTATATAGTTGGGTCATCGTCCCATCACATGAATGGTGCCATTAATCTGGTCCCAGTAAGATGTCTATTTTCTAATCTTCTGGCTTGTGACGAATATTTCTCTAGCTCTAACTTCCTCCTTGCCTTTGTGCTTCTCAGAGACAGAAGCCATGATATAACATTTACTGTAATTAAAGGTTATTCACTCGTTCATTGCCATTTGAAGATACTTTCGATTGTGCTGGAATATGGTGAGGGCTATTTAGTCACCAGGAAGAAATACATTTAAAAAGTCCCATTTCATCTACCATCTACCTCTCATTTAATTTCATGTAGCCTGCCCTAGAATGTAGACAAAATACTGTTAGCTGCCTTTAACCACTCAAACCCTGGCATTCCTTTTTCCACATTTTCCCCACTTAAAAAATAACAGATATACAAGCTCACATGAGCTTGCTATTTTCGCAATTGATCATACAAAGTATACAAGGCTTAAGTTGTTAACAAGCACGGCTTGCTGCCTGCAATTAATGTTTTCTAAATGGCAACCAACAGAAACAAACAAACAATACAAATCTCTCATTAGGCAGGGATTGGGAACAGTGTCAAAGTCAGACAGCTAGCTAGTGCATGCTAAAATGGCCAATTACAGCATTCACATCTGTGGCTGTCTCAAGGCCACAGAAAACACGAGTAACTTTACTAAGGAGTGAAGTGCTTGCATCTATGTTGTCTATCTATGGAAACCTCAAATACAGCCAATGTAACTAACCATGGACTCTGACATCTCTTACACATCATTTCTAGGACAAACCAGCCAATGCCAATGTATTGATCCCAAAACTCGGGTAGCTTTTTTCGTGGTATTGATTGCTGACCACTCTCAACCGTTTCAATTTCAATGTCCCCCAGTTCTAGTCTCCCATTCGACACAATTCTTATCTCTCTCACTCTACTTTTAAACTATACGTGTTACTTTTTAAACCTTACTCTCGTATTTTATACTTTTTTCCCTTCATCAGCTGCATAACAGTTTTACAGCATGGCTCCTTGGAGGCTGTGTGCGTGTGTGCGTGCATGCGTGCGTGTGTGTGTGTGTGCGTGCGTGCATTCATGCTTGCGTGCGTGATTGCGAGACCGCAAACCACTGGATCGACCAAATATTTAATGAATGACCAAATATATTAAAACTATATACTGGAAGTCAAATAAATCTAAATTTGAAAATCAATGACATCACAGTGTCAATATGACATCATCAACATGTCATCCGAGATCCTAAACGGAGTTCCCAGAAGCATAAAAACGTGAGGGGCGAATAAGGATGGAAGCCAGGCCACTATATTAGACCCTGTCTTGTTCTTTCACTGCTATGTGATCTGAGAGCAATCATTGTTCTCATTGTTCTCACCTGCTGTTGAACTTCTCTGGGTGTTTTTCTCTCATCAGGTGGAAGCGGTGGGCGATAGACGCGTCCTGTGGGAGAGAACGGATGTTACCTGGATGTTACCTCAGTAAACTCTGCATAGTAAAATCCTCACTGTAAATGTAAGTCAGTTTGTAATTCAGACAAATGTAAATGTAATGACACTGTCAAAAAATTAGCACTGAGGAGTTTGCCGTGTACATATCACACACATACTGTATCACACACACACACACACACACACACACACACACACACACACACACACACACACACACACACACACACACACACACACACACACACACACAACTGCACAAATGTGTTGAGTGGGTTTAATAATAATGAGAAAGATCATTGAATGAAAGGTCAGGTGGTGCTTGGGGCAACTCAATCAGGACTCTGCCCTCCCCTTTGTTTAACCCATGACCTTTGGGCCAGAGGTGGACTTCACCCTGATAAGTCATACAAGGACCGTCTGCACATGACAGCAGCATTCATTTATTCTCTGGAATAATGAACAAACTAAAGATTTATTAAGTTGCTCTAGTCTACATGGTCGTCTGTCTAGAATACCAAACAGTGAACGTTGATGAGGCTTACATTGAGTAAGAGGAGACGGGTGCAAATCAAAACATGTGTTCATGCCTGCTTCAGCAGATTTTCACCATTCAGTTGGTCAAGTCGATACCATAGCATGGAACTGCACCGTAAAAATATGCTCTGAATTTAAGATAAAATTAGATTATTCGATTTCACAAATCCCATATCATCTTTTAGTGACAAGCTGGGCTCCTGCTTACTGTTATTCCAAGCTGTGCGGCAGTACATCTGGTACTGGACTGGACACTTTAAACTCTGAGTGGAAGTGATCAGTCAAACAGACCACCCTTAAATTGACCCCACTTAACATGATGACCAGAGCCTGAGCTTGACCAGAGCCACCCAGATTCAACTTGCAGCTGTAGGGTGGCATCTGTCTCTCGCTAATACATGTCCATCTCACATATTAAGTTCAAAGAAGGTTCAGGATGATACATGAGCATACAGATAATGTCAACCGGACCCCTCAAAGTCATACTGTGTAACTTTGTCAATTGAACAAAAGTTATTTTTGATATAATCTTGAGTGTACAGGGTTTAATGAGATCAGATCAACATTATGGAATGTCAGAACAGGAAGGACGCGTGGGGACAGATCAACATATGGAATGTCAGAACAGGCCTCAGCTCTAAACTGTATATGGAGATGTAAGGGTTTGAGGTCAGATGTAGAGTTGCTGGCCGGCTCCATATATGCAGATCTAGGTGATGATCCAGTCTTCTCCATGTATGGTTATCCAGAGTTAAAAGAGGTCAGTGTCGTGAGATGGCGGCCATGGTAGTGTGGCGTGTCCGAGGCGTGATGTCACGAGGTGTGATGTCACGAGACATGATGTCACGAGGCGTGACCATATATGGAGGTGTGACTAACTGACGGGAGATGCAGGTTTTCATAGTAAATGCGACCTACAGTCGCAATAACCAGTACGACGCCGTGAGGGCGAGAAGTGACCGAGTTCGCCTGCACGCATCCGCCTGGGTGACGGCATACTGCTGGGCGAGCACTGGCGCTTTGGCATGGGGGGTCAGATCAACATATGGAATGACAGAACAGGTCAGCTCCATATATGGAGATCTAAGGGTGGCAGCGGGGGCAGTGTCTTGAATACAGGGTTTGATGAGCTCTGGCCATATATGGAGCGTCTTTTGAGTGTACAGGGTTTGATGAGGTCAGATCAACAAATGGAATGTCAGAACAGGTCAGCTCCACATGTTGATCTTCAGAGCTCATGTATGGAAAGTGCCACTATGTTGGATGCATCAGGGATTTTTTAACAGATGAGGGGACGTTTAATAAACTGGTAGGAGGAGTGGCGGCCAAAGTGTCAAACGGAGACATGATACATAAGACAATACAGTTTGTTGCCACCGCATCTAATGCATGGAGGCACTGTGACTGATGCCTTGATAATTACAGTGTCTGCTGCTTGTCTAAATGACTTTTCTCATTTACTACAGTACCTCTTCGCTCATTTGTGGCCAATAGAAAGTTCAGGCGATTTTACTCCTATGGTTAGTTTAGTTAGTTAGTTTAATTTATTGTCCACGTGTGGAAATTTGTCTTCGGTCTCAAACAACAGTAAAAACAACAACAACAGCAACAACACAATTATCTTCATGGCAAATTAAATGCAGGACAACAGTGGCAAATACATGAAGAAAAAAACAATCTAGCGAGACATGGTATAATTTAGTGCCTTTGTGGCATTAGAAATGAAGGCATTTTTAAAGATTTTGGTACTTTGTACCATCTACCAGAGGGAAGTAGTTTAAACTCCTTGCAGAGTGGATGAGAGGGGTCATTTCCTATCTTGGCAGCTTTTTTTCCCGAAGTACTTCCTTGTAGATACAACTTAATTGATCTGTCTCTTCCCAATGATTTTTGAGGCTAGGTTCACTATTCGCTGCAGCTTGCTTCTTCCTTTTACATTAAGATTGCCATACCACATTGCCATGTTAAAAGTCAGATTCCCTCTATCAGGTTCTTATAGACTGTTTCCATGATATGCTTGCTCACTCTAAAGGAGTTGAGCTTGCGTAGTAGGTGGAGGCATTGGATACAAGATTTAAAAATCTGGTCAGTATTTTCACTGAAATTGAGTTTGCCGTCATTATATGTGCCTAAATATTTAAAATTGTCTACTACCTCCACTATTTGTCCACTAATTGTAATGGACTGCACATGTTTCTTTGCATGAATGACAAGTTCTTTTGTTTTTGTCACATTGATCCCTAAGGAGCTTTTATCACACCAGATGACACAAGCAGAGGTAAAATCAATAAAAAGGACCCTGGCAAAGTGGTAGGGGACTTGGAGATGCTTTGACAGGGTGTTAAACAGGCTGATAGTTGCATCATCAGTTTCTCTCTGGCTTTTATAAGCAAATTGGAGATGATCTAAGCTGTAATTTGTCTGCTTATAACTCTTTCAAAACATTTTCCCAAAATGGAAGTAAGAGCAATATCGGGCCTGAAGTCTTTTAATTCAGTTTCAGGCTTCTTGGGGAGAGGCACAATAGACAATACAAGACATTTTCCATAAATTGTTAGAGAGTCAAGCAAATACTGGAATAGCTTCAACACAGTTCATGAACATTTTCTTTCAACACTCTACCTCTAATTAGACGGACCATCAACTGACTGTGAAAAGGTACTCATTTATTCATAGAGAATAAAAAGAGAGCATACAAATCGGCTACAATTCTTAGGCTTCTCAGAGAAATGACCTAACGTCTACATTTTTCTATCTCACCTGTCATTGTTACAAATCAGCAGTTATATTTAGACGCCAAGCTGCTGTACATGATTCAGTAGTGATCCGCACTGGCAGCTTCATATCAACCGTATCCATTTCAGGTGGCAAGGTCTCTCTGCCCCTGACTGCCTGTTTACGAGTCAAATGCTCATTATATGGATGCATCCTTTTAGAGTGGATGTGGATATGTGTTGTAAGTAATGTGCTCATTTCTCATACGATCTTTTTATTTAAAGCTTTAGTGTTGCGGTATGTCCTGTAGGTTTTGACTAAAAACTATATTAAAAGGACACCACCAGCATCAATACATGTCATTGTCTATTAACAGCCTTGGCCATATGATTTACATAAACACTGACCTATTTCCCCTTAATGGTCTTGGGTGTATTTTTATTCTTGTTTAGCTTTAGTTTAAAAATGTTCCAGCGTTATTAAAATGTTACAACTATTTTAGATTTTCATACTTTATTTGAATCCAACGGTTTCCTCAGCTTTGGAAAATGGTCGGCAGTAATGTCCTAGTATACCAATGAGTCACAGTGTTAGACAACCAGTATTGTTATTTGTACACGTTAGATTCTTATAGAGCTAACAGCAGCCAGCTATCAACCTCCGCCCTCCATCATCTCCTTGTTGCTGCATATTCTGTATCTGTACATTTAATAGTAAAAGCCGAGGGAGGTGTTCTAACAGACGACACCAGTAGTGGGCACTGTGGGCTGGCATCCTGCCACCCTGCCGGCCAATGCAGGTGTTTCATCGCTCACCAGAAGGTGAAAAGCCCAATGACAGCTGGTCATGCCCAATGACACGCGTCCTCACTTGTCACCCTGCAATCCATCCATTGGAGCTGTTCTCCCGAGGCTGCCCTCTGCATCAGAACCAGAGCTACAGTAGCGCGCTTAGATCCCACAACATCAGCAAATATCAGGTCTTAAAAATAGCATCTCTATCTGCCTGCTAGGCTCAGTTAGGAATCTGATACTGGAGGTGTAACTACTGGGCTGTATAGTGTGTGCTGAACCAGAGACAAATGTGAGGCTGACTGTATGCCCACACAGCAAAAGCCAGAAATCAAAATTGTGAGCATGTGTCCTCCAACAATCATGCATTTTTGTGTTACTCGCCTCGCTCAACAAAGTCAGGTAGTAGCCATTTCCCTTTGCATAAACCACCTCGCCCATGTGTCTTGTCAACATCGCTGTAGCTGAATTGGTGTAGTTCATTCATTATATTAAGTTAGTTTGGTTAAGGTTAGGGGTTGGGTTAGACTTATGGTTAGTACATTTAAAAAATGTATTATATAAAGGTCATAATGCTAATATTAATATAATACGGGTCGAAAATGTGTGTTTTGTTTACCTGAAGGCTGAAAGCTGTCCAGTATGTGGGTCATCATGGCCTGATGTGACTATTCCTCAATTACCCTGTATTGTATATAGTACTTGTCACTGCTGACACTTATTCTTGGTTTGTTAGGGAAGGTCTAGATGGGTACGTGTTCCTATAATTGTGAAGTCGACACACACTTATTTTCAACTGATAGTGAGTAGTTTTACCAGGAGAATGGACCAGGGGCCTGGCCCTGGGTCCCCTGCCTCCATACCCCAGGCACAGCCACCCACAGCCAGGCAGGGACCAGGGGCATCACCCTGGGGCCCTCTGCCTCGCCGAAACCAGTGGTGTAGTCTAGTTTTTTTCAGATGGTATACCGTAACTGTAAATCCCTGCGCGACATGCACACGTATAGAGTAGGCTCACGCATGGTCAATGGATTAAATGATAGCTGATGGTTTATGCTCTTTTTTCAAAAACCTGGGCACATCATACGCAATGTACGCATATAGCCTATAATGGTAGAAAACACCACTGAATGTAATGTAACACATGCGGAGGAACACATTATTCCAAATCTAGTCTCGCGTAGCCAGACAACTATTCCACAATCTTCGAATGCTATATACTTATAGAGGCTGGAACTACACCTCCCGAAATCTGAGTAAGGAAGCTGCCATTTCCGTTCACGAAAATATATTTTAAAATATATTTTCTGTTGCGGGACTATAAAGACGAAATAATACTCCTGATAGAGCTTCCGTTGCTCCAGCTGTATGACCGTATGACGGAAGCATTTGGAAACTAGAAAAAGTGCCCCTCGGGGCACAGGTCTCCATCAGGCCAGGTCAGGTTGTGGCCTCCTGGTGGCACTATAATAGGCCAATGTGAAAAGGGTGGGATATATTCCTCAGCCTAGTAGGAAAGTCTGTGAAAGATTTCACGTAAATTGCACGCTGCGTTCGTGATTTGAGGCTTTTTGTTACAAAAGGGCCAATCCTGCAAATTTTGAAAGCCAATGTTAGCCAATTAGGATGGAATATGAAATATCGGACAGATCCATCTTGAACACATGACTATAGAGATAGTGTGTAACGATTTGCGTGATTTTTGGACAGAATCTGGATAAAATAATTCCAAACACAACCTCTGTTGGCACAGTAATAATAATAATGATGCTACTACAATGCTATTAATATTATTATTATTATTATTATTATTATTATAATGCAAGTGAGATAAAGAAGCACAAGTACTGTACACATGCTGTGCTTTGCGTAACCACATATTGTTCAGTCCATCTGTGTCCATGTCAGAGCTGTCCATAACAGGTGCCATTATGACTCATAAGACTGTTCCCCATGAACCTATGAGAGTGTTGCAGTTGGTACAGGACTGAGCGGGAACAAACAATCAGAATTTTGAACAGTACTCTTATACAAGAGGCAGAGGAAAGGACAGCCTATGTGTGTTGGTGTGCACGCACGTGCATCTGTGCAAGAACACAGATCACTGATAAATAGAGAGAGGGTACAAGGCATGTCTACTTCCCTATTGCTACCAATTGAGCTCGCTGCTGCTGGCTATCTCTTGCGGTGAACAGGGAAGCAAGTCTTCTCCTGCTTGTACATAATCTCCTTCATCAGGACTCTTGCCAGGCCCCTCACACGGTACACACAAGGTGTGATGTGCAGGCCCACACAGGTGAATACGCCCTGGTGCAGTGGCACTGAAAAAAACTACTTACATCTCTACTTGGCAAATTCATATCGCCAGGGTCCAATTTGCTCTTGGGATGGATATCGCCAGTATTATGTTTTATCCCAGCTTCTGGTCAGACTGAATTAAAAACAGGCATTTCCTTTTGGGTCTGATAGGTTTGATATTTATGTTTGATAATATCACAATTTAACAATTTAATAAATAAATAACCCTGGCATCCCTATTTTCTGCCAAAAAAACTTTTATATAGCAGATACTGCTAATAACGTGTCACAGCTGGTGACATTTGGAGCTTGCAGATCAGCTATTTTCACTATTTATACAAAGAATGTATAGGTCTTAAGTGATTAAATAAACACTAAGGATTTGACTGTGTAACAGTCACGATGGACCACCATTTTGCAAGCAATGTGTGATGTGTTTGTGTGTTTCAGTGCATATAAGGTGTAGGTACATGTGGTGTTTACAGTTTGTGTGTTCTATCTAGAAGGCTGCTCTCCTATCTTTAAGACGGGCCAGGTGTCACTCAGCACGGTCATTCATTACTGTGGTAACCTGGCCCCAAACTGGCAGGCGCTGACTTCCTGTCACTGATACTTCCCCTGACCTTCAGCGCGTGCCAGCACTCTCTCTCTCCTCCTGCACACACACACACACACACACACACACACACACACACACACACACACACACACACACACACACACACACACACACACACACACACACACACACACACACTCTGTCCCATTGTTTAGACTTGTTGTTGTCATGCGCAAATACTACTGGTACTGTACACCATAGACACATGAACAAGTTTATGCTAGTTCTTTAACAAGGAGTTCAGGGAGTCAACGTTAACAACGTTAATATAATAATGACATAATAATGACATAAACAAAGCCATATCGTATGCCAATGGGGGAATATTATCGCTTCAACTTGCAAATTACGTTGCATATTAGCAGCGAGGAAAGTACCACTGGCCTTAATGTCAGCACCGATAATGCTTATGTCAGCCAGCGTTGTCAAAGTTACTCTTAAACAGTAATGTATTACTTATTACTTAGTAATATAGTTACACTACGTATTACTCCCTGCCAAAAGTAACTAGTTACCCCCCCCACCCCTATTCTGCAGTGTTTATTTAACTCTGAAAAGTGTAGACCTACTGTATAGTGTACACATGCTTTTACTGTGTATGAATTCATTCATTACAGACCAAATGAAAACCACACCTTCTTCCCTATATGCACAACTTGCAGCGGACAATAATGTTCATCTCGTCTTTATCGCGGACATACTCAAAATAATGAGAATACTTCCACGTAGTGAATGAAACGCTGTGTGGTGCCGGTGTCTACTCCACCTCCATCTTTAGTTTGTTTACTTCTCTTGCAGTCTACCACTAGTCACACACTAGTTTGTTGTTCCGTGTTCCGGACGGTTTAAGGCCCGCCCTTCTATATCCGATACTTCACACGTACAGACAGGTGTGCATCGTTTCCGTATCCGCCCTAGAGTCTAGATCTAGTTACTGGAAAAAAGTTACCAGTTACTGGAAAAAAGTAATAATATTACTGAAAGTAATATATTACTTTAGTTACTTGATAACACTGATGTCAGCACAGATAATCTCACCAAAGGGAGACACTGGTATTTAGACGGTATCCATTATTAATAATCATTTCCATTCATCTGTATAAAAACAGCTGGATGAAATGAACAGAAATATCATATTTCAGCATTATTTCCACATAGTTGTCAAAGCTTTCAATCTGGCATCCCTATTTTGGGCGTTTTTCATACGTTTATATTTATTTTCCAAAATAGTGAAAATAGGAACATTGTCGATGTACAACCTCACGACCCATTACACCTGTAGCGGCTGCGGTGGCTCAGGGGTAGAGTGGCCAGATGCTGACCGTAAGGTTGTCAGTTCGAACCCAGGCTCGCCCATGCAGAGTCAGTGTCGAAGTGTCCTTGAGCAAGACACTGAACCAATGTGCTGGTTGGTGCCTTGCATGGTTTCCGCCGCCATCAGTGTATGTATGAATGTGTGCGTGAATGGGTGAATGTAATGCATCTATGTAAAGCACCTTGGATGAAGGCGCTATATAAATGCACCGTTTACCATTTAGATTGTTTTCATTACTTTGGATAAGGATATGGCCTGTTTTGACCATAGTACATTATTTATTTTGATTGGTAATTTCTTTGTATATTTCCACAATAGGGTTTGTATGCAAGTTATTTGTCATATCTACCCTATGCAATTTTTGTTGACAAAGCCTAAAAGGCAAACAGAATTTCATATTCAATTAATTATATGTTCCAATATTCAATACCAAAAGACCATCGTCAACTAAGATGTCATGACCCATAAGCAGGCAGAGCACCACAGTGCTGGATACCAATGCCATGTGTGTAGAGACAGCTCATGTCCACACATTTAGGGATCGTCTTCCTTGGCATTTTAATGGCTGCTGGCATGGTGTCATTTCCCCCTCTCTCTGTAAATACTCTCACAAGATTCTTTCGAGGCTGAGGGGCAAGAGAAGGCACAGATATTTTACCTGAATGCGCACATGATGGCGTGAAATTAGTGCAGACTGAAAATGAAAATAATAATAACATCAGAAAAATGTATTCATTATCTTCTCTTGCCTGAAATAATTTGGTATTTTCACATATGGTGAAGCTAGTTCAGGCACATACACTTCAGTGGTTCATACGCATGTGCAGCCCCCTGTGTGGGCGATGTACAGTACTGTATGGTACGTTACGTGTCAAGCAGTCAACCAAATTGGCGATCTACTTAAGCTCACCTGATTCATTGCTGTCCACCACCATCACCACAGCAGCAGCACCAACAGCTCTGCTTTCCCTAAGGGTTCTGTTTTCCCTTGGTTAGCCCATCAGATTCTAAAAATGTCTTCTACATCCTGACAGTTTTCTGAAAAAGCTATGTTTCTATGTCAGTCGTTCTTCGATTTTTCAAAAATAGCAGACCTACAAGCTCGTAGCGCGCCACTCGGTGGCGCGCTATGAGCTTGTAGATCTGCTATTTTTCAATAGCTAAAGCATAACATGATGCTAACACCGAAAGGGGTTCCCGCCCAAAATGGGTTAACAGAGCATGTACGCCAACATCATGTAATATTCACACTTGTATTTACATTGTATAAAAAATGTAGCTATTATTGGTCTCAATCTAGTCCTGAGTTATCTGACTGAACTTGTATAATGTTGTGTAATGTTCTTAGTGAACATTTCTTTCTTTTTTAACCCTAATATAGAACATTGAACTAGTTCAGGCATGCACCAAGTCAAAACAGCCCCATGCTATACGCTCCCTATTTCAACTTGTAACTTTTATGTCGAACTCGTGATTCAAACCCGGGTCCCCCTGACATGTTTACACTTGAACTAAGGCAGTATGACAGTACTACTACAGGATGTTAACATAATCTATCATACAAATTTGTCAATATAACCTTTTATTCAGTAAATAAACCAGATGTTCAACATCTCTCATTGCAACAAGGACAGCTCATCAGTGAACAAACTCCCTCTACCTCCCCTGCCTCCTTCTGTATGTAGCATTTAGGTTTTCACTATGTCAGCATGACATTCAATATATAATAGGTTGTGATCTCAGAGTCTGTGTCATGCTATGTTTGCACAGATTGTTCTAATCTAAAGCATCACAGAGGCAAAGTCAAACTACCAAATATAATATAATATCATTGCAATAAATGGTGTCTGACTGACGTCCAGTAAACACACTCAAAGGCAAAAGAAGACTGCAATATGAAACCGCAGAAGGAAACAAGGATTTGAAACTGAAACCATAACATAAGCAGAGGTCTCATATAACCATCTATCCTCGTCTTAGTCTTATGGTTGTGGATGCTGACGTTGCTGTTTGCTGCCCAGCAAAACACAAACCCACTGGCCTGACCTGATGATGAACACACCCACACACAGATTGGCCTCCTCTGCACAAAGTGGATGCATTTCAACAATGGCCATAACATTCAGTCCAATTCAATGGACATATTTGTTTATGTGCTCAAACTCTACTGCAATATAATTCTATGGGGATACTATTTTGGATGATCAATTTCTAAACAATGGAGCAACTACTGAAGATATCTCACCAATATTTGGAGTCAATCATGGCATGGTAAATACACAACCCAAACCTTTACCAAAGTGTAATATTATGTTAACAGCAGAAAAGACAACTCTTGGCGCAAACTGTCTAATTCCGCAATAGATTACATTTGAATCTGTAGCCTTGAGTGCTTTGGTCCTGGACAGCCATATGTTATTATGTCCATAAATAACCATTTTAGCCCTATATGACGAATAGCGGGACGAGCGTACGTCATCACAACGCACCGCGTTGGGAAGGCAGGAAACGCTGACCCAATATGGTTATTGGACCAGATTTAGGGGCCCGCTAATGATTACATAACTGGTGTGAGTCAGTCGTTGGTTTGTTCAGGTGTCATTTACGCCCAGATAAGCGGCCATCTGTCACCAGGACTCCTGGAGGCACATGCGATCTGTCGCTTAGTTGAATGGCCATGCCACAGTGGAGAGTGGTCACAGCATTATGCCCTGACACACTGAAAGAGTTGGACGCACTCGTTGTCAAATGCACCCATTGCTTAAATTGACAGCAGCCGCTTAGAGCTGATTATATTTTTGGAGTGCCAGCGTGTGACACTTTCAGTGTATCACGGCCTTATTAATGCCGCAGTACTTCACAGGAACAACACTATGACCATATAAGTATATACACACACTAGCGCTGCGCAAATCTGTAGGACAGGCATGCACAACACTGCTGTTTATTACGGTATACTTAGAAAATATATTTGTGTTCGAAGGAAATATTTGACAAAATGTAGCAGCAAAAAATGTACGTGTGAGTGTAAAACAAAACATGTCTCAAAATATATCTAATATTTCAATTAATAGTTAAAACAACAAGTATTTGGTAAATGATTAGTAGGTCCACACACATCCACAATAATTATGCAGTTATACTGTATGGTGTTTGATTACCTATCTGAAGCAAGTCTTTGCAAGTGTACTGCAAGTGTACTGAAATGAACTCTATCCAGTTGCTTCTTCGAAAACCACAAAACTCCTGTATGCTCTGTTTGGAAATTGGGCAACACTAATGTCAAGTATCCTGTTAGTCATATTCAATGATGGGTGAAACGTGCCAGACCACTGGCATGGCCTTTTAAGACTGCTGTCTTTAAAATGCCCAAATCCATAAAGTCTTATAATTTATTTGCACTCAAAACATGCTCAATGTTGGCACTTGAATTGACCAACATGTCAATATGATAAAAAACCAACACTCCATGTTTGTCAAAAGAATACCATCCACAGGCTATATGTGACATGGTGGCACTGCCACGCGGACTCACCACAGAGACAACATTGTCCACTGTGTATCTACCCCCTGTCACCCGCAGCCCTCCAGCCTCCTCTTCTGACACAGAGAAGAGACAAGCCATTGTTTGGAGAAGGTCAGAGGGTTAGTGAATCCACATGCATTGCACATATGATGAAACAAGACAGCTTTGAGCCTTGCTATTCATTCTACTGCCATCAAACCTGCATTGCGTGTGTGTGTTTGTTTGTGTGTGCGTGCGTGCGTACTGCATATACCGGATGTCCATAACGACCTCTATAGAAATAAAAAATTGACCATATGCTTTATGTTTACAACCACCCACACAAGTGTGCACAACACGCACGCACGCACACACAAACAAACGCACGCACGCACGCACGCACGCACGCACGCGCACACGCACACACACACACACACACACACACACACACACACACACACACACACACACACTATTATATAATGACGGTGGTATATTTTCCCCATGCCCAAACACCTCCCCCATACCTCTCTCTACCTGTGTGTTGATCAAGCATACTGCATGTCACCGCTGCATATTTATGGCCATATATGCAATGAGTAAGAGTTCCATTTTCATTCCCTGTTTTATTTTGGGGATTAGTGTGTCAGTATGCCTTAGACTAGAGTAAGGACAGTTGGCTGCCACGGTGACAAGTCAGCGCAGGGAATGACAAACCTCCTATCTATCAATGCTGTACAATGTTTACTGCCTTAATACTGCACATTTTGAGTAACCACACGGTATATTTGAGTCAATGTTACATATTCTCAAGCCTGCCACTAACGCTGGGTCATTTGTTTTGGTCATGCAACTCATTAGTCAGGTTTTGCGAAAAATAAAAGTGTTGACGCATTGTGAGCTTGAGATGAGACTTTCTGCACCATGAGTACTTTCGGTACTTTAAGTACATTTTGATGCAGATACTTTTGTACCTTTTACTCAAGTAAATTTTGAATTCTGGACTTTTACTTGTAACAGAGTATTTCTACAGTGCAGTACTGATACTTCCATTAGCACTGCATGTACAGTATGCTGATTTATTGACTACTGCACCTGTGCTGTGCTTGGTCTACATGCAGATTTTTCACAAGTTGGGACTTAGCCCGCTATTTATAGAAAGCTGCAGTACAGCAAAAAATTCAATTCTGGGAAAAACCTGAGTTAGTTTGAACTCTTTCTGCTTGCTATAAATATCATTATTACACAACTTGGTTGAATGCTCAAATCTAATTGGTCAAACACAGCATTCAGCAGAACGCTGCTATGAAGTACAGTGCGTTGCTGGATGTATTTACCCGACCTGCGATAAATGATCTCTGTCGCTGCACTAGTGACTCCTACATGGCTGTTCTCCAGTTTATGTGTCTCTAACTCAGTTGTTTGCCTCCATTTGGATGACCAGATGGTACAAATATGTAAATATACTGTCGTTATTTTAATGACCTAGAGAGGCCATCAACCAAGTCGATGACTTTGAAATGGAAATTGTCCATAGTTTACACTAGTGTCTGCAAGAAGATTTGGATTCTTTGTCAAGAGAAGTTAACTTTTTCGCATCACTTGTACTGACAGCACATCCATCCCCATTTGCACTGGAGGCTGATCAGAGACCAGCTGTGTCTGAGACAGTTTCACACAGACCATCTAACCATTAAAAACTATCTCTGAGCCTTATTCCAGCCACTCCGTCAGAGATAAGGGTTGCTAAGCAACTGAAACCTGGCTTTTTTTTCTGTGGGGGGAAACGGCCATTAACCTGGCCAAGATGCAAAAAACAAAAAACAAACAAAAAATCACACCTGTGTGAACTGAGTGGTGCAACTCCCCTCTCCCCTCTCCCCCTGCCTCTCTCTGTCTCTCTCTCTCTCTGTAATTAGCAGGCAACAGTGCAACACTATCTCTCTCTCTCTGTTTCTGGCACAACAGCGCCACTTTTGCCCCTACTGGTACTCTAAACATAGTCACATAGGTGAGGACATAGTCACATAGGTTAGGACATTGCTGTTCCTTGGAGTGGTTGCACCACTCAAAAAAACAACAACATGCAGGTACAAATTGTAGAAAAACAAAAAGTAAATCCTGGTTGCATGCACAACAAGGGGACACTGAGAAAGCATACAGTGTAGCCTATATGTGGTTATCTTTTTTGCAGCCGTCTCCTTACCACTCCTATGGAGAAGTAGTTGTTGACGATGCTGTAGGGCACGGGGTCTCCCTTCTCCTCCTTATCCTCAGGGATGATGTCTATGTTCCAGCGGTCCAACACCACGTCTGTGCTGTGCTCGATGTCCCGTAGGAACTTCAGCAGGCTGCCACCCTCATAACCTACAGCAGACAGACAGTAAGATGACCAACCACTTCAACTATAATGCAATATAATACACCTTTTATTTTCCAACTACAGCTGGATGATTGTCTTTGGAAACACCCTAAGGCACGATGCGAGGTAACGCAGCAATTCGACACAACTTTCACAAGACAATGCAATAGCAAGAGGAGTCAAGACATAACCATTTAAAACATAACATGCAGGTGGTGAAGAGGCACAGCAGAGCCACATCCCTGATTCATTACACCCTATTGGACTAACTCAAAGCATGTTGTGCATCTGAGCAGCAGAACTCAGAAGAGATTTTTAAAAACACATTTATTGCTTAATTAATTAATTCCACCCACGGGTGCCTTAAAATAGCGCGATCAAATGTCCGAATGTCGGAAAAATTATCCCTGATGATCGGCCAGTGAAAAAAGTAATCAGAACACAGCCGACCGTAGCATGCCGCCTATTGTCCATAGAATTCCATGGTGGGGAGATTACTCAGCGGTCCCCAGAGGCAAGCAAGACTTGTTATGTTCCGGTCACCGTGATCCAAACGCGTGACGTGTCACAAAGTAGCCACGGAAAACCTCTTATGTCTCATAAATTATCAAAATCCCCCTACAGTATCAATAAAACTAATTTCGGGGAACTCGGGTTCGGCAGGCAAAGACTAAGTCAATGAACTCGGTAAACTCGGGTTTCGAAGTGTTGACTGAAAACATGTCTTTTCAATTTAGCCTCTGCGATAGCAAAGTGATCTGCAAGTGAGCCACACTAGCCACGAAGAACACCACATACCACATAGTTCACAAGTTATTACGGATTAATCAAATTCTCAATTGACAAGTGTACAAAGAATATTTGCTTTAACCTGATTATTGCTTAATAAGCTGTATCGGTATCGCATACCTATAATAAATGTAACATTTTCCTGTATTTAAAGAAAAGTTTCAAAAAGTATTTTTAAACCCCTTCATTATAAGTAAAAGACAGATTTGTGCATCTATGGGTTTTATGGATTACCTCTAGTCTAACCTAGTCCCTCGAGACAGACTTTTGCGCTGTTTTTCCTTTATTTGACGATGGCTTCTCAGATTGCCTCTAACCAAAATAATTTAAAACAACACCCTTGATCTAAAATAGTAGAATAAGTAGATCATAAATACCAAAACGAGCAACTACACCAACTGGCAGTCTGGCATGCATTATAATTTCGGGCGTAGTGGTCATTGAAATAAGGTATTAGCAGGCATTAATAGTAGAAGTTGTTCTTATATTGTGCTTATTAATGAAAACAGGTGTGGCTGGCCTTATGATTAAAGATTTTCAGCGAGCTGGAGCTAAATATCCTGACCTAAGGCCATAGTCTTGAGTGCATTTCTATGTGTGAGTTAGCTTAATTCATTAAGAATAGAAATAAGACCTTTTTATCCGGAGAGACTATATCAGGACGGGCGTGTCCCCGTACTGCCTGGTGACAGTATCCAGCTATAGAAACCAACCATATGCCCACACAGAACAGCCTGCAGTATGTGCCGTGTTGTTTACAGAGCAGGGACAGGAGAAGAATTGGGGACCCATGTGTCCAGATCACAATCTCCCACAGCTAAACCTAGTGTAAATGTTCATCAATATAAATGGACTCCATCACATAATTCAACTGTTCCAAACCCCGCTGGGATCTGTCAGTTTCTTGGCTACAGCCTAAGCCTATTCATACAGTAAGCCCGGGTAAGCGCTGTGTTGGATACAACAATCAAGTAGTCATAATCAGCCAGTCAAATTATTGCCCTCATGTATTATTTATAACTAGCCAATGCCGGGCAGGGGGTTTCTAGCATAACAAGGTTCACATAATAAGAGCTTTATTGTCACTGTATACATACATTGTAATTGTAATTAACACTTCGAGCGGCATAAACGGAGGTCTCCGTCCTATCAAATAATCCCGCTCGTCGCCCAGGACGGAGATTAATCACAGGACGGAACATTAATCATATCATAACCACTCCACAGGCTGGGAGCGCTGATTGAGCAACATTTGATGTCATTTCCGGTTGGGACGTCATCCAAAGTGGTGCCCCTCCATTTTAGTGGACGAGAGGAAAAATCTTCAAACGTGAATAAAGGTGGCACACTGGACGCGTTTTACAGAAAACCGACGGAGAAACGCAGCTAAAAATCCGAAAAACCAAAGATTATGTTTTTGACGGCCCATCGCGGTCCGTCGTTTGTAATCATAAGTAATCATACTTCCCGTTGTTGTCGATCCCCTCGGGGGGTGTTTTGGCTACATCTAGCAACTTCAAGCTACTTCCAAAATGGCGCGGAGCAATCTTGAAATAGACCCTGAAGAAACAAATCGCTGGGCGTCCTGATTTAATGGTTACAAATACCCCCGGGCGTTCTAGGTGTTAAAATGAACACTGATCATTGTATTGTGCAGAACCTCGTCTTCGTTCTAGGTGTTAAAATGAACACTGATCATTGTATTGTGCAGAACCTCGTCTTCGTTCTAGGTGTTAAAATGAACACTGATCATTGTATTGTGCAGAACCTCGTCTCTCATTATCTCTCACTCCGGTGATCTCTCCGTTTTAACACTTTCTCTCGTAACATACTATACATACAAACAGAACCATGGGGGTCTCTCTCACCTCCTCCCCAGCGTAGGCATCGAGCCAGGTCGTTCCCTGTGCCCAGAGGGAGGATGGCCACTGGAGGGTGCCTGGAGAAGTTGGCTTTGTCTGCAAACAAAGACACCCCGTTACAAACAGTTGGTAGGACAGTGCTGACAGGTAGACATGTTTTGGGGTTTGGGACTAAATTAACTATCTATAAAGGTTACTGTTTTTTTTTTATATATAATCTTTATCCCACGATTATGCAACCCATTTTTTCACCCAGTGTTAATTATCTAATGTAATCCTGGGCGCTACACTTCCTCTGCCAACCTGGGGGGGCAGCGGACTGACCTCATGCTTCCTTCTATGTATGAGGAGTCCAAGCTGCTTCTTTTCACCTGACAGGGGGGAGTTTCCCCGGCCGGACGTAGCGCGTGGAAGGAACACGTTATTCCGACCAGTTCCTTTCCCCTCTATCAGGCTGGCCAGGGGGAGGTAGTTTAGAGACCAGGATTACTGCATGTTTTTTGTGAGGGTACTTACCCTAGGGGACACGGGGAGAACATGCAAACTCCACACAGAAAGGCCCTTTCGCCAACCCCGCCTCGGGTATGGGCACTGATGACGCGGAGGAGAGAACACGCCCCCAGCGCCCACAGCGTCCCGAGCGGGAATCGAACCCAGGACCTTCTGTGAGGCGACTATCTATAAAGGCTACTGTTAACATACAATACATCAGCTATGAACTGTAATTAGGATGAGTCTATAGTCTATATAGGATATACCTATGCAGTCAAGGATCCAGCCAACAGTGCCATCACCTCCACATGCAAGCACCCGGAAATCGGGGACGTCGTGGAAAAAGTTGAGCCTGGGGGGAAATTGAGAAGGAAAATACATCCAGTGTTTGGTTTTAGTTAAAGGTTTGCTCACTCTCAGAAAAAAATTCATCCTTTAATCACATTTCCTTTCCTAATAGTCATTGTGGGATTTTGAAAGATAAGTGGACAAATCAAATTGAGAGAAAGAGACAGCGAGAGCTGTGTTTTCAGTTTATCAGTGCGTCTCCTCTCCAGCTGTGTTCACTCCATTCCTGGCCATAAAAAACCCAGGAGGTGGCTTTGAGTGTGTCCCCTTCAAAGGGACCTTTAATGTGAGCCCGAACAAAAGTGTCGACAGCAACTTTCATCTCTCTCCTTCATAAGACAGCTGCAAACAGCACACCGCTACCTCCGTCTCTCTCCCTCTGTCACAGCACCTGGCTGGCCCTGGACCAAAACAACATGTCTCGCCCATGTCTAGTTAGGAATATTATATACTGCACTGTGTACTGCAGGACGGGACATCCTCCATCTAATATGATAGCTGCCAGATTTGCCTTCAGCCTCCTAAACTGATATAACGGTCCAGTTCTTTGCGTGTACTACCAGTCCTTCGCATGTTAATTTAGCTCTGAAAGTGTAAAACCCTGTTATACTTTCAGAGTCGGTGCTGGTTTCACTGTGGGCTATACTGTGTATTAATGGCGACGAGGCAGACAGCTCCCTCTTCTGGCCAATTATTAGATGACAGAAGACCAAAAGCTGAGATTTAGTGAAGTGCCTTCATGCCATGATGATGCTCTTGGTGACATTTCCTCAGCAAGGAGCAGCATGCTCCTGCATGCATCACATCAGAAACTAAACAGCCAATAGGACCATGTGCCATTGTGTCAATATAGTCCACTCGCCAGAATGTGATTTCAGGATGTGAATGTGATTTGTGATGTGACATGTTTAGTACACCAAAGGTTTATGTTAGAAATGTTGAGTATGGGTCCCCAGCATTTAGAAACTGCCGGATGCTAACTTGGATATGTTGAGCAATTCACAATTGACATAATATGTGACCATACCATTAACAACTTATAAGGAAAAATAAATCTAAATTTCATCATGCTTTAAGCAGCATGTGACATGTCAAACTAGGGGGTTTTCATGATGCTAAATCCATTCCAAGCATTAGTTCTGCACAAAAAACACTCCTTGGGCTAAAACGGCCATAGGCCAAGTGGCTAGGGCCGTTTTAGCGTAATGAGTGTTTCAACGTAGCCTAGGTTCTGGGACCGATATGCCAGCGGGCCAACGTTGATGTAAGATATTGTAAAGACGGAAGCTATTACTAATCACAGAGGAACAAGAATAGCCTAATAGCCTTTTCTAATCAAATCAGTATGGGGTGAGCTGCATGGCACCTCAAAGTCTGTTGAGACTGTTGCTAGGGAGCCCATGGAAACAGAGGTGCATCAACCCTCTGAGCATCAAGAGAGCTCAACGCAGTCTACTCAGTACAGTAGACGGTACAGCAAAGCCTAATTAATACCCTGTCGTATGACGGTGTCATGGACCAAAAATAGCCGATAAGCTCACAATTTGATTGATTGATTGATTGAAGTATTTATAACAGTTTGCAGAATTACAGTACATTTCAAGCACAACTCAATGCAAAAACTGTTAATTAACTGTGGACGACGCCATAAAGCATTACACTTGTTTACAACAGGGTCCACCATTTTCAATTCATCAGAACATTTAGAGACATGCAAATATACACTTCTATATAATCGAAAACAGGAAATCATCATAAAAGGAGGTAAACTGTGACGGTGTTGGGTGAAATCAACCCTCAACGTCTTATGACACACATATGGGAGGGGGTGGGGGAGGGAAGCTTCTGGGACGATACGACGCAGGCGTGACGTGTTGTCAGTTTATAGTTGCACGTAGAGATTTTCAAATATAAATCAGGCTTAAGTAATGTGTGTCCCTTTGTACATGTATTTTTCTGCATGCATGCGTGCGTGCGTGCGTGCGTGTGTGTGTCTGCATCTGCATCTGCATAAATAATGACTAAAGTGTGCTTGTGTGTGTACATGTGTGTGTGTGTGTCTATTTCCCTCTTGCCCTCATCCTATTAGTACTATCTCTGTGGACTAATTAGACGACTTGACTGCTGCTCAACAATAATGACATTACATCACTGCAGATCATTCCACCCCTGCTGTTTCTCTGCTTGTCTCCCTGTGTATTATCCACAGCATTTTCCCTTAAGAACCGATTACGTCACTGAGTCTGCTTCTCTTTTCCTTCAATGCTTTTGAGAGAGAGAGAGAGAGAGAGAGAGAGAGAGAGAGAGAGAGAGAGTGAGAGAGAGAGAGAGAGAGAGAGAGAGAGAGAGAGTGAGAGAGACAGAGACAGAGACAGAGACAGAGACAGAGACAGAGACAGAGACAGAGACAGAGACAGAGACAGAGACAGAGAGAGTCGTGACTGCCAAAAGAGAGACAGGAAGGGGAGAGAGACAGAGAGAAGGAGGGGGGATACACAAAGAGATTTGCGGGGGTAGAGAGAATAGAGGTCAGCCACTTTCAGGTGAATCATTCAGGACTCTCTTGTGCTGTCTAGTGCATTTTTTATGAATGGCTTAAGTTCCGATGCACAATAACATTGAGCGCAAGGAACATAGCGTCGACTCTTTTGCGTCTAATGTATTTATGTACTGTATGTGTCTGTCAACTGTTTATTTTATGTGTACTGTATGCAAGTCCTCTTGGCCAACCTCCACAACAGTTCAACAGGGACACACTGTATTGGTCCAATACTAACAATACAGCCAAAATAAATAACACCTGGCTACCTTCGCCAGCATGAGATTGCGCATGAACTCTGCAGCCGTGGCCTACTGAGGCGCTCCGGGGTGCATACGTTGGTTAGACATACTAACAGTCCGACAGGCATTAGTCCGACAACACTGTTGCTCCCGACATGCGTGACCGGTTACAACTAACCCATGGCGGGTTAAAACTCACCCGTGGCTCCCGACATGTGTGGCAGGTTAAAACTAACCCATGGCACGTTAGAACTAACCCGTGGCTACCAACATGCGTGGGAGCCACTTACAGGACGTAGCACTTGACACCAGAGCTCGTAATGGGGCTTGCTTCTTGGACGAGCGCTTGGCTGTAATGCAGCGGAATGTTGTGTCAGGAATGGATTCTCCAGTCCCAGCGGCCCCAGCTCTTGGTACGCAAAAGTGCCTCCATGCATATAATCTGCCGTGTAGCATGCATTTTGACGACGCATGCACACTGGAGCACCTGTTATGTGCACCCCTGCCTATACTCTATGTACTGTACAAGTGTCTGAGTGCCATCAACCTAAGCCAAAGGCTTGTATATGTCACACTTACCCAACCATGGGCCCTCCTCGATCCAAGCTGTACACCTGCCTGGGGTTGAGCAGATACTGAAACTTTCTTAGCACCCTGAAAGGAGGAGAGACAAGAGAAGGAAAGAAGAAATTAAGAAAGAAAATAATAAAGTTTATTATACTCTATACATCATGTGTCCTAATCAAAGGATGTGTGTAGAGCTGCGTCAATGACTGTAGATGGAAGTAACTTGACAACATTACTCTAGTCCACACACAGACAACATCACAAGAAGCTCTGAACCACTTTGACAGGTCTATCTTCAAAATCAAAATGCCACTAAACCCGAGTAAGTGCAAAGTCCAGTCAATGTCACCTTATACCCATGTAGTATGTACATCAGACTGTAGGATTACTTACCCCCATATGGCTACCATCAATGAAATTGTGTGAAAAAAATATATATACTGTCCACAGTATCTTGATAAATTCTTAGCTGATGATGTTTTAGGCAGTATATGTGGCAGAAATATGTATGGATTTGTAACCAAAAACAGCTACTCGATGTCAGATAGCAAGTCATACCGTAAGTAAAGGTTGGTTTCTACAGCTTTTAGTAAGTGACAAATCAGCCAAGACCTGTTAAGTTGAGCAAACTGTATATACTCCTAAATGCAGATTGGAAGTACACAAAAATAGCACTGAAAGGGCCTTTTGTGTGAGAAGTGTCTATTAATAGAAAATTATTTGTGCGACAATTAGCTATTAATAGAGAATGATTTCCTTTCTACTGGTATTTAAGTGTGTGTTGCTATGGTGATGTGTCTTTGTTGCATGGTAAGTGGAGAACTGGGGAACACTTTGAGCTACAATGTCTCCTTCGCACTTCAAAGAATAATGTTCAGAGATACTGCAGGGTCCAACAAGGGCCCATTGCTAAAATGTCTCTTTCTTCCTTTCTCTATCTAATTTATACAACTGTCTACCTTTCTGTTTCTCCTGATCGGTCTTTCTCATCCCTCTTTCTTCCCCTATAATTCAGCTTTTTGAGGTTTTGTGTCATGTGTTGCCCTTAGTTTGTTTCTCAATAAAGCAAACATGAGTAAAATATAAATCTTTACAATAATCCAGAGGCATCACACTGTGCTTTACTGTGGAACAGACATCTTCCACACAATATGCCATAAATAGAGATGCATCTTACATTACAATGCACCATGTGCAGGAAGTTGTATGTCTTGATCAATAATCTATCTTCATAGTTTCCCAGTGACAAAATGGCAAAATGTTTTGCTCCACACTGAATATGTGGCCCGGAAGAAAATTTCCCATTCATTTTTCCCATAGACGTTTCAGAAAGTATTTATTTAAAGACCTGTAAGCCTCGGACAAAGCCAACTCGGACAAAACATGACAATAAACACAATATTTTGGGCCGAACAAGAAGAAAAACAACAAATAAAGTGTTGTACCCTGCCCTTTTTTTCTTCTTTCTAATTACTTGTTCGGCCCAAAACATTGTGTTTATTGTCGTGAGTTGTCACCATCCGAGTTGGCTTTGTCCGAGGCGTTAAGGTCTTTAAATAAATACTTTCTGAAACGACTATGGGAAAAATGAATGGGAAATTCTCTTCCAGGCCGCTCGTCGGGGGCAGGACTGCCAAAATGTTATAGAAATAGGGATGCTTGGGATGGAAGTTAGATTAGAGCGAACTCACTTCTCCCCCTGTCTCCCACCACTCTTTGGGTTGACCAGGACTAGGAGAGGATGTGTACCTGGGAGAGGGGTGATCTGGATGGAGAGAGAGAGACAGGGTTAGACCAGGACTAGGAGAGGATGTGTACCTGGGAGAGGGGTGATCTGGATGGAGAGAGAGAGACAGAGAGACAGAGAGAGAGACAGAGAGACAGAGATACAATGATACACCCTCCGGCTCCATCAGGTTTCTCTAGGACAGGGGTTCTCAACCCGTGGGTCGCGACCCCTCGGGGTCGATTTTTCAAAAATAGCAGACCTACAAGCTCGTAGCGCGCCACTCGGTGGCGCGCTACGAGCTTAGCTATTTTTCAATAGCTAAATTATAACATAATGCTTAAAACACCAAAAGGGGTTCCCGCCCAAAATGGGTTAAGGTTATTGTAGCAGTCAATTTATATTGGGTGTCGGGAGTGGGCGTGGGTCCCGAGACGTTGCCAAAGCATTTCCGGGGGTCCCCGGCCAAAAACGTTGAGAACCCCTGCTCTAGGACATGAATTCTGTGTTCCCTCTCTGATATTAGGTATACCTGTAGTGCTTGACCGTCTCCCGGAGAGAACTTAAAGGTCTGGTTAGTGTCATCGGGACTGGTGCTGGGTGGGGAGTCCCCTTCTCCACGCTTCACCACAGAGTGACGGTCCTATACACACAGGTACATGGACAAAGAGACAGACAGACAGAGAGATAGGGAAAGGAATAGAGGAAGTCAAACAGTATTGAGGGGAGAAGGGTTCCAAGATATTTTACCACTTACAATTCTACTGTATCCCTCTACCACAAATCTCTTCGCCGTCAATAGCAGCACAATGCAGTGAGTTGAAATGCATTGCGGTAGCCAGAGATCCTATTCAATAAAATGTTAAAAGTGCCTGTAACCCTTGCAGGTCCATTTGGTTAAATTTGTACAGTCAAAAAGTTAAATTAATTGTGTTTAATTAGATTTTTACAGAGAACGACAGCGACATTAACCACTTGAACCACATCATCTCTATTCTGGGGAGAACAACAATAGAAGATCTACAAGCTGAGCTTGTAGATCTGTAATTGGCAGAAGAAATTTGGTGTGTAGGCCGGGAAAAAAGTGTAGTACAATTTTAACTCAGGTCTTTTTGACTAAGAATAGAGGTTAAATGTTCAGTGCTGCGGGCAGAGAGGACTGTTCTCACCAGGACCACGGGGCAGATATACGAGGGCAGCAAAGTATGGTCCCTCAGAGCACCTCCGTCACACTCTGGCTTCACGTTGGATGCACACTTGTTATGAAGCTGACCAGGATGATAGAGAGGAGTGCACTTATATTAGTGTTTTGTAATCATTACACTCAACACTCAATGTGGATTTTACACAAAAGTGCTGATGCCAAACAAAATATAATCTACATGTCAATGGTGCCATCTAGTGGACAGAAAATACAACAGTAAGGGTTGTATTGTGTGTGTGTGTGTGTGTGTGTGTGTGAGAGAGAGTGTGCGTGCGTGCATGTGTGCGTGCGTGCGTTCGTGCGTGCATGAGTGTGTGCGTTTGCAGGTCTGTGTATGCAGCCTTGCTCTATTTCACTCGTTCTTTCTCCCTGCTGGCACTGTATCAGAACTAATGACATAACCTGACTGCTGCATAACAAGAACACTATTACGTGACTATGGGAGGGAAGGAGGGCAAATCTGTGTTCATTCCAATGTACTTTAAAAGGGGTGTATTATGGTAAACAAGGTTTGTCTGGGCTTTGGTTGGATATCAGTCAGAGATGATATTCTTCACACATTATTGGCTTATGTCCTATATACGGAAGGTGCTTCATATAAAATGTAAGTACGTCATTATTTAATGTATGCCCTGAAATCCTGAATAAACAAAACTGTGGGAAAAAAGAGATGTTATTCTTCATCCAGTAATCCAGTAGAGACCAGGGTTAGCATGTTGAGCACTAATTATCTCTAGGCTACATCATACATGTTTATCTATATCCACAACTTATCTTGTATCAAAACACTCAATAGAAAGACATACTGAGTATATACATTATTTTAATGTATGCATTTCTTTTATAACCTCTCTGACTGTATGTCATGAAATACATGCGACATGTCTTTGCATCAAGG
Source organism: Electrona antarctica (assembly GCF_951216825.1). Taxonomy (NCBI): domain Eukaryota; kingdom Metazoa; phylum Chordata; class Actinopteri; order Myctophiformes; family Myctophidae; genus Electrona; species Electrona antarctica. The sequence continues at coordinate 13,624,363 of NC_136794.1, read as the reverse complement.
CTCAGAGAATCTAGGTGTTCCCAATGGATTTATACACTATTTTTGTGCATACATTATGTGTTTTGATACTCACAGTAATCTGACACCACACACAGTGCAGGCCAGTCAGACCCTGGTAACACTTGATGCTTCTGTGACAGCGGTCACACTTGGTGGGAGAGTTACCCTCCATCCATACATGCTGCATAGCCTGAAGAGAGCAAAGAAAGACAGTGAGCGACAGGTGGAAAGAGAGAAAGAAAGAAAGAAAGGAAACAAACAAACATGTGAGCTCATAGGCCAATTATTGAGCGAGAGGTCAATCTGTAAAGGCCCTGATAAAATTGAGGTCTATAGAGGGAGAGCGTAGTGATGTGTGCATCCTACTAGCCTACTTGGCTGCCAGTCTGTAGTTCGTAAGTTTGCTTGTCAGTGACGCTGGTGTGTACACTGTCACTGCAGTACACCATCTTCCATCTCTCTCCTATCTTTGACTTGTCACACCTCTTCTACTCTATGGCTCTGGATCGACGGTGGTAATATTATTATTCGCCGTTAGAAAATGTTCGGGTGTTCTGATCTGATAACCGCCTCCCCTCCCCTCACGTCAAAACAGATCTCAATGTTTACATCTTACTTGATGAGAAGACATGTGGACATATCCTTATGGAACCACGGAGAGGGGGAAAAACACCACGAGAGTGACGAGTATTCAGTGACAAACATGTGTTCTCTCCGCAGTAAATAAATAATCTGTGTCTGTATGCGATCTGACCATTATTATTTTGATTACACTGTCATGCTCGTTTGAGGACAGGTAGAGAGCAGAGCATACATGTGTTTGGGAATGTTGCTGAAGGTTATGATATTTTGTCATCTGACACCCAAACTATACAGTGTTTATTTAATTATTTTATATCTACAATGGTATATGTCTCCACAGTGAGGCTGGAAAATGTAGCCTCGCAGCCTACTACTATAGCCTACTAGCCTACTGGTAGGCAGGAAAATGGCAACCAGAATAACCCGTTCTGAGCGAAACTCCTCCCTACGCTCTGGTGCTATAAGCTGTTGACCACTTAAGCCCTATCTATTTCGCTGTACAACGAATGGTGAAAATTGTCAATCTGCAAGTTCACCACGCATCGAATACAGTGTGAGATTGTAGACCTTCTATTTTCACTATTAAAGGGATCGTGACATTAAAAAAAGTTTTTGTAATTCATCTTTTTTTTTAGGTCTTCTAAGCTCAATTGCACCCATACAACCTGAACTTTTAACATTCAGTAGAGTTTCTGTGGTCTGGGGTTTTCTGGCTCAAACAAGTGCTCTGATTTCCCTGTGGCCTGTGAGGTAAGAGTCCACAAATAAGATAAAGATAAAGATAAAGAAAACTTTATTGTCCATTAAATTGACATAAAATGGAAATTCGTCTTTGGCACACCGGCAGTCAGTTACAACAATAAAACATTACAAAAAATACACAGTTGCATTAAAATACTATATAAAATGCATTCACATTAACACAACAGTGATCATGAGCAGTGGCGATTAGACTATTATATCCCATATATGACATAGGAATTTGCCAGCAGATGTCACTGTTGAGGGATTTTGCCTGTTTTCATTGAAGCTCAAAAGGCTTCAGAACATACAGAGAAAACCCCAGACCACAGAGAATCCACTGCATGTTCAAAGTTCAGGTTGTATGGGTGTAAATGAGGTCATAAAACCTAAAAGAAAAACGAAAAACAAAGTGTAAAAAATTCAGACCCGTCTGAAGTGAGTGGTGCTACCAGGGCCGGTCCTGAGCAATCTGGCGCCCCAAGCAGGATTTTTTTTTACTCTGTCCCAAAAATTGAGGAGACACTGTGGAGGCACTGGGGGGACAGTGGGGACACTGTGGAGGCACTGGGGGTCCATTGGGGAGGCACTGTGGGGACACTGGGGAGGCTCTGTGGAGGCACTGGCGGGACACTGGCACTGGGGAGACACTGGGGAGGTACTGGGGAGGCACTGGGGAGGCACTGGGGGGGCACTGGGGGGACACTGGGCAGAGACAGAGTTGGGACAGAGTAAAGCGGCGCTCGAAGCCGCCGCTTCGTCGGCCTGTAGGAAGAACCGGGCCTGGGTGCTACTGTACGTACTTACTACTTAGCCTCACATAGCGATACTAACATCACTGCGTGGACATTAGTCCCGTCCCTCTCAGTGTTAGTTTTGGTTTTCTCGTAATGTCCCGCCCCATATTTGCATACTGGGGCCTGGTTGGTTATACAGTAGCCTGGTTCCAGACGAATCTGGATGGCTCATCAATCATCACCATTTCGGCCGTGAAGTCCTCCCACAATTTAGAGGGGCCAGACTTAATCAGCCTGGGGCAATATGCAATGCAAAGGCAGATGAAGGCTGGCTGCGCGAGGCCTGTACTGTACTGTACTGTACTGTACTGTACTGTACTGTACTGTACTGTACTGTACTGTACTGTACTGTACAAGCTCTCCTCCACACACACACACACTACTGTATATGTGTGTGTGTGTGTGTGTGTGTGTGTGTGTGTGTGTGTGTGTGTGTGTGTGTGTGTGTGTGTGTGTTAGGCTGCACAACAGTGACACTTTGATGGTGTGTTAGGCTGCGCAACAGTGACACTTGGTGAAAATATGCTATTTCCGTGCTCAGACCCAGGGACACACATAGCTGGTTGCACCACTCAAAAATACAAAATTTACATTTCAAATTTTACATATAATGATATGCCCAAAATGGGGAGAGCAGCTTGAAAGTGGCTTTAACTACAGTATATAAACAGGAGGGTATGAGCTCCCTCCTCCCATGAGCCTTGCTGAGCAGTTAAACTGGGCCAGAAGCCAATGAGATAGATTATTAGCCTGATCAATGTTACTGACTGTCTCATTACCTGCGCCCAAGACATTACTGAGGTATTTTAGGTTCAATCTAGATCAGGGCGAAAGCTTTGCCAGTCACTTAATTACCTGCTGAAATACTCTGAGTCTATGAAAGGGTGATTTTTCAGTTTTATACAGATTATCAAAGTGTAGATGTTTTCACATTACAGTATGTCATACACTGAAATCCCAAGTAATTGAATAAGATCAAATATTGTTAAACCTCAAAACAAGAAGCTGAGAAAAAGTATTAAAGATTATTATACTACTAGTATGATACTGAGTTGATTCTTTAACATTTAAACTAATACTTTTTCATATAACAAACAAAAACTGAAAAACAACATTTAAAAAAAGTAACATGTTTTGCATGATTTCATGTTTGTCTGACACATCCTGTTGATATGATTGAATTGCATGCTTGTGTGGTTGTTTCCACTCACATTGGTATGTCTACGGGACTTGGCGTATGTGCTGATGCAGGCAGCAATGTCTTTGGACACACAGCGCTCATGGACTGTGTACTTGCATACTGCAAGAAAAACAGCAAGATATGGTAAACAGTTAGACAGTGAGACAGTGCATCACAGGAGCATTGGTTCACGGGGTAGAGTGGCTGCCTTGGAATTGTATGGTTTGTGGCTGCGCGTCTCCTTACCATAGCCATTTAACACCTAACTGCTCCGAATGAGCAGGTTGGTGACTTCCTCCACCGTCTGTGTGTGTGTGTGCGTGCGCTGTGCATGGGTGAATGTGAAGTACATTGTAAAGTGCTTTGAAGGGTCGTAAAAACTACAATGGTGCTATAATAAATGCAGTCCATTCAACATTCAAGGACCCCCAGTTTGATCATCATTAGGCCACAGACCCCCATTTGAAACAATATTTATCTCCGGGACCCCAATCTACACTTTAAAATCCTCAGTAATAATTTAAGAGAGTGTCTTGTACAAATGTACATTCAGATTTATAGATCCAAAAGGGCCCATTTGGTTCCAAATGGTCGACCATTTAAGTGCTTTACAGAGTTGCCCGTAATCGATGCAGAAAGCGCCAAGCAGGAGGGGGATCCCACGTTGGCTTTTGTTAAATATATAACGTTTTACAACTGAGTATAATGTTTACACTACATCACTACTTATACATCCACGTATGATGATAACAGCATCCTAAGGTTAGCAAGGAATATCACCTCTAATACTAAGCATGTGTTGTATGGAGAATATAGGTTGCTACCTTCAAGAAGGAGATATGGTGTACCAGCATACAATAAGGTCAGACTAAAGAGGTACTTTGTCCACCAGTCGACCTTGAGGCTTAATCAGGAGTTGTAGTAGCCACGGGGTAATCTAAGCAGTGGATATTGCTCTTGTCTTCATGTCTTTATGTATGTAAATTGTCTTGTTCTTTGTGTTATGTCAAATGTGTGTATATGTGTTCTGCATACTTGGCTGCTGGGTCGCAAGACAAATTTCAGTGTGAACTGACAATAAAGTACTATATCATATATCATATCATACCAACTGCCATCTAGTGGATGAATTTGTGTATTGCACATAATAGTTCACAAGACCGACATAAGCAATGTAGGGCACCATGTATACACATGCAATAACATTGCGTGCATTGCGTGTCTTCTCTCACCCCCAACGCAACTAAAAAGTACTTTGTCCTGGCCTTTAGCCCCTGGGGTTCCAGGGCACTTGTCCACGTTGAGAACAAGTGTCGGTTGAGAAAGGAATTAGATTAGCACATCTACAAGTACAGTATAAATTGCCTCAGAACATCAGTCTGTGCATAAGTGGAAAATAAACCTGACATGATGGGTTGTGGCTATACAGTAACATTAGCCCTGAGAAGTGCTCTGTGGCAGAACGTCGATCAATAACACAATTACACATAATGACATAGCTAATGGTTTTCTAATGGTGAGTGTGCTGCCTGTTCAGTGAAAAACTGGATTGATTCAGGGCCACTCAGACCTTAGACTAGAGGACTTGACAAGCAAAAAAGGTCGCAAATAGGGGAAGATAGAGAGAACACAGACAATAATAGATGTGACAAAGGACAAGAGAAAGAGATGGAGAAGGAGAAAATACATGAAGGGGGAGATAAAGAGACGGACAGGAAAAAACATACAGGCATGCAGGCAGACAGGCAGGTGGACACACAGACATGGATGGAAAGGGAGGCAGACAGCCAGACAGACACACAGACATGGATGGAAAGGGAGGCAGACAGGCAGGTGGACACACAGACATGGATGGAAAGGGAGGCAGACAGACAGACAGACACGCAGACATGGATGGAAAGGGAGGCAGACAGCCAGACAGACAGGCAGGTGGACACACAGACATGGATGGAAAGGGAGGCAGACAGCCAGACAGACAGGCAGGTGGACACACAGACATGGATGGAAAGGGAGGCAGACAGCCAGACAGACACGCAGGTGGACACACAGACATGGATGGAAAGGGAGGCAGACAGCCAGACAGACACACAGACATGGATGGAAAGGGAGGCAGACAGCCAGACAGACACGCAGGCATGACCGTCATGCAAGACAAAGCACGCAGTAAAATGCTCAGTGTTCATTTAACTCAAAGAGTGTACAAATGGAACAAAATGGAGCCGCTAAGGCGGCCGTAGCTGAGTGGGTAGGGACTATAGGGAGGCCGTTTAGGAATTGGAACGTTGCCGATTCGGCACCGTGGCTCGCTCAGTTGATGTGTTCCTGAGCAAGGGACACTCCCCCTTGTGCTCATCCGAGCCATCTGAGCAGCAATCGGCTGGGTGAGTGCAGAAAAGTAATTTCCTCTCTCCTGGGAACCAGTAATTACTTCCTTTCCAAATGGACCCTTTTGTAACTTTACATTTGTACACACACTGTTGAAGACCAGATGGCCTAAAACGTTCTGTGGTTTGGAATGGCATTAAATGGGTAATTAAAACAATTTATCTTTTTTAAGTGCAACCCTCTTTTTTTCCTCACTAACGTTTCCACTCTCAGAGTTAAAGCTTGGATTGTACTGTGCAGGAGTAGATCCAGGGGTACACAAGCACTCACTGGAGCAGCAGAGACCCTGCTTTCGGACGCCCAGCAGCATGGTATGGCAATAGTTACAGTACGCTGGCTTGTTGAAGTGCTTCAGTCTCCACACGTGCTGGCCATCCTCCTGGACATTCTACAGGATGAGAACAGAATCAAGAGCAGTGGATCCTCTCAGCCCTCTCTGTGTGAGGGTGGCAGGTTCACAGCAACATCCTGAGTGTTCATTAAAGCGGCTATAAGCAATAATATGTCAAAATTTTAATGATCTTTTTTTTTAGACAGCCAGCAATGGGTAGAACGCTCCCCAAAAAATGTAGTCTCTGTGACACATCTAGGGGCACATCTGCATTCAAAGATTTTCCTAGAAGCTTTGTCATTGGTCGATTTGCCTGTCTGCTTCCTGATTGGTTAGTCATTGCGACCAGGTTTTTTTTCGACCAATGACAAAGCTTCTAGGAACATCTTTGAATGCAGATTCCAGCCCCTAGATGTGTCACAGAGGCTAATTTTTGTTTAGGAGCGTTCTACCCATTCCTGTCTGTCTGGAAAAAAAAGGAAAAAAAAGGTCATTAAAAATTTGACATATTATTGCTTATAGCAGCTTTAAGACTCTGAGAGTATAAAAATGGTTCAAATTAAAATTAACATGCAGGATTTGTACAGTGTTGGCAGGTTGATTTACGTCGACCACCTGGTAGTCAGAGGTCTGTTTTAGTATGATTCCTGGTGCTGTAACAGCTTCTGGGTGGCCGAGGGGCTAGAGATAATCGTTAAGGTATAATTGTCCTTAATTGTAATGCGTATATGCAAATAAAAGCAGAGCCCAATGGACTTAAACTAAAAGCGTTATTTATTCACACCAAGCTTTTCACAAAACTTCATCCGCAATCATTTTTTCATGATTCTTGAGACTCACAGTAGCCCAAAATACTTGCCCCCAGTTACCTCCATTGCACATGCTTGCATAAACGTACCCATGGATGCATGCACACATGCATACACACATACCGTCTCCATGCCCAGCAACACCAGTAAAGGGATCGTGGTGAGGCCTCCTCTGATCCACTCCTCCAACGTGACTGTACCATCTCGGTCGTAGTCAATCTCCTCCATCATCTCTTTTAGAATCTACAAGGATCGAGACAAATGATGGTATCAAAAATCTAATCCCAGTAAAATTAAATTAATCAATATATTTGATCCAAAGCGCTTTACGTAGATTGTGCATTACATTCACCCATTCACACACACATTCATACACCAATGGCGGAGGTAACCATACAAGGCACCAGCCTGCACATCGGGATCAACTAGGGATTCAGAGTCTTGCTCAAGGACACTTCAACACTAACTCTGGGGAAGCCCGGGATCGAGCTGTGAACCTTGCGGTTCCCATCCGGCTGCTCTACCGGCCACTCTAACCCTGAGCCACTGCCGCCCCTTTAACCCATTCAGGCCTGACGTCGAAATAAAAAAAACGTTCGCTCTGAAAGAATATAAATTCAAAGATTTGTGCCGCATTTTTACGATTTTTCAAAAATAGCAGACCTACAAGTTCATAGCGCGCCACTCGGTGGCGCGCTATGAGCTTGTAGATCTGCTATTTTTCAATAGCTAAAGTATAACATAATGCTTAGTTAAAACACCAAAAGGGGTTCCCGCCCCCAAAATGGGTTAAAAGCTATAATATGACACAGATGCGTCCTCAGGTCTAAATGGGTTAACATTGGTTACCCAGCCAGACAATACCTAGCAGAAGGCCTGGTGTGAATACAGTATTTTTCCCATCCAGTGAACCTCCACATCTGGGCGAGAATGATGTCATCAACAGGACAATAACAAGATGTCAGAGATCCACAGCGTCCACAACTTCCACAGGTCTGAATACATTTCATGGTGGCAAAAGTGTTTGACCAGATGAAGAGCCTTGGCTCGAAACGTCGTCAATAAACTTATCCTTCGGAGCATATGAGTGTGCGGCTTCCTCTCTTTTCCTATGTTACTTTTTGAACCCAGCACCTCCATGAAGTGATGTGCGTATTTTACTATAGTTTCTGGTGGCAAAAGTTGGCATGAAATTGTATATAATGTTTTTTATATAATAATGGGAAGCATATCGACGCATATTAAGCATTTGGAAACAGAAAATGTTTGAGAACTACTGCTGAAGGGTCACAGGATTTTATATACTGTATAAATAAAGTTGACTTTGTGGACCTTTACCACCATAAAACGTTTGGAAGGGAGATGAGTGGTTTTTTTAGTGTTTTGTTTTCAGGCTAGCTCATCTCCAGTTGATCTCCGGAGTGCTTCTGCTCACCGGCCGTAACTCTGTGGAGTCCCACTCCAGGTACTCCGCCACATGAACCATCTGATTGATAATACGATCCAGCTCCTAAATCAGAAAGGAAGAGATCCGGCACAAAGAAACAAGTGTTAAAACCACGTAAACCATCTTGTAACTTGACCGGAGTTGACTCTGTACTTGTCACGAAACATAGTCAATCTAGAAGTTGTGGCAAAGGAGGCCGAGAAACAGCCAAAAGACACACACATCCAAAAAAACTAAGTAGGCTGGGTGCAGGAACAAACGGAGTTTCCGCACACCAATTTATGCTCCCAGACATACAGTATATTTACTTATAGAAGTGGTAACGTGTCGGGCCCGAAACGTGTGGACTTTTAAATTCTTAATCTAGAAGTTGTGAGCTTGAAGATCTGCTATTTTCGGCAATGGTTGCCCTCAGAAAAGGAATGAAAGAGTTAAAGTGGTTAAGACCACGTGCTTTTTTGTTTTACAACTGGTCACCCTCTCCTCACATGTTTCAAAGGTATGTAGATGGAAACTCTTACTGACAATGTGAAGTGCACTGTGACACAGGAGATAAAACAGATACATGTACAGATAAAAGAGAAAGGGTGTATTCATTGCAGGACAAAAGTATACAGTATATTAACTACAGTAAGTAAGTAGTAAACACCTGTGCCTGTGTAAGTCTATAGTGTTAAATATCACCATTTGGAGTATGTAGAGAGTCTACTGGACTCTGGAGGAATGACGCTCTCTGTTTGGGAAAGCTGTCCAGCACATTGCTGTTATGAGAGTGAACAGAGCAGGAGATTCCACTATCAACAATGACTTCATGTAAACACTGGAGTGTTGTGTTCAAGTTGCTATTCCTGGAGTGGCTATGCTCACAGAAGACAGAGACACATTGAGAGTAGAAAGAGAAAAAGAGACAGCTAGAGACAGGGAGTAGTCTCACATAAAGTAGACACAGTGACAAAAAGTCACAGAGAGAGCATAGAAAGAAATTAAGAAATTAAGAAATTAAGAAAGAAAGAAAGAAAGAAAGAAAGAAAGAAAGAAAGAAAGAAAGGGATTCAAGAAAGAAAATTGGAGTACAGAGAGAGACACATGGAGTGAGAGACATAAACGGTTGTCTCACCGAGCTGTCCAGCACCCCGTTGCCATCTGTGTCGTACAACCGGAACATGACTAGAGGGGAATGAGAGAACAGAGAACCATGATGACTCAGCGGCAATGAGTCCATGTAACCTTCCCCTTCCTGAAGCCTCTCCAGAGAGCCCGCAGGGTGAAGTAGTGGAGCATGCCACTACTGCATCGGTGACAGGGGCAAAGATTAGTGTCTATGTGCATGTACGTGTGCAGATATAGCCTCAGAAGCTACAGGACACAATTTGGTCCACCAGGGCTCAGGGCACGTCACTGATCTCTGCTCAGTGGCATACTAATGAGGATGTCCAACAGGCAGCAACGGGCCCCAGGAGACCAGGAGACAGTTCAGGGAAAGGAAGTCTTATTGCTCATGGTGTCAAGCTAAGTTGAAAGCACGGTGCTGCTGGGAGGTCAGATACGTCTTCTACTGTGTGTAAGTGCCCCCCATGACCCAGTGGTCATGAGGGGCACGCAAATTGAGCAGGTTGTATCATATCATATATAAGTACCTGGGGATCCAAATGGACAACCAGCTCAAATGGAACGTCCATGTGGACTATCTGTGTGGCAAATTGGCACAACGCTTGCACTTTCTCCGCAGGCTCAGGCTCTTTGGTGTGAGCAAGGGAGTCATGTCAACTTTCTATGATGCAGTGCTAGGTAGCATTATCAGATATGGCATGTCAGCTTGGTTTGGGACACTCTCTGTCCAGCTCAAATCTAGAATAGCTAAAATGGAAAAAACAGCCATGAAGTTAATTGGTAGGAAAGATTCTCCATCTCTTCAGACAATCTTTGAGAAAACGGTGCTCAGTCTGTCAAAGAGAGTGTTGTCTGACCCTTCATGTATTATCTTCAGAGTATGAGCTGTTACCCTCTGGTAGACGCTACAGAGCGTGTCGTTGCAAGAGCAAACGCTTTAAACTTTATTTTCTTCCCACTTCAATTGTCCTACTAAACATCCGCCACATAGTTCATAGTTCTTAGTGGGGAAGGGACTTATTGACCTTCATCAGTTAGTTAATGCACTTATACCTGTGATACTATAAACTGTGAATACTCTAGTACTTTATATTTATATACCTCCTCTGATTGCAATTTTGCACCGTTCTTGTGTTACTCTTGTGATACTGTACTTGTACATTGCTGCTATTGTGTATTGTCTACTGTGTATTGTCTGTCTGTTTTAAAAAGCGTCATCATGTACTACTGCACTTTTGCCCAATACAAATTTCCCCTCGTGGGACAATAAAGTATATCTCATCTCATCATCTCCATTCTCAAGTGTTTAAACTGTACCTGCTTTCCCTCCTTTGCCCAGACAAACAAATATTCTAATTGCATACGACACCTGCTTCGACCGCACATCCCCACGAGAGTGCTGTACTCGCATCCCTTATCCCAGACTCCGTGACTCACACTCCAGCTTGTCCTCTGGTGTGCCCCTCTCCAGCAGGGACAGATAGCAGACAATGTCCTTCAGGAAGACGACTTGGGGTGATGGCAGGGGGGTGCCCTTCTGGGGCGACGGGCTCCGCCGCGTTGATATGTGCTTCTCCGACCGGTTCCTCTCTTCAGACGGGCAGACAGACCAACAGACCAACAGATAGACAGGGTTTTCAGTTAGGTTGTTTTTACCACTTATTAAAGCATGATGGACGACTTTGCGCTCTGTGGATCGGTCGGGGGCCCCGAATTTGATAGTGTTAATGTGTTGTTTAAATGGTATTAGACTTTGCACTTAGCGCATAGTGCAAAGGCTCTGTATGTAAGACAGCAGTGTGCCCTAATGGTGCCAGACTACACATGGGCACTAAATAGGCGCATCAATTGTGTAGGTCGGGTGTAAAAGATCGGCCGTAAGATAACAATGGCCCTCTGTGCTCGTTATGCTGTCCCAAGTGAAACTCCTCAGCATACTGGGAATTGGAAACGACTCATTTGGGGAGCAGATGGGACTGGGACATTCAAGAGAGACTTTTGATAACCTTTGAAGGCACAGCAGCAACATGAAGACTCAGCATGCAGTACACAGCAAGGGCATGATAGCACGCGCTGATCAAAACAGTGTGATGTCATCCTCACAGGATGTCATGTGAGTCTAAAAGGATTAAAGCACCATAAGGGCATGAGTCATGTTCCAAACGAATATTTTTTACTAAGTACAGTAATAGTGGCCCGGGCGGCTGGCATAGCCGACTGGGCACCTATAGCCCGACTCCCAATCCCGACGACCTTTGCTGCGTGTCGTGTCACCCCCCCCCCCCCCCAATCTCTCTCCCCATTTCCAGTCAGCCTACTGCAGTGTTGTAAATGGGTTTTCAATGTAATGCGTCCCGGGACCCAGGTGAGGTCTTTTAGATGGGTCTCAGGGACATTTTAAGAGTCCCACTTCAACAACGTTAGGAGTCATATTTAGTCATTTTTTACAAATTGCAGCATTTAACCCCCATTTATATGGTTAGAATATGGTTAAATTCATGTAGAAAATGTATCTGAAAGAAATAAACACAATTCCAAATCTGACAACTTTAATATTTGCAAAGTATTATGCAGACAACAATGCAAAGTATGCAAACAGAACGGTATATAAAGTAAATGTAATAGCACCAAAATAAATATAGTAAAGTAAAATAAGTAAATTAAATACTTTGTGGTGCACTCAGTGAGCTCAATAAAGTGTATGGTGCATTTATGCACCATACCATACAAGTTTATTTCATGAAAATGCCGCGACTGGCTGCTCACACGAGTGTGTTACACTTGGATGTGATTCCCATTCAATCAGGTCTGCTTCACTGCTCCGCTGCTGTTATGCTCAAACAAGTGCTCATGTGTTATCATTATCATTATTTTGATTTGTTACTCTCTCATACAAGCAGACAAATGTGGGTGTGGTATGTTTTGCAATGTTGTGCAAAACAGCAGCAATACAATATCCAAGATAATAAGGATAATACCGGACTGTAATTAAATGACGTTACGTTAAACTAAAGGCCACTAGTAGCTATAGCCTCACCTGGTGAGAGATGGGGAGAGATGGGGGACCTGGCGGGGCCCGAGTTGGGGGTCAGGGCGTTGCTGCAGCTCTCTGAGGATTTAAGCTGGGTGCAGGGGGATCTGTGGGGAGCACCAGGCGTGTGGCCCCCTGTTCCTGAACGCTGCGAGGATGAGCGGGACGAGCAGGGCGAGGTGGTGGCCCCTGAGCCTGGCATGGTTGTACCTCCGGAGTGCTCTGGGGTGAACCGGCCCCTAGCTGAGAGGATGCTGCTTTTCCCGTTCATCCCTGTTGGAGTCATATAGAGACAACATGAGAGGGAAGGAATGCAGTTAATTGAATGACTTGAATTTTACAGGATACACTGAAAAATGCAGTGTTCATTTAGTAAGTAAAATGAACTCTCTGGATTTTATTGTGTAGAATAGATAGAGGGGGGGGGGTGTTGGATGTGCAGCAGGCTAAAACGTTTTACCACTTCCCTACATCAACGACCAGGGGTCATCAACATGTCCGTACACGGACAAACAATGTGTCTGTGGCGAAGACTTGGGCCCTCATTTATCAATTGAGTGTAAAATCTGCCCCAAATTCGAGCGTCGGTTTTGTAGTACACCCACGTCGCCACGGCATTTATAAAGTGATCACAAACAGCTGATCCTTTAATTTCATTCCTAGCAGTGATAAATGTGACGGCTGAAATCAATCTGGCACGCCCTATATGAAATCAAGCCTCGCCCTCGTTTTTTGCGACATGCACAACTGCAATACGACCAAGCAACTCATGGATACCATGGTTACACTCACGGACGAATCGTACCGTGAGTTGAGTGAATCGTTACTAGGGTTCATGTGGTTAATAAGCAACAACGCTATAAACCATGAGACTGTCATATAGTCTTTGTGCAGCTACGACCACAAGAGCACAACAACAAAAGCAGGAACTATTAGGCTCACTGTGCCGCTGAGATGACTTGACCCTGATGACATAATTTCCCTCTGCGGTATACCTGTAATGGGGGCAGGGGCCACTTTGGTCTGTATAGAGATGCCGGTCCTCTGGGGTCCGTCAAAGTAACGTTTGAGGGTTAAAGAAGAGAGCGGAGAGTGCCAGAGTCAGGGAGAGTCGGTGAGGGAAAGTTTAGCCCATTATATACACACAAACACAAAGTGACAACAAGGGAACAGGCCTTGCAGCAGTCACTATACTCTATAGTGGCTCTAAATTATGGACTGTTCACAAGGTTAGCAAACAAGCTAGCCTGTGAGTTGAATGAATTGTCACTTTCAGACAGTCAAATAAAATGACGCAATATTCTGAATCCTCTGAACGCTTTTATGAGCAGGAAAACGAATGCTCTAACCTCCAAACTATCTCCCACAGGCACAATAGAGGCCTCTTTGAGTAGTCTGGTCCACGGCACAGGGCATTAAAGAGACAGATATTGTGTTGGGTCCTGAGAGGGGAAAGAAACACATAAATCCGCATGCCCTTGCTGCTCACAATGGAATCATGGCCCTACAGTGATCACAGTCTTTGTCGGGCCATCTCTCTTGTGCTTAGGAGAGGCTAGTCTGGTGGAATAAGATAAAAAAGGCTATGTGTGTCTGTGCCGCTGCTTTGGATGTTTAGACTATATTCGGCCCTACACAGAATAGTATGTTTAGGAGTGTATAATCATTGCAGGAGGATGTAAATCATGTGTGATGGGGTCTAATTGTAACAGTGAAAGTGTCACTGGGTGGTAAGGAAAGGACACTATTCTATAGGAATGAATCCAGTAACCACCAGGTGGCAATGTAGACTATATGTCGAGAGTCTCCAAGAGTGGATTCCACAAACAGACAAGGTAGAAGGAACAGGCGACTTCCTCGAGACACTGCACTCCTTTGGGGCATGATGGTAGACCACGTAATCGCAACGTCCCTGGGTGGACACCCTGCGTTGTGTTCTCTGCCCTCAGATTCCTGTCTCTATATTACAGACCCAGCAGGGTCCCCAGCTCCATGCACATCTCTTGTAAACTCTACATATAACCCTTTAATTCTGGCAGTTTATCATTTCAAAATCCACATTAGAATTGTTCAGTTCTCAACCGCACCGACCAGAAAAGGCCAAAGGCAATTTTACAGATTTGTTTTTCCACTTAAAGCTTTCTTTAGCTGGAGGACAGCCCAGGTAAATACAACAGAAAACCTACAAGAATGGCTATTATTTCTATATATCTGACCCAAATCCAAACCCTAACCCTACCCTAAATGACGGACCATGATAGACCAAATCATATAGAACAATACAAATGTTTTTAGATTGGGTCCCAGAGATAAACATTTTATAAATGGGGTCTGTGGCATAATGCATATTGAATTTGGAGTTCTTGAAGCTTGAGAATCCTTACTCTATAATAATGTCCTGTGAAAAGCCAAAAATCGAATAACCATAAACAAAGTCCCTTTGAGGTGTCAGTTGTGTGTGCGACATAGAATCACGAGTCATGACATTGTGACATTCAATTTAAGTCACTGTTATAGTAAAATGAAAATTATTCTGTTATCCAATCATTGATTTCTTTCGACCAATCTTAAGCTAGCATCTAAGCTCCTGCTTCGGAGAGTGAGTCTCGATACCCTGTGATGATGATTAAAGGTGCAACCCCAACACTTTCATGCCCTATGGGATTCAAGCATGGGTCTCTGACATGAGAGACCACATTTCTACCACTCTGCCAACAAGACATCCCCACTTGGTCAGAGCAGATGTTGCGTTATGAGCTTCAGGCAGAACTACTAGAAGGTATCATACCTGACAACAATATCCAATTTCTCAGAGAGAAAGAGACAAACAGGTGCTCAACGGAGACGGTCACGCACAAGTCAGTAAAGTTAAAATAGTAAAAGGTGCTCCTGGATCAGACGGGATAAGACATCATATAAAACATGGGAGATCTATTCTGGGCACTCAAAGTTTAAAAAGAAGGAACAGACTTTAATTATCCCAACATGTTTCGACCTCACAAGGTCTTTGACACTGGCAAAACATGTTGTGTTGTTCAGCCCACACAACAGTCCTTCTCTCTCTGTGTAAAACGGAAGGCCCAGGCCAGCATGAAATACAAATAGAATCCTAATTGCAGTATCCTTTCATCACTCCATCTGTTCCCCAGCTCGTCCGCTTCTCCGGGGCTCGGCAGGCATAGGATGCACGACACGGAGCAGAATGCCAGGGCCAGGACACACATGTATACCCATATGGCAGGCAAGGAGGTGGTGGACACAGTTTAAAATCTGCACAAAGCACAGCGGCAGTAATGAACCCAAGTGTCTCTGTCTGTCTGTCTGTCTGTCTGTCTGTCTGTCTAGACTGTATGAAATTGTCAGTGATAATTTAAAGCTGTGATTTTCATCTGTGGGATTCAAACCCGGGAGACCAAATTTCTACCACTCATCCAATGTGTGTGTGTGTGTGTGTGTGTGTGTGTGTGTGTGTGTGTGTGTGTGTGTGTGTGTGTGTGTGTGTGTGTGTGTGTGTGTGTGTGTGTGTGTGTGTGTTAAAGTGAAGATGCAAATCTTTTTTTTTTTAAGATATCTTTTTTTTGGGCTTAAGCCTCTTTTCTTTTTTTTTTGATAGAGGGATAGATGAAAGTAGGACAGGAAATGGGGAGATAGATGGGGGGTGACACGCAGTAAAGAGAGATGGGGGGTGACACGCAGTAAAGAGAGATGGGGGGTGACACGCAGTAAAGGACGTCGGGATCGGGAGTCCATCCCGCGGCACACTGCCAGACTGGATTACCAGCCAAGGTGCCCAGACAGCTACGCCAGCCGTCCGGGCCGAAGATGCAAATCTTAATCGAGATTGAGCCGCAATCGGCGCCCATTGGCCTAGTGGTCCAGGCGCATGGCACATATAGACTCTGGCCTGACAGCGCGTCGCGTGTTCGAGTCCCGTTCATGACGACCTTTGCTCCATGTCTCTCCCCTTTTCTCTCTCCCTCGTTCCTGTCCATCTTCACTGTAACTATCAATAAAAGGCACAAAAAGCCAAAAAACAAATCTCAAAAACAAAAAGAGATTGAGCCGCAATCTGCATGACAACTGAACCAGTCGGAAGGAAGGAAGCACACACAAAGTCAGCGTGCCTACCCAGCATGCCTGCTCCTGCACGGGACACATCAGGCGAGCAGCCTCCTCCCGTCTTGCTCTTGAAGGAGGTGAAGAGGTGCTGACACAGCTCCTCTGGGATGTCGTTCTCCAGGTAGGTGGCCATGAAGAGGTGGAAGCCCTCATAGTCGATGGGCTGCGAAGGACAGGATAACGCGGTGAACAAGTTGTCGACAAAACTACAGCATGCTACCACAATACGGCCACAAATTAAGCTTTCATACGACAATGTATGGATAATACATTTTGTTTCTAAAATGGCCCTGGCTGATACTTGCGGTGTTAGCCTCTGTCAAATGTAAATTGCAGATGACATGGGCATAGCGTAGACCAGTGGTTCTCAAAACCGTTTGTCTTCAATATTCCCTACAACATTTTGCTCAGAAAACCATAGCTAGCATATGAATGATAACCCACCTTTTGAAGAATAAAACATGTGAAAGAGTTGCAATTAGTGACAGATGTGGCATAACATCTCATTAAGTCCAGGTTTGATGTCAATATGTTAACAGTTGTGCTAGATACCTTTTTGATTTAATTTGGTTTAATAATTCGGCAGATCAGCAGGTTCACACAAAGTTTGGCAATGTTGTATCATTAAACATAACGGTAAAATAATGTATTTAATTTTCCACATTCTCCCCCTATAGTACATCTGCGTATCCCTAGGGGGGGGGGGGGGGGGTACACAATACACATGCCTCCCTTTGAGAAGCACTGGCATAGACAACAAATGGTTTAAGCTGAAGGTCATTAGACCGAAAGCCTACTTCCAATTTTTTATGGACATTTAACAGTGTTAAATGTCAGTAAAAAGTTCAAAAGCATACAGGCACAGGCAGTCTGTCCAATCAAAATAGAGACAAAGACCTGAAGAAAAAACAACAACAACAACGACTTGGTGCCAGAGGCCTGATGGAATAACAAAGGCTTAAGAAAAACAATACAGTAGATGACCAAACATGTCAAATCAACATTCCAGGGTTATGGAACTACCTAACCTGTTAAACCCAGCAACCCCTATCTCCCGCCCAGATAACTGCCCCTCACACAGACACATGGAGGGGGAACATAACAGCAGTGGACGTGACCCAATGGGACCTCATGGACACTTGCCCTCGGCCGTCTGGCACAGTGAGAGATCATCTGGTATCTGGTGGGACGGGGCTCATGTTATATGTCATGTCATGTCGTATACTGGACAGAATGTGCATGCAGTCTGCCGACACAGACACCACACAGCATGCAGAGCCCACTGGGCTGTGGCTTACTTGGGTGAGAACATCTTGCTTCTGTTTAACAGTCGGAATAACAGGAGGGGAGGAAGGAGGGAGGAAGGCAGGAGAGAGGAGGGAGGAAGAGAGGAATGGAGCAGATAGAAGGAGGAGAAGTGGTTGTTAGCTACGTTACGCTGGCGGAGTGGTTACTTAGGGTTCTGAGTTCTGACTCGCTTGGCCGGCACTCTCTGCTGATCTCCGCTGGATCATTTTCATTGGTGTGGAGAGTGGAGACACACTCACCCCAGAAACACTTTACCCACTTGAACCCTTGCGCCCTTATTCTGTGCAGAACATTGAGTGAAAAGGAAAAAAATGACAAAACAGGAGGGGGGCCTATAGTATAGAGCCCGGCGGGACTCCTATCAATAGACTTGAAGTGTTTTGTTTTTTAGCATGTTCTCACAAGGAACATTCCCATTTGCTCCATACCAGAATATAAACTATTTCACTTTTCCACATGGGGTCTTAGTATATCTGTTCCTCTAATATTCTGCATTAAAAAGACACCTGCAAAGTAGTGGAGACTGTGTGTGTGTGTGTGTGTGTGTGTGTGTGTGTGTGTGTGTGTGTGTGTGTGTGTGTGTGTGTGTGTGTGTGTGTGTGTGTGTGTGTGTGTGTGTGTGGGGGGGGGGCTCTTGGAAACTATATCCATCACAGAAGAACACACACGGTGGGGATGATCCTGTGCCTTTTGCACTCTTCTCCATATTAGGCATTGGCAAACAAACCACAAGGCTCTTATTTGCT
Source organism: Electrona antarctica (assembly GCF_951216825.1). NCBI lineage: Eukaryota > Metazoa > Chordata > Actinopteri > Myctophiformes > Myctophidae > Electrona > Electrona antarctica. Next base: position 13,605,777 of record NC_136794.1, on the reverse strand, counting down.
GTGCTGGGCAGATTGAGAGAAATATGCTAACAGAAAACGCGTGTGTGCGCGCGCACGCTCACGCTCACGCTCACACACACACACACACACACACACACACACACACACACACACACACACACACACACACACACACACACAGACACACACACACACACACACACACACACACACCATTTGTTTTTCCTTTCTATAGGCCTATACCCATTAATCTGTTCCCCATTTGGAAAACATGCACACAAGCACCTGAACCCATTAAACGCATTATATATTTCTGAACAGGTGGTACAATGTTTGAATGATTCCATCTATAATGACATGCCTAACATAGGGACACCAGGTGGTTAATGCACACTCAAATTCCTAAATGCAAACACACCAAAGTAAAGCATGTTTTGAGTTCTAACCATGATACCTTTCCTTCATAGGCATTTATTTAATTTGTCCAGATGAGATTGTTTTCTTTTTAATGACAGAATCCTCAGCAATGGGCCATCGTTTTCCATGAGCCAGCACACTGGATGACAGTTACAGGCTGCCAGGCCACTAATATCTCCCACAAGGGCAACACTTCACTTTATTTACTTTTTTGGCAAAGAGTTCCGTTTGATTGATATCCTTTGGCCTTAAATGGTAGGGATATGAGAGATATGAAAGACTGAACCATTCTCTACACAGGACAGCTCAACAGATGCCTAGAAAAGCATGAAAGAGCAAGCCTGTGTTTGGATGTTGAATATGTGTACATGTAGTAACACCTGATTTATGCTTTGGTGGCAAAATGTCACGTGACATCTAACTCGATTCAATGCAAATGCAATGTTTTTAAGCTGAAGGTATATAAAGAAATATATTTTGGTCTAGCAACACCGTGCACAACACTTTGTTGTGCAAAGCATAAATCAGGCTTAACCCCCAGGCAACCCCCAAAAAAAGAAAGAAATCTGAATATATTTTCTCCGTTTGATACGTCGTCGCAATCAGTCGATTGGATTAGTTATGACGTTCCCCACACGTCGTACGTACTGAATGTGTTAAAAGGGACCAAACATGAAACCTGATGATGCCTCCTGTGTGAGGTTTTGTGAACAAATGAAAATCATAAAAAGCTTCAGACAAAATATCATATAGGATGTGGGCAACTTTGCAACTGAATCCTGCACCACCTACAACACAATGGCAGTAAATTTAACTAAAATAAGCAGTTTGAGCACTAAATAATGGCTTATTTACATTTAGGACACGAGAGACAACCAAGACACGTAATTGTATATGACATGATCAATTTGTCTCCCGAATGAGCTTGACTGAATGATCCAACCATACATCTGTCAGGTCTGATGGAGATCTAGCTATCGGCAGTCACCTGGGGAACTCCTACGCTTGAAATATTTAGCCTCTTTCTGTCTCCTTCCCTGTCACTCAGTGATCAATCACTAGAGAGAATATATTGTTTTCTGCTCCTCCGCCAATGATGACACGCATCAAGATTCAATCATCTGTCTATCTTCTGTCTTTTTGAATAGATGCAACTCATCATTCCTATACCACCTGCCACAGAGCTGAGGAGAAGAAGAGCAGCATAATCCTTAACCCATTTTGGGCGGGAACCCCTTTTGGTGTTTGTAGCATTATGTTATACTTTAGCTATTGAAAAATAGCAGATCTACAAGCTCATAGCGCGGCACCGAGTGCCGCGCCACGAGCTTGTAGGTCTGCTATTTTTTTTTAAATCGTGAAAATGTAGTGCAAATCTTTGAATATATATTCTTTCAGAGCCAACGTTTTTAACTCAAATCATTGCTTCTGGGGGGGGGGGGGGGGGGGGGGGGTCCCTGGAACAACATATTTTCAGATGGGGGTCGGCGGCCAAATACATATAATCTCGGGGGTCCTTGACATGAAAATGTTTGAGAACGACTGACATAGAAACATGGGTTATTCAGAAAACAATTTAGAAGACACTAGAATCGTTCCCAGGTCTAAATGGCTTAAGCTGACAATGAGTGGGAGACTATTAATGTTGACGGGGGGCAATGCCAAACCTACCTGGGTTCTGCATTCCCATAGAGCTGCTGGCACCATGGACTGATTCATTAACCCATTCTGACCTGAGATCGGATTCTAAAAATGTCTTCTACATCCTGACAGTTTTCTGAAAAAGCTATGTTTCTATGTCAGTGGTTCTTCGATTTTTCAAAAATAGCAGACCTACAAGCTCGTAGAGCGCCACATGGTGGCGCGCTATGAGCTTGTAGATCTGCTATTTTTCAATAGCTAAAGCATAACATGATGCTAACACCAAAAGGGGTTCCCGCCCAAAATGGGTTAAAAGTACTAGAGAGGTGCCCACGGGGCCTCTACGGCGGTGCCCGTTGGGCACTGGCCTACTTGGAACGATGCAAGTTGGAAATGGATGCCCCACCCAGATATTATGTCTGTGTCCCTTTCATGCCCGACGTCAGAATGATGTCAGATTTCTGTATGTGTCTCTCTGTGTCCCTTTATTACTATATATGGAGTTCTGTGTCAGCCATGCCCAAGTATGGAGTGTTGTGAGGTCATAACAGGCCAGCTCCATATATGGACCCTGGGCAGGGGGCCCGGTCCAGAGCCCTGGCAGAGGCCTTTTTGGGGCGGTTCTGGACAACCGTGGGTCCGACCGACTCGACACCGGGCACTGCACCCTGTGGTGGTGTGGAACACGTGTCTCGAATTTGAAGTCGGTGGGGCGAACGGTTCTCGAGTTACGTGGATTACAGATGTACAGACGTACACACAGAGACTTGGTCAGACATTTATAGTTAGATGATGCATGGTCGTGACGTACACACACACACACACACACACACACACACACACACACACACACACACACACACACACACACACACACACACACACACACACACACACACACACACACACACACACACACACACACACACACACACACACACACACACACACACACAGCTGTCAGCAGGGTGCCCGGTCAGAGTCCAGTCGCAGGTGGACCACAATGACCACCACCCCAGCCACGCACCTAGCCTGGCTAATAAGCCAGACCGAATCAGCCGTTGGCACAAAAAATATTGCCCGCGACTTGTTGTGTGATATTAGTCTGGCTTATTAGCCAGGCTACCACCCATCCACCCATCCACCCCTGAGTCTGACTGGTTCCTAAGGCGCCAAACCTCCAGGCAGACTGTTAGTCATGTCCACCCAGAGACAGAGGAGGAGACGCTTACACCAGGGCAGAGGTGATAATAAAGAAGGCAGAGCAGGAAGACAGGAACTGGAAGAAGATCACATAAATCAGTTTGGTTTAGATGGGGAAAAAAAGAGAGATAAACATGAGGTTTAGGAAAGTAAGAAAGGGGGGGGGGATGGAAATGTGATAGAACAGAGAAGAAGAGGTGGGATGGAGTTGGAGGGGTTTAGGGCATATAGATATATATATATATATATATATGCTCTAAACCCCTTCATGTTCTTAATAGAGATGGGGGACAGAAAATGATTGTTGAGGTTGTTGGGAAGCTTAAGTGGCTTGCAGGGCCATCAAACAGACAGCAAATCAGCACCACCTGTTTCAATAACTACGATGACCTAATGCTGTGAGCCAATTTGCTGTTGTCGGTGGTTAGGGTTGGTTGGGGGTCGATGATAATTTGCAAGAGCAAGACATCAACACAGACATTATACAGTATTGAACAGGATATGAAAAAAGGATAGCATTCATAGCTAAATCTGTAGACTGTTCATTTGACTTTAAAATGGGTCAAATTCAATCGGCACTGAGGCCTTACTGTGTAGGATAAAGCAGTAGAGCAGTGTGGTACATGAGTACCTGTTCTGGGTTGTATTTGGAGAGAATGCCCTCTCCGTGAAACTCCTCCAGTACATCCTTGAGCTTCTTTGTGGAGTCTGAGGAGGGAAAACAGAAAGGATCAAACACCGTCCTTCTTATGATAAAATAAATGTTTCTGAGAACTACACTGGGATTCTTAACCACCCAGAGTCATGCATTGGGATCCTGTAGGATCCACAAATCTTACAGGACAGGATATGAAAATAGAGACAGGAATGGGTTATCAAATTAAAAAAAACTGCGGCCCAGCAAAATCTCACAATAAACTGGATGCAGTGCACCTGAAGCATGCCACAGTGGGGGTTGAGTACTGTTGCCGCATTGAATAGCACAGCGTCACGGAATGCTGCAATCAAACTTAGTTGAATAGAAAATCAAAGCAGGAGATTACAAAGCATTTATGGCAAAATGCAGAGGACAATTTGGAATCATTGTTACTACATTGTCACAGGTAGGCAGCGCAGCAATATGCATCTATTCATTAATCTTAACCCAATCAGTAAGCCAAGCATGTCGCTGTCCATGGTGCTGTAATGGCTTTCTCTCATTCTGTGCTTCTGTAATGTCTTTGGGTGCCAATGGAAATATTGAGGGCACTGCACATACAGCAGCCCTTGTGGCCATTCGTGGGCCAGAGCGTCCAAAAAAATGCGGTCCTGCAAACTCTCACAAGTGCTGGTGCTGTGGTGCTCCTTTGGTGGCAACCTTTGACGTAACGGTCAAAGTGGTGTAGCGCCAGTAACACCGCCAGCAACTCCAGGTAGTTGATGTGGAAAGACCCGTGACTCTGGTCCCACACTCCGATGGCCGCCATGCCCTGAAGCGTGGCATCCCAGCCTGACAGACTGGCGTCTGTTGTGAGGACTTTCCTGGAGAGGACGCTCCCCGTAGGTACTCCTTCCGACACACTCTTGTGTGACTAGGACTTTGCGGTGTGCTTGAGTACCTGGGACCCCTAGAGACTTCATCCATACCGGGAAGGGTCTCATGTGGAGTCTGGCCAGGCGAGCTAGAGCAATGGCTGAGGCCATGCAGACCGGCCATGCGTTGACACACTTTGAACTGAATCCTGCGACCCACTCTGAATTGGGAAATGCACCGCGTGAACACGGCCACCCTGTCCTCGCTCAGCACACACACACACACACACACACACACACACACACACACACACACACACACACACACACACACACACACGTGTGCAAATGCACCACCTCAAAAGAGCAGCCAGCCGGGACGCTGTGGATCAGTGCTCATCAGTGCCCATACCCGGTTGGCGAAAGGGCCTTTCTGTGTGGAGTTTGCATGTTCTCCCCGTGTCCCCTAGGGTAGGTACCCTTACAAAATACATGCAGTAATCCTGGTCTCTAAACTGCCTCCCCCTGGCCAGCCGGGGCGCCTGATGGAGGAGAAAGGAACTGGTTGGAATAACGTGTTCCTTCCACGCGCTACGTCCAACCAGGGGAACTCCCCCCTGTCAGGTGTAAAGGAGCAACTCAGGTATGAAGGAAGCATGAGTTCAAGTCTGTTGCTCTCCCCATGTCCCCCATATATGGGGACTAGGTTGGCGAAGGGTGTGTAGAGCCCAGGATCACATTAGATAATTGACACAGGGGTGAAAAAATGGGTTACAAAATCGTTGGATAAAAAAAAATAAAAGAGCAGCCAGTTTCAGCAATCATGTTAGTTGTCATAATCAGCTGGGTGGGGCACCCTGTTAGATAACCTAATTTTATTTAGTGCTCAGCAGCTTTGAAGCCTTTTAAATCTTTCATGTTTTTTTCCCCCATCATTAGATATTCAGAATGACGCAGGACCTCTGATGACAGGAACAACAGTGTGTCAGCAGCAGCAAGCAGAGGCACGTAATCACCAAACAAGGCCAGTGTTTGTTTGCAATGGATTATTCATCTTTTACAGGAAGAGCAAAGCCAACGAGGTAGGCTGCCAATCTGCATGGGCTGTTAAAAGCCATGATATGACGGAGCAAAGAGGGCCTTAAGTAGTTATACAGCTTTATAATGGACAACAACCTTTCACCCCTTTGGCATATATACACAATCCCTTTATGGACCAGTAACACAGATTCACAGGCATACAAACACGCATGCACGCACACACACACCCAGTGTCCGACACTGATCTATTTATTCCATAGTGATAAACTGTATAACGTGTGTATTCTTTTGAATCCCCACCGTCCCTGAACGGAATGAAACAATACAGTGCGAGCCTGACTGAAATTTTGCTACACATTCTCACAAACATTCCTTGATGGACAACATCAAGGAATGGACTGGCTGCAGCTTACAAACCCTGCAGAGCAGAAGAATGAGATCGCTGGAGGTCCCTGACTGCCGCTGATAGGCCATGGGACGAGTGAGTGATTTTGCTCTCATAAAGTAGCATTTAGCAAGACAATTAATGTCTCATCATCAGCAGCAACATGGATGTCTTTCACATACACGCACGCACGCACGCACGCACGCACGCACGCACGCACGCACGCACGCACGCACGCACGCACACACAATTTACAATTTACAATTTAGGCATTTAGCAGACGCTCTTAATCCAGAGCGATTTACATTAAGCAAAAAACAAAGAGCATGGGAATACATCACATATATAAAAAGCATTTATCAAGAAACATGCGTAAGCTAAGAACGTAACTAGAACATATCTATATATAATGACACTATACATATAAGCTATACATATATATTATACTATGCTGTACTGTTTACATGACATGCTATAAGTCTGTTTCAAATGCTATCTAAGTCTAAAAAGTGCTGTCTAAGGGGGTAGGGTAAGTGCTATGGGCCATGGTGGAGTCTGAAAAGGTGGGTTTTCAAACTACACACACACACACACACACACACACACACACACACACACACACACACACACACACACACACACACACACACACACACACACACACACACACACACACACACACACACACACACACACACACACACACACACACACACACACACACACACACACACACACACACACACACACACACACTTTTAGCGGGCGAAACAGTCATACGACAAAGCATAAAGCAGTCTAGTGCTGCTAGACTATGTGATATTCTACACCAGTACTGCACATTTACTCAGATGGGGTACTAAAGGTTTACGCTAACATCACACAAATAAATATCTCAACTTTAATTTACCAACTGTATTCATTACCATAATACCAAAGCACTGACAAGACAAGTGAGGAATAAAGCAACAAATCGAGCCTAAATATGTTCAAAGAAAGAAACCAAATTTACAGCAAAGGAGGGGCAGAGAGGGAGAAGCTGAACATGTTTTTGTGTTGGTTATCATCAATACATGTCACTGAAGGGAATGGGGAGTTAACTAGACTGGGTTCCAGGCTGAATCGTTCCGTTCCGTGAATCTGAATTGTCACTCGCTACTCAGTCTGCCCAGCAGGCAGCAGACTCGCATTTCATAACGTCAACTGTTACGTAGCCACGTTGTTGCTGATACGTCAGCCAGCGCCACTCTATCCATGCTTCTATTGTTAAAAAAAAGTGCCGTTCGAGACTCAAGAGTAAAAATCTACGGTAAAAGTAGTCCACTCCACACTCCACAGTCAGATTCAGTAGTACAAAAAAACTGACGGCTGTGTTGGGTGAGTTTAGTGAATGATAAGGGGACGTTGCAGGGCAACAGCAGTAACTGCAGGGCAACAGCAGTAACTGCAGGGCAACAGCAGTAACCAGTCCATTTCACTGCAGGCATGTCCCGCCTACCTTGGACAATAGGAGAATGTCCAGACTGAGTAGCGAGTGACAATTCAGATTCACGGAACGCAGCGATTCAGGCTGGAACCCAGGCTAGGAGTTAACAGCACTAAAGAGAAAATCCTGTCCTGCAACAAGCTTTTGCTCTTACATTATGTTCTCACCTCATCAGGGTGTGGGAATATGATGCAAAATGGCTGCCGTGTGAATACGGTCTACGCCAGCAGTCTACAAGCCCCATCATATTACACACACTGATGTGTATACTGTACCTATTGGTATATTCTGTTTCTAAATGTACGTTTGCCTCCCCTTTCCTCCATTTTTCACATTGGGCTAAAATACGCTCAGTGAATAGAATTTGACACATTATTATTATTTTTGTAAAAGTACTAAATTAGCAGTACATTTGAGAAATAAACTCAATAGCTTAGTGAGGCAATTTCAGTCAGAACTTCTCAGATGCCTTATAAGGCAATAGCTAACCCCTAGGTCGACTAATGTTATCATTCTACACATTGCTGTAGTTAAAATGTCTTCCCCGCCCCCTTATCCCCGCACGCACGCACGCACGCACGCACGCACGCACGCACGCACGCACGCACGCACGCACGCACGCACGCACGCACGCACGCACGCACACACACACACACACACACACACACACACACACACACACCAAGCCCAATAAGTCATGGATGGCTTTCAGTCGACTAAGGAAATTCTTCATCGAGGAAAGCCCTAGTCTGCTGTCTTGCTGTTGTGTGTTAACAATAGCCTATTTAGTTTAAGAAATGTTTTCTCTCTTTCTCTCATTTCACTCTTTGTTCACCCTCTGTGCATATTCATGTGCCTTTGCATTTGCCTTTTTCAGAGAGAGAGAGAGAGAGAGAGAGAGAGAGAGAGAGAGAGAGAGAGAGAGAGAGAGAGAGAGAAAGAGAGAGAGAGAGAGAGAGAGAGAGAGAGAGAGAGAGAGAGAGAGAGAGAGAGAGAGAGAGAGAGTGTGCGCAAGCGCACTGTGCATGTGTGTGTGTGTGTGTACACCCATCCATTCACACCTGTGCTTGGCTGAATAGCTTGTGTAAGAGTAAAATCCTGTATTCACAGTCCACAATGAACACACTATAAGCCTGAAGACAGATGCTCTTTTGCCTAACAAATATTGATCGCCAGGGAGCCAAACGACAGCAGGAGGCTCATCCATATAGTCACTGAGGCCCCTTTTTCCACCGGTTGGGAACCGGTTCAGGTTTTAGTCCATGAGCCAGACCTCCAAAATTGGACCGTTAATTATGAATTGAGTGGACAAAACTATACCTATATTAAATTGTTTATAGGATCAATATAAGTAAATTAATATATGATAACCCAATTCCACAGTTCATATTTATCACACATTTTGTAATTTTCACCTACTCTACTATACAGTAGGCCTACAGTAGCCTATACGTGATAGGAGAATAGGAAAAAATTGAATTAATAGTTATCACCATGAAACTTCCCCAGTTGATTACTTACACGAAGACAATGATTTATTGTATTACACATTTTCTGAAATTGTATATTTAAATATGCAAATTAGGCATTATGTAGGAAAATATGCAAAACAAATTAAAATATGAAAAAGCTACTACTGTGGAAGGGTTCTCATATTAATTTACGTATATTGACAATTTAACCCATTTTGGGCGGGAACCCCTTTTGGTGTTAGCATTATTGCGAACGCAACCAGTTTTTAGTCCATGAGCCAGACCTCCAAAACTATGTTAATTATGGATTGAATGGGCAAAACCATACCTATATTAACCCATTTTGACCTGAGATCAGATTCTAAAAATGTGTTCTACATCCTGACAGTTTTCTGAAAAAGATATGTTTCTATGTCAGTCGTTCGATTTTTCAAAAATAGCAGACCTACAAGCTCATAGGTGTTGTGGCACACGCAGCTGTCACACGCAGCTGCCACACGCAGCTGTTGTAGCAGTCTGACTCTGACACACACACACACACACACACACACACACACACACACACACCTTGTTTTGTCTTTTTTTCTTTTGTACGTTTTCTACTGTGTGCATGCGTGCGTGTGTGTGTTTTTTGTGTGTGATACAGCTGCGCCCTCTGGTGGCGGGCGGGTGGTGTTACAGCGTGACACACACACACACAGACAGACAGACATGTTCTGCTGGGTTACATAGTAAATGCTCACTGACGTTCGCAACCCACAGAACCGGTTCCCAACTGGTGGAAAAGGGCTCAAAGTGTAAGACTAAAAAGGTCTATATCAAAATTACAATTTGCATTTACAATGAATCACATGAGGAAATAAATACTGCGGTATACAGCACTAAGTCTCATGGCAAATAGGAGTGTTTGTTTATCTTTGTGCTAATACATTTTTCATGTACTGTAAGACTTTGCTTAGTCCCTTTAAAGCTTCAACTGCCCTGTTAATAGATCATGTGAAGGCCATCATGTGTATGGGCCAGTTAGTGCATGGGCCACATGCTCCTTGCGTGTCGCGATGCTCCTTGAGAGTCGCGAGAAGGACCCGGATTTGAATCTTAACCATCTACAATATAAATAAAAAGCTAAAGTAATTATCTTTAAAAGTGAAAGACCAGTGCGGCATGATACGCAACCGCATTGCATGAAAGGGCATAAAACGTCATAGGGAATCCAATCGACGGATGCATTGGACGTGTGTACACGTCCTAGCGCATCCTCAATGATACCTGGCGAGAGAAGAATATTCAGATTTTTTTCCTTTTTTTTTATTTTTCAGTCTGGCTCTCGGCCACCGTACGCTTCACTCTACTAGCATATTAGCTTCCCGTTTACTTAGCTGTTCTTTCTGCGTGGCAGAAAGAATGCCTCGTCTCTCCTAATCCAGGGCGCTCTCCGTGGTTTTGATCTGATGGATATACTAGCGCTTCATTTCTGCTCCTCATCCGCCTCTCGTTCAAAATATGAACGCTTTTTGGATCATGTATCGTATAAATAAAGTAAGTAAGTAAGTAAGCTAGCAAAATATTTCTCCGTTTTTTTTCCCGGCTTGTTTCCGGGGGGGCGGGGGGAGGGGGGGGATGACGACAAATTAGGCTTATTCCTGTTGATCTCATCCACATACACAATAACAAAAACAACCACTTAAAGGGCGGGAAGCAGGGACATTTCCTTTTAAAAATAATGCATATTTATCAAAGACGGTCTAGTTTAAGACTCTTGCACAGTTATAAGCACCTTCCAAAGCATAAGATAGCCACTAGAGAGCGCAATTTTGATGACGTCAATGAGAGACTGTGAACAGGCTCATCTTTTCCATGGATTATTCACAGAATGGCTACAGTTCAAACGAAGGTACAGGTCAATACAAAAACTGGTATGAGGATAAAACCAGAAAAGGCCTCGTTTACATCAGGGTCCTCCATTTTCAATTAATCAGAAAACAATGACAGCTCAGTCATATATTCTGGTTGAGAGGGCGTTATTTGGCTGTAATTCAATTGATATTCAGATCAACAGGAAAAACATACTACTTTAACTTTGTGCATTAAAGTAATATAACCTAACAATGTTTTGAGGCAACAAGAACATTTATCATCCATAACTTTATGTTTAGGCTACAATATGGATGAATTATACTGCTCGGAATTATTTATTTCTGAGAACAAACGTCTACTATATTAGCCTTGGAAGTGACAGTCATCAAGGCTGGTTTATATAGGCATTTGTTGATGCTTTATGCACTGCAACAATGTTTCTAGACTATAATAGCTGCTGCTGTGTAGTAGAAGAAACAAAGCAGGGGAGCGGCGTTCCCTATCACTTCTCTTTTTTATTTGTTTTAATCCCAGGCGGCTGACGTGACTGTGGGAAAATACAGTGAACTGAATTGTATAGCCTGCCTAGCAACTAGGCTATACAGTGAACAAGTACCCTACTTGTTCAATCCTCCATGCTTGGATGTCACATCAATAAAATAGTAATTTAACGTTGGGAGTGTAACGCAGCTCGGACCATTTTTCACCTCGAACCATTTTTCACCTCGAAACACCAAAGCGAACTAGAAACACAATCTTGACGGCTCGACCGATCAATATACACACCACCCAAATAAATTAAATACAGAACATTAGAGGGTAGATAATGCTACTATGATATCGTTTCTGCTTTTTGTCAAGCAGCAGACAGAAAAATCATCTCATCATCACATTGTGCTGCCCTCGACCGTCGCGAATCAGTCACTGCAGTGCTGCACAGGGCGTAAAAGTTTTTCTTTCACTAACTAAGTGGTGCAACTCCATGTGGGCGTCCCCGGGGGGTCCTCGAAACTTCCAGACCCACAGGAACGCGCCCAGGGTGCCGGCCCGGTTCCGGCAAGCCGCCCCGCAGCCGAAACGGTCGAGAAATGACCGAGTTACCGTGTGGGGGTCCCCAGGGGGTCCCTGTACTGTACTGTCACTGTAATGTACTGTCACACCCAAAATCATCATATATACAGTTAATATGTGTGTGTGTGTGTTAGGCTGCGCAACAGTAGAGATAGGATCCAACAGGAAGCACACACATCTCCAGAAATTCTACAGGTGCTGGTCAAAAATATACGTAATGAATAATAATGAATTGCATTTTTATAGCGCTTTTCCAAGTGCTCAAAGGGCTTTACAATGGTTCATTCATTCATACATTGGGAGATGAATCTTTACAATGGTTCATTCATTCATACATTGGGAGGTGAATCGGCGAACAGTCGACGCCAGCGTCCTCACTTCCCACATTCACACACCAATGGTGGGAGCTCACACTGACCGACTCATTGGAGGCAATGTAGGGTTCAGTGTCTTGCCCAAGGACACTTCGACATGTGGACAGGAGGAGCCGGGATTCGAACCGCCGACCCAGGGATCATTGGACGACCTGCTCTACCTCCTGAGCCACAGCCGCCCCTACGTACAGTGAAAAGGAAGGGATGTCCGCACACTGTTTCACTGCTCCCAGGGACATTTATTTATTAGTACCAATAGAGACATTTCCCTGGGAGCAGTGAAACAGTGTGCGGACATCCCTTCCTTTAGGCTGCGCAACAGTGACACTTGGTTGTGAAAACCAACCAAGCGCTATTTTTGTGCTCGGACACAGCCAGGGACGGACACAGCCAGGGACGGACACAGCCAGGGACGGACACAGCCAGGGACGGACACAGCCAGGGACGGACACAGCCAGGGACGGACACAGCTAGGGACGGACACAGCCAGGGACGGACACAGCCAGGGACGGACACAGCCAGGGACGGGGACGGACACAGCCAGGGACGGACACAGCCAGGGACGGACACAGCCAGGGACGGACACAGCCAGGGACGGACACAGCCAGGGACGGACACAGCCAGCCAGCCACCCACAGACACACAAAGCTGCATAATGAATTGGTTGCACCACTTAAAAAGCATATATACTGTATAGCCTATAGTCTACCTGTCCTGTCCACTATTAATCTAATGTAGTGCACTGTTGGTCCAGCCTGACAGAACACACAAATAGACACTCCATAAGTCATCTCACTAGTTACACCCAGAGAACATCACTCATCTTGGGCTGGCTGATCAGCCGTGGTCCGCTGGCTGTAACGGCATGGAACAGCCTGGTTGTGATGGACACGCCCCCAAGCCAGTACATACAAATGCAAGCTCTGTTTTCCTATGGATACGCCTTCCGCCAATCATGATCGAGCGGGGGCGAGCCTTGGTGTGCGTGCTGTTGGCCTGTTGCGTGTCCCCCCCACTGTAGTGCGTGCGTGCATGTGCACATCTAGTTACCGGGGCGGACCGTTTTTTTTTTCCAAATCACCCAAATCACTGAATGCTCCTTTAAGTTTGCCTAGAAAAGAACGACATGCCCAAAATAGGGATGCCAGGGTTAATGTGGTTAGGTCACGTATTAGGATCATCATTACTCACACTCGCTGTATTTCTGCAGCTGGGAGAACTCCGCTGGGCTCAGACAAACCCAACTCCCATCCCCCATCATGCCTGCAGCCAGGGGTCCAGGGGCCGGCCTCCGGGTCACAGGAGTCTGCTGGAGTGGATGTGCTGCTAGTGGGCGGCTGGTTATAATTGGATCAGGTGGCGTAATAAAACGGAGGTGAGGAGGTGGGCCGTCATCTCTGCCTCATCACCAGCATACAGAAGGTATATAAAAGTTAAATGAGCACACTCTGCAGGACAGCTGATGGAGGTGACCAAATTACAGAATATTCTGAAAAGACTAACGGTGTGTGGCGTCAGTCAAGTAATAGATGTCGCCGAGTTATCAAGTAACGTGACCAACTTTCATTTCCTGAATAAGCCCCTGAGTGATGACGAAGTTTGGAATGGACAGGGGTTTTGAACCGTGTCCGTGGCTTCGTCTTTGCGGGGAAACGACAGCCAAAATCGGAGAGTGACACAAAGGTTGATTCGGTCAACTGATGGAACGGGCGAACGGAGTGGGGCAGGGGCACTTCTAAGTCCAATGTGTGTAATGTGGCCGGGTCCCCGCAGGGATCAATTCCCCGCCCAGCCAGAGGTGGTAAGGATAATGTCAGTCAGCTGTATGTCCAGAAGGCAACGCGTCTGTCACTGTACCAAGCTGCTCCACTCGCTCTCAGAAGGTTGCACGAGGTCTCTCAGCAGGTCTGCGGCAACAATTATATATTCTGACCTAGAAAAAGAGATAGAGAGAGAGAGAGATAGAGAGGGGGGGGGGAGAAAGTGAAACAGAAAGAGGGGGGAGTAAGTCATGAGACAGAATTAATGTACTGGTGGGGGAAAACAGCACAAGAAAGAATTAGCCTATACGTTCATTGGTGAGTGATATCTGTGTCCTGATAATATATTCACGTACAGTATTTATGAAGTCGATCTTCACAAGACAAGTGGATCAATATCACATCCAAATCCTTCCAAAGAATGAGACAGAGCCGAGATGATTAGAACGAAAGGAAAGAGGGATGATGAATGGAGAGCGAGATGGGGGGAGGGGGGGGGGGGGGGGGGAGGCTGGGATGGCAGCCAAGCTTAAACCCAAAATCAGTTAACCAAGCCTGTCTACAAACGAGGGAGGCAGGCAGGAGAGTAATATGAGGTACATGAAAATGTATCGAGGCAGAGAGGAATCTATGGCAGAAGAGGATGAAGGCCGATCCAACATCTGAGAAAAAATGTTGCACTGACTTATTAACTCAGCTACAGTCTTCATGGAGCTGTAGCAAATCGCAGTATATCTTGAATTGAATGCTAAGTTAATGTGTTGAAACTCATACAACTGACATAGATGGCATAGATATCTATAAAGTGTTCCAGAAGTGAGACAGTTCAGCTTCATTCTGACAAGCAAATACTGATCCTCAAAGTGAGAAAACTAAGGAGGGGGGTGTTAGGGTGGAGAGGAGGCTGGCCCGTTGCTGGAGGTGTAGATTGGGCTCCTGGGTGGTGTTATCACACACAACACACACTCCCGCACTCCCGCACGCACGCACACGCACACACACACGCACACACGGACAAACACACACACACGCGGACACACACACACACACACACACACACGCACACACGCGCACACACACACACGCACACACGCACACACACACACACACACACACACACACACACACACATACACACACACACACACACACACACACACAAAGAGCAGTTTGTCTGCAGTCAGAGGCACTCTATTTCTGGGTACCACTTTCCACCATTTAACAGATGGTCTCATCTCATAGAGTGCCGCTTGTCTTCCTCTCATGACGAATCTAATTCTTGGAAAAGTTGGAGAGTAGAAGTGCTGAGTGTGTGTGTGTGTGTGTGTGTGTGTGTGTGCGTGCGTGCGTGCGTGCGCGCGCGCGTGCGTGCGTGCGTGCGTGCGTGCGTGCGTGCGTGCGTGTATTTACAGTAAGTCAAGGTTCTGAACCAGATACTAAAGCTCTTCGGCTAATGTTATTTATTTATCTATTGATTGTCTTTGCCAAGCCGAAGGCATCGAAGGGACTATGTTTTGCGCCTTGTTCAGTGTCCCTCCCTTCGTTCGTTTGTCTGTGTGTGTGTGTGTGTGTGTGTGTGTGTGTGTGTGTGTGTGTGTGTGTGTGTGTGTGTGTGTGTGTGTGTGTGTGTGTGTGTGTCTGTGAATAGCTAATCTCCGGCACCGTTGGCTTAATGGCAGCGAAAATATGCACACACACTAGGGTTGGGTGACGATACGAATATATCGGCAATCGTGATTTGGATGAGTCTATCGCCGAATATTTTTATTAGGCGATTTATCAGGGCGATTTTTTTTTTTGTGCAAAATAATACTCAATCTTATCGAAAATTCAACTCTTCAAATGTAGCCCGTACAAGTGTGAGCAAAATGCGAATCAATTTGGGCCAGCAACCACCGGTAGAAACCCTTCCTCCCCTTGTAATGGTATGCTCTTGCCCAAGCAGCAGCCCGCAGCTGCGCAGCAGCATTGGGGTCTGACGCTCCGAGTCCAAGCCTCCGACCGTCCGGGGAGGAGGAGAAGTTACTAGGGCAGGCTACATGTTGTTGTGTTTACGTCTGTCACTCCAGTCCGGACCCAGTTAAATAATATACAGTTACACCAGAATCAGTGGTGTCATGGTGATTTTTTTTTCTGTACCATGGAACATCACGCGCACGCACACGCACACACGTGCACGCGCGCATCGCGGCATGCACACAGAACAGCTGCATGGCCTAAGCCTATTGATAAATAGTGTATGAGAGTTTTAGACACACAAACAAAACACAAAAGCAGACTTAAAATAGACAGACAAACATCTTTACTGCACACTAGCGAAACTAAAAAGTTTGCTTTGGGACGAATGAATATGTTCTTTGATGAAGGGCGAGGAGGCATTGTGTGCAGAACACCTCACAGCAGCAGTAGCCTATAGGAGTCATAGCCTACTGCTGTTTAAAAAGTTAACCCTAGCTCTTCTCAGTGTATCTATCAGTGTTGTGAGAACACATTGACTTCATTTGATTGTGGTCAGTTTTTGAGACTACAGTTTGCATACATCAGGGGTTGGCTGCTTGAATCAGGCAAACACACGCAACCAGGAAGCAACTAGGTTCATGGAGTCACTAAATCAAACACTCTCTCCAGTTCCGTTTACACAGCAAAAAATTACAAAACATACATGCACGAGCCGCTTCCCGTCGTACGTTCTCCTTTAACGCTGTCAAAAAGCTTTTAAACATGAAGCGGTGAGGCGGCTTCTTCACTCATTACATCCATCACCTCTGTTCTCTCCTTCCCCTAGACCAGGGGTTCTCAACCTGGGGGTCGTGACCCCCCGGGTCGCCAAATTGTATTTTTTTATTTTTTTGTCAAATGTGAATCTCGATTTCTCACACTATTCTCATTTTCTCCATGAAAATATTTATTGTCTTTAATCTGTAGTTGCTGAACATTACTACATTCAAAATGTGGCACCTGGAGCCAACTACTGTGGCTTTTAAACATCAAAGTGCTTGACTTAAACCTCTCTTAAGTAGTCTTAGTCTCTCTCTAGTCTCTTGTAGCAAAAACATCAGTAACTAAAATGAATTGCACATAATATTAAAACTGCATAGTTACGTTAATAACATCGTCTCTGAAAGGAGAAGGAGAATGGCTGGGCCACTGCCAGCACGTACGAGAGAGACCAGCAAGTGTGGCAATGGACAGGCCAAAGAAGACATGGAGACAGACAGCCAAGGAAGAACTAAGCAAGATGGGTGTCAGCTGGCACGGAGCAAGAAGGGTCGCCAGAGAACGGAGCAAATGGAGGGGACTCGTCGCCCAATGTTCCAATAGGAACGGGAGGAACTAAGTCTAAGTGTAGTTACTTTTAACAGACTACGGCGGGAAAAACCTTGTCTTGCTAAAGTTTATTTTCTTCCACTACGAGCCTGACATGCAGGGGAGAGGAGGTGGAGTTTTGCAGACAGCTTGAGGAGCCAAAGGAGTTGTTTTTTCAGAAGCGCTTTTTGATACTTTTCATTGGGTCAATACCCACAGAGACATAAAGGCGGTTTCCACCGGACATCCCCACACACACACACACACACACACACACACACACACACACACACACACACAGCTCATCCCACACACACAGCTCATCCCACACAAGCGCTTTTTGATACTTTTCATTGGGTCAATACCCACAGAGAGACACACACACACACACACACACACACACACACACACACACACACACACACACACGTCAGAACAGGTCAGCTCTATATATAGAGATCTAAGGGTTTGAGATTTGAGGTCAGATGTAGAGTTGATGTAACCTGACTCCGCCAGATGGGGCAGCAGAGAGTGCACTGGGTTCCCCCCTCCTGCTCCCATCTGGGAACTCTCAGGCAGACTTGATGCCCGGCCACAAAACGGCCTAGCCAATCAGCAGCAGCTAGAAGCTAGAAGCTGCTGCTAGAAGCTGCTAGAAGCTGCTGCAGGAGGGGGGGAACCCAGTGTACTCTCTGCTGCCCCATCTGGCGGAGTCAGGTTAGAGTTGATGGCCGGCTCCATATATGCAGATTTAGGTGATGATCCAGTCTTCTCCATGTATGGCTATCCAGGCTTTGATGAGGCCAGTGTTGTGAGCTTCATATATGGAGAAGGCCATATATGGAGACATGATGTCACGAGGCGTGACACGACTGACGGACATGTTTTGCAGGTTTTCATAGTAATCTGCGACCTACAGTCACAAAAAGAGAGAAGAAAGAGAGAAGAGAGAGAGAGAGAGAGAGAGAGAGAGAGAGAGAGAAAGGCACGTGCCAATCAGCAGTATGGGGCCTCCCCTCCGTGCAGTGAGGGATTCTGTTTTGCTAACAAGGTCGCCTGGCAACGGTGACGTCACTGGAGTGCGTAGCAGAGACAGGCTGAACACCATAAGACAGGGAGAGAGGTGGATGATGTTGGGTACTATTAACAGATGTAATGTAGAATGTCCTTCTGAGTGCACTTTTCTTGCAGAACGCCCAACAAGTTATTTCAGTGAGTCAGAGGCATTTGAATTCAACCAAAAAAAGAGTCCTGATCAAATTGCGTCTTTCATGGATTTTCCGAAGCGCACGCACGCACGCACGCACGCACGCACGCACGCACGCACGCGCACACACACACACACACACACACACACACACACACACACACACACACACACACACACACACCTCTCTCTCATCTACATATACACAATGTTGCAACCGAAGGTTACATTTACTATTTAATCCTGCGTCTTGTGTCCGTTACTCACACTACCATATATGGTTGCCAATCCATCATGCCTTGTGACATCATGTGGCATCATGGAGACCCTTATAGATCTCCATATATGGATCTGACCTCGTGACATCATGGAGACCCTTAACGCCTCCATATATTGTCACTCCTCATGACATCACGCCTCATGACACGTCACGCCACCATATATGGCCATCTCCATATATGAAGATCACGACACTGGCCTCATCTAACCCTGGATAACCATACATGGAGAAGTCTGGATCATCATCACCTAGATCTGCATATTTGGTGCAACTCTTGTTGATCTGACCTCATCAAACCCTCAAGTCATCAAAGACACGCTATATGGCCAGTACAGAATTCATTCCATATGTTGATCTGACCTCATCAAACCCCCATGCCAAAGTGCCAGCGCTGGGCCAGCAGTCTGCCGTCTGCCATAACCCAGGCGGATGCATTCTCGCCCTCAAGGCGTCTTACTGGTTATATTATACAGTTGTGCGTACAGGGTAAGTTGGCCAAGTCATAGACCGCGGCGTATGCAGAGTATGTGGAAGTGCCTTTTACTCCTGTGCTTTGTGGCCGTGATACTTCACTGACTGTACCTCTGCATTTTCAACTCAGCTTTGTGGGTGTCTGACTGCTGGCCAATCACAGCGGGGCTTTCCTAGAACTGTGGTGAGATCCATAATAACGCAATACCCCGTTTCAACCTAGCTTTTGCAGTTTCCCTTTCCGTGATGCGATGGACCGATTACAGAGCGCACAGTACACAACCTGGCCACCATGGAAAAAACGCGGTCAGTGGCCAACGATAAATCACTGTCTGTCTGCCTTTGTGTGTGTGTGTGTGTGTGTGTGTGTGTGTGTGTGTGTGTGTGTGTGTGTGTGTGTGTGTGTGTGTGTGTGTGTGTGATTCAGATCGCATTGCCACATAGACGTGTGGCGTTGTACTCTATAGACGTGAGCACAACATTTCTAGTAAGATAACGCTGCCGGTGTGGGGTAGGTACAACTGACAATAATGGAGGCAGCTGTCTTGAGTACTGTAAATGATGTTCTCAGATCTCACCATATTCCTGTCAAACTATGACCATATAAAGTACACTTTGGGAGCAAACCAGGGCAAACCCAGATGAGCTGTCTTCAGACATCACCCATAATCCCTGCATAAGCATTACAGTCTTTCTATTTATTTGTTTTTTCACTCTGCTGAATATCTGGGGAAGGACATTTTTAGATTTTTAAAAAGCAATTTAAGATAAATAAAATAATAAATGAACAGCAGTAAGAGATCAGGGGCATGGCCCAATATAATATATCTCAAGCCTGAGACTCTTAACTACTTAAACACTATAAACTCATATCATATTCCCCATGGGGTCTATGAGACGCACTCCTTTTTACCTCTACACTACAAATGTAAATGTCTTCTTTTTTTTAAACAATATATTTATTGACATTCTTTTTCAATTATATAAAACATTACAGTAGCTGAAAATCACAGATCTACGAGCTTGTCTAGTTTCGCTGAATGTTTGCCTATTTTCGTTGAATGTTTGCCTAGTTTTGCATAATGTGCGCCTATTAGGACACGCCCAGAATAGGGATGCTAGGGTTCATGTGGTGAAGAACCCCTCTGATGCCACTGCATCACTGCTGTCTCACTGCATCACTGCTGTCTCACTGCATCACTGCTGTCTCACTGCATCACTGCTGTCTCACTGCATCACTGCTGTCTCACTGCATCACTGCTGTCTCACTGCATCACTGCTGTCTCACTGCATCACTGCTGTCTCACTGCATCACTGCTGTCTCACTGCAACACTGCTGTCTCACTGCATCACTGCTGTCTCACTGCATCACTGCTGTCTCACTGCATCACTGCTGTCTCACTGCATCACTGCTGTCTCACTGCATCACTGCTGTCTCACTGCATCACTGCTGTCTCACTGCATCACTGCTGTCTCACTCTGTAAAAAGGCTAAACTGGGTTTACGCACAGCACCAAAGAGTGATCAGAACAAGCTACATGTTTTTCACCTAATGCTTCCATCATGTGGTCAATAGTATGATGAACGTGAGCAAAATGCAAAATAGAAAAACCTCAGACAGGGAAGTAGATTTTTTTTTTACATATAAAAGGATTTCTTGCACACCATGTCGTATACAATTCTGTGATGAATAGAGATAGACATACAGGAGTAGATTTTATTATTCCTAAATGATCAAATTAAAAGAAAAATCCCCTTGTGAGTTCTATATAGACTGTTCACTGAGAGTCTGCACCTGTGTATCTGAAACCACTGACAGTAGAGCACGCACAGCCTGGATTTCTGTATTTGCATAACCTACATGTTGAGCAGGCTTTTTGCTTTTAAGAAAGTAGCGCTGCCAAATTAGGACACTGGTGATCACCATAAACCTGGAGAGGAGTGAAGAAGAGAACTCTTATGAAGATGTTCCAAGAGATGCTCTGAGAGTGAGACAGACAGACAGACAGACAGACAGACAGACAGACAGACAGACAGACAGACAGACAGACAGACAGACAGACAGACAGACAGACAGACAGACAGACAGACAGACAGACAGACAGACCAGAGACAGACAGACCAGAGACAGACAGACAGACAGACAGACAGACAGACAGACAGACAGACAGACAGACAGACAGACAGACAGACAGACAGACAGACAGACAGACAGAGGAAGACATGAGACAGAAAAGAAGGGGTGAATGAAAGTAGGTAGACAAAAACAGCACAAGAAAGAACTATCAGAGGTTTGATCTGAGGGAGGACAGATACAGAGTAACGATGTGGAGAATTTGTGGTTTTTCTAACCAACGTCATATATTGAGGCAGGATGCAAGCTCGGAATGACGTCAATATGTAGTTATATCACCTCCCATTTCTGAATTTTGCGCTTTGGACCTCTCTTCAGGAAGCGTGTGGAAGCAATGATAACAACAGCTATGAAACCATAGGCACTAGGCAGCAAGCAGCTCACTAACAGTCAAAGTTCTTTTGAGTGGTGCTAGCCACTCACTCCTATGCGGAGTGAGTGGCTGTGAGTGGTGTGTATGTATGTATGTGTATTGTGTACGTACATAAGTGTATGTATGTATGTATGTGTACGTAGCTGCAACACCTAAAGTGGCCAGTAGAGAGCACACACACACACACACACACACACAGGCCAAGGAGTACAGTACAGTACAGTACAGTACAGTACAGTACAGTACAGTACAGTACAGTACAGTACAGTACAGTACAGTACAGTACCACTCACTTCAGACGGGTCTGATTTTTTTTATAGTTGACACAGATGTGTAGGACTGCAGAAAGCTTTATACAGTATTGCAACTACCCCTGCATCCTTCGGTTGAGAAAGGACGCATTCATGTCACCCTCTCTGCGTCCATGGGATGTAACGCAGCCACTGTACTCACCACTGTCTTTGTTGTTGTATGTTGTTAAAGTATATGACAAATATATACTTATTTTACCTTATTTATTTTGGTGCTATTTCATTTACTTTATATACTGTTCTGTTTGCACTTTGCATATACTTTGCACTGTTGTTTGGAATTGTGTTTATTTATTTCAGATACATTTTCTACATGAATATAACCCTATTATAACCATATAAGATGAAATGGGAGTTGAATGCTGCAATTTGTAAAATAAATGACAAAATATGACCCATCTAAAAGACCACCACTTGGTCCAAGGACCCATTACTTTGAAAACCTATTTACATCACTGCACATACATTCTTTACTGTAAGTAAAATAGTAGTCAGGCAAGTATAAGTATATCCATATAGCTGACATACAGCAATGTGAGTTCAGCAGTGCACAAATGAAAGAAAGAAAACGTGGAAATCTATCGGCAGGGGCATTCAGAATGTGTATACATTGTTGTTAGTGGGAATGAAAACATAGAAGCCCCACCCACCAGTGCGGACCAACATCCTGTTATCCACAGACCACAGGATGTCATATGCTCAGACACATATGACGTAAATTCTCCTTTCATTGTCAATGGGAATTTGACAAAATAGCTGATTTGCTCGTCCTCAGATGACGTAAATTCTCCATTCATTGTCAATGTCAATGGCATTTAATGTTTGTGTTTGGACAAAAATCTCTATAGCTGTATGGAGGGGCTAGCGCTCCTCAAAAAGACACTATTTCAAACTCATGAGAGAAACTGCTGCCTTAGCAAACACAAGTGACAAAGGGGCAGCAACAAGGTCAGCCCCAGAAGACAATGACAACAAGCAAGAGGTGAAAGTTCAGCAGTCCAGTTTAACCACATGCACCCTATAGCCACATGGCCGTATTCTGGGCATAATAGGCCAACATTCAGCGGAAAAAAGGGAAGAAAAGGGGGAACCAAGAAGAGATCCCTGGAGGACCCTGGTCTGTAGGTTTAAGTGTGTTAAGGCAGGGGTCAAATACAAATTCTACACTGTAAACCTGTGGTTCTGCTATGACAACTGAATGTCCCTCAGATTGATCGAGTGAACAATCAATCAATCAATCAATCAATCAA
Source organism: Electrona antarctica (assembly GCF_951216825.1). Classification (NCBI taxonomy): domain Eukaryota; kingdom Metazoa; phylum Chordata; class Actinopteri; order Myctophiformes; family Myctophidae; genus Electrona; species Electrona antarctica. Next base: position 13,582,265 of record NC_136794.1, on the reverse strand, counting down.
TCAATCTACTAATCCTCAGTGTTAATTGATGAATTTGTAACTCACAGCAAGAGTGTACAAATGTAACAAAACAGACCCATTTGGTTACATTTATTTTGTACACTCACACTCATGAATTCACACTACTACAGTAGAAGCCTAGAAGGGTACACGTAATAGTCTTTTTTGTATGGCTTGGGTAGCTCCAGTAGGAATCATATTTCATACCAGTATTTACCTAATACCCTACAGGGGCCTTTGAGCTAAATGTGTTCGCATCAAATCAGTGTAGCCACTTTAAAAGCATATACATTGGCTATTGAAAATTGCCGATCTACAAGCTCATCACAAGTCATTATTGTCTCCACCAGGCCGAAGGCATGGGGAGAGAGTATGTTTTGCACTCCGTCCGTCCGTGTGTGTGTGTGTGTGTGTGTGTGTGTGTGTGTGTGTGTGTGTGTGTGTCCGTCCGTCCGTCCGTTACCAACTAATCTCCGCCACCGTTGGCCCGATCCATGCCAAACTTTGTACACACACTCCCTGGATGCCAACGACGAACCTCTGCCCCAAATATTTTTCAACGGCCTGTTATAGCGCCACCATGAGGCCGATTTAGGCAAAACACATTTATGTAGATTACTCGTACACATTTTATCCATACATCACACAATTCGGTATACACTATCTCCATAGTCATGTGATCAACATGGATCTGCACCATTTCCCATCTTCCATCCTGATTGGCTAAGATTGGCTTCCAAAGCTCACATGATTTGTCCGTTTCGAACAAACGCCACAAATCACAAACACAGTGAGCAATTTCCGTGAAATTATACACGCACATTTCCACTAGGCCGAGACGACATGCCACTAATCTTTTTCAAAATCGGCCTCATGGTGGCGCTATAACAGGCCAATTCCTGTTTTTAGCTATAACTGCATCGATCTGTATACAACTTATGTATGCATGATCTCTGTAGTCATGTGATCAAGACGAGTCTGTTGGATCTCTCAGATTCTACACTGATTGGCTAACAAAAATTGCCTTCCAAAGTTCCAAAGAGTGGCCCGTTTTGTTCAAAATGCTGCACATGTATGTCCTGCTCATCCAGAATTCAATCCTCAGAGATGCTATGAGTGATCTGGCTCTGCATTTCCTCAACAAAATGAAGAAAACTCCTAAACATTTTGCCAAACATCTCACACAGTCCTATCCTCCTGGTGGAGACCTGTGCCCAGAAGGGCACTTTTTCTAGTTACATATTATTTTCAAAGAATCATGAAAAAAAAATGTTTGGGTTCCCTGACACAAAACCTGTACAGATGGGGATCTGTGGCCAAATACGTATTAATTTGGAGGTCCTTGGCATGAAAAGGTTTGAAAACCAATGAAACCTCCTTACAATGTGTGTCATTATAGCAGGGGTATTCAATTCAATTCAAGTATATGCCACCTTAAAATAGGTGTAGATCTATTTGACAGTGCATAAACATAATGGCCTTGACATTAATGAGCGCCAACGAGCACCAGCTGGAAACACACACACACACACACACACACTAGAGTCCTGCAATTGGCGGGCCGGGCCGGGCCGTGTACTGTCCCTGACCAACGGGCCGGGCCAGGCTCACGCGCCGTTATAATAATTTTCCGATTTTCACCCAGACTGGACTTGCTTCGGCAGCGTGGCAGCATGCTGCTGTCTGCTCCATAGTGACGTGAAACCACCCCCCCCCAGGCCCCCCCACACACAAGCACACTCAAATCTGGTAAAAAATATCAGCTATATCTCTGTCTCTCCGTGCGCCGCACCATACTCTCGTCCTCTCTCTCTCTCTCTCTCTATTATGTTGCGCAGCTGTGTACGCACACACACACACACACACACACATACACACACACACACACACACACACACACACACACACACACACACACACACACACACACACACACACACACACACACACACACACACACACACACACACACACACACACACACACACACACACACACACACACACACACACACACACACACAGAGTGCCATTCTAGGCTCTGACAGAACTGACTCAGAGTAGCTCTGCAACAAAAACAATTTAAATACTGCAGGAGAATTACCACACTAAACAAAGTCGGTTTTGTACAGTGCAGATAATGTAAGTGTTCTTGACTTATCATTATTGTGGGTTTGTTTTTTATCATACAGCGTGATTCCGCGATAGCCGATCTACAAGCTCATAGCGCGTCGCGCTGCAAGTAGAGCGCTGCTGAGTGCAGCAGTTATAAAACTATAATTAAGTACTTTTTAGTATGATGTGTGTGTTCTTGACTTCTTGTTCTTAATGTGGGTTTATCAGAGCATGAGATAGTGCAGCTGAGAGTGAGTGACTGCTGCTGCTGCGTCCCGTGCAAATAAAGCGGCGCGCATGCTAGAAATAATAAATAAATAAAAAGGTGTCGGGCTTCGGGGCGGGCCGGGCTGGGCTTTAAAACTGCGGTACCACAACGGGAAAATTGTTCCAAGGGCTCCGCGGGCCGCATTTGTGCCCACGGGCCGCCATTTGAAAACCCCTAAATTATAGCTTTCTGTGAAAGACAGAACATGCTGATGGAGTTTCAATTATTTTTGTCTTGAAAACCAGAAAGGATACATTTGTTGCCGTGGAGCGCAACAGTTGAATGGCTTGAACTCTATGGCAGGTCACTCTACTCTGTTCAGACCAATTAGCACATGCAACAGCTCATTAGTCACTTTGTAATAGTCTGGGACACTCATACCCTCCTCAAACCGTACCGAAAAATAAAAGCTTTCTATTAATGGAACGGATTTCACTGATTTAGTGAATTTTTTGTCACTATAGTGGCCATTAAAGGGTAATTAAACCCAAGGCCGATTTTGCCGTTTGTTTTCCTGTACAGGCTAAAAGGTACAGAAGGGTAAAACATGTCAGGCTCAACGTGAGTACACTGTGTCTGCAGCTAATCCAGCAACACTAATTCACAACAGCTCGCTATGGGGACCAGACGCGTACACTGCGCTCCCCCCCCCATGCTAATTTTCCCAGTCAATCATTTGATCCACGCTACGCGCCTGCTGTGTGTTGTTAGTTGTAGGCTACACACAGGCTACTAGCCTATATATATTATTAAAGTCTTTATTAATTTAATATACAACAAGATAGTGAACGAAAACCTGAACCTGTGAACCATGAATTAAATAACAAATAGGCGCGCACACACACTGCTGTTCTGCATCTCCTCCCTCCTGTCCTGTCTGTCTGTCTCTATCACTGTGGTGGTCCGTCCATGACACCGTGACCGTCACCATGCACGTTTATGACAATCTATTTAGATTGCCTCGCGAGTCGCTGCAGTGGCTGGGCTGTCAACTGTCAATTATATGAATGTGCTGCCTAAACCAGCCTCATGTACATGGCACCCCACTGGCACTGGTGGGCTGGCTGGGTTAGCCTATCTCCGATGCGGTCCCCTCGACTCCCCTGCACTTGCGCTGGCACGTCGGCACGGCACATTTGGCATTCGAGCGACGCGTCGGGTTTATCCTTAAAACGACGAGATGTAACTCGAGAAAGGGGGATTCCAGCACAGGCAGCGCACATCCTCGCATACGGTATGCGCTCATGCAAAACAGAAAACACTGTTTAAATGGCTTAAGCATCTAAACTTCCAACATTGGTTTATTTGCGCGATTTTAATTGCTTGTAAAGTTGGTAATCTCCTACCAATTTCATATGACACAAAGACAAGTCGTTGATGTAGGCCTATTCCTTTTTTTTTTCTTTTCTTTTTTTTTACATGTATCCCATATACATACAGTTTTATATTAACATTTTAGGAGTGAATACATATGTTTCGATGCCTGTGACAGCCTCTCAGCTGGTCAAACAATGCTGCTCCGCTGTTCTACGACAGAAAAACAGGTGAGGACAAAGCGTACGACAGCTCCCGACCTAACGTGAATTTTGTCCTGGCACACGTTCAAGTTCAAGGTTTTGCGGAAATGGTAAATGCGTGCACCCATATTTTGGCGTACGCCGAGTTGATAAATGAGGGCCTGTTTTGCACTCCATCCGTGAGTGTGTGTGTGTGTGTGTGTGTGTGTGTGTGTGTGTGTGTGTGTGTGTGTGTGTGTGTGTGTGTGTGTGTGTGTGTGTGTGTGTGTGTGTGTGTGTGTGTGTGTGTGTGCATGTGTGTGTGTACATGTTTTTCTCCAACAAATCATTTTTGTTCTTAGCTGTGATTATAACTCTTTCCATCACTCATGAATCATCTCAATTTTCACTTCTCTTTTCACAACTTGTAAGTTGTAACTGAGGCCAACTCAGATCGCAAGCAACAGCATTTAGTGCCTAATGTTCTGCCAAATGGTATTTAAATACAGTAGAAAACAGACTCCTTCCTTATAATAGTAATAAATAAAAACCCTAATCATTAACTACTTAAACCTTCTAGACATAGTAATCTGGACCTGAGTTGGCTCTGTACCACTTATTATTATTATTTTTCTACACCAAATCTCTTTGACAAAAATAGGTACATCTGCTACTAATACTTAAAGGTATATGAATATGGATGCCGGAGTTCAAGTGGTTAATGGTGGTATTCCTGCGTCAGCTTGGGTGTGTTGTATTCTGTTGTAGCCAAAACTTCTGATACCTGAATTGAAGGTAACTTGAAGACTCGCCCCAAAACACACTCGCCCGCAATTCTTTCACAGACGCAGCTTGCCCCCAGCGGTTCTTGTATTCTTTGTTTTACTGAGGTTAAGGTTAGGAATATGGTTTGGGTTAGGCATAGTTACGTTTTCTAAGGTTAAGTTTAGGAATAAGGTTAAGTTTAGGCATAGTTTTACTGAAGTTATGTTTCGGAACAAGGTTAGATTTACGCATAGTTTCTTAATAATATTATTATTAATAATAATAATACAGAGCAAAAACATGAAATAACATTAAAATAATAAAAGTATAGCAAATATAGCAAATTCTTAACTCCAAGGTTGCCGGATTTGACCCGGGGCGAGCCTGTTTTGGGGCAAGCATTGTATTGGAACTGAATAGACCCCTGGCCTATGATGTTTCATTCTAGGAGACAATAAAGCATTTTGGGCTGAACTGTCCTCAGCTCTGTTCTGCTGGAGGCTACTGGTCAGAGAGGGCCCTCACTCTCTGTTCTCTACCCTCCTGGGGATGCAGCAACACAAATACCAGGAGTATTTATGCAGGGCCCGGCTGTCATGGCAACTAGGGGATTGGGTTTAAAACTCAGAGGCAAACGGAAAGGCCAAGCTATACACGGTACTTGATTGCACTGTACATAAAGGGAAATACCACCCAATTTAGGACTTTTCATGAGCTACCTTATGCTTGTGAACATGAGCCACTCATTCACGAACCTAAACAACTGAAACAAGCTTTTCTTCTTACTCACTAAGAGCTGATACTGCTTCTTTGGCAATCAATGAACAACATAAAAAAACGACTGTTTGGGGTTTTACACCAAACCAGCATCGACTCTAATAGATGACCAATCTGAACAATGTATCCATATTATGTCCTAAAATGGTAAATGGTATTTATATAGTGCCTTTATCCATTACATTCACCCATTCACACACACACACATTCATACACCGTGGCGGCAGAAACCATGCAAGGCACCAACCAGCACATCAGGAGCAATTAGGGGTTCAGTGTCTTGCTCAAGGACACTTTGACACTAACTCTGGGGGTTCGAGCTGGCAACCTTGCAGTTACCATCCAGCCACTCTACCCCTGAGCCACCGCCGCCCCAATGCTCACTCAAATGCCCTTGAGTGATCTCAAAGTCATATATTCTATATAGATTTTTTTTCTCAATTGAGTTACCATGGATTAAATCATTTCCTCAGATTTATGAATTAGTGAATATTCGTTAAAGCTGTATCATGTAACCATTGTAGTAGGGATGGATCACGTTAGTAGGGATGGATCACGTTTATTTGCTACCGATCCGATTCCGATCATTTGATTCTGAGACATACCGATACCGATCTTTCCCGATCCGAACTTTATATTTTTATATAACACTTATGCCATAGCCTGGGGTCCACCTATGCTTTCTATGGCATAGGCAGCTCCCGGCAGGATCCGCCGGGAGACACTAGACGCAGCTGCGCGACATGAGACTAATAAATTAGAGCGACAGAGAGGAGTGTGTGTGTGTACGTGTGTGCGTCAATTTAACAAAGGTGCAGACGATCAGAAATCAGCAGAGAGTGATCGACGTTTGCGCTACTCTATGCCGAATTGAAGTGGACTCGTCCCAGACTTTTTTTTTTCTCCCTGGAAATAAAAACGTCTGGGTTTCAGAGGCTACTTATGCCATATCACAATAGCAAATATCCTAATGTATGTCACTCTAGTGTAATCTGTAAAATGTGACTATACTTTTATTAGAATGACTGTCATTGTGGGGTTTTTTTCTTTCTATGAAAGCATGGAATCATACCAAAACTAGAAAAAGTGCCCTTCTGGGCACAGGTCTCCACCAGTGTGTGTGATGTTTGGCAAAATGTTTAGAAGTAATATATAAACGTGTGTGTGTGTGTGTGTGTGTGTGTGTGTGTGTGTGTGGTGTGTGTGTGGTGTGTGTGTGTGTGTGTGTGTGTGTGTGTGTGTGTGTGTGTGTGTGTGTGTGTGTGTGTGTGTGTGCGTGTGTGTGTGTGTGTGTGTGTGTGTGTGGCCTGTTGTAGCACCACCATGAGGCTGATTTGAAAACTGTCATGGTGGCATTTCTTCCTCAGCCTAGTGGGAATATGGATGCACAGTTTCACCGCAATCGGACGCTGCGTTGAGTAGTTGTGGCGATTTGTACAAAACGGGTACAAAGTGGGCTACTCCTGAAAGGTTTAGAAGCCAATCGTAGCCAATGAGGGTGGATTATGAGAAATCAAACAAACCCGTCTTGATCACATGACTATGGAGAGCATGTGTACCGATTTGCGTGAAATTTGGATAACATCTGAAGGAGTAATATTAGAAAATGTGTTTTACATATGCCGGCCTCCTGGTGGCGCTATAAAGAGCAGATGTGAAAAATTCCAGGCAAAGGTTTTGACTTGGCCTCTAGGGAGTTGGCATACAAAGTTATTCACAGATCCATGTAGTTAGAGGTAAAACACTTTTCGGCCAGTTATAGCGCCACCATGAGGCGGAGTTGAAAATGTTCACGTGGCATTTCTTCCTCGGCCTAGTGGGAATGTGCGTACACAATTTCACGGAAATCACACGATGTGTTCATGATTTGCAGCATTTTGTTTGAAACTGAGCACTCCTGCGAACTTTGGAAGCCAATCTTAGCCATTCAGGATGGAGTCTGAGAAATCTGAAAGACCTGTTTCGTTGAATGGCTCTAGAGAGACTGTGTACCAATTTGTGTGATATTTGGACAAAATCTGTAGGTGTACTGTCCAAAAACTTGTTTTGCACAAAGCGGCCTCCTGGTGGCGCTATAACAGGCCGTTCTGGAAATTATGGGGCAGAGGTTCATCGTTGGCATCCAGGGAGTGTGTGTGCAAAATTTGGCATGGACCAGGTTAACGGTGCCAGAGATTAGCTGTTCACAGACGGACGGACGGACGGACACACGGACACACGGACGGACGGAGTGCGCCTTCGGCCTGGTGGAGACAATAATGATGTATTGGTTAATTAGAGTGAATACAGTTCTACAGCTTATAGAACTGAAGTCAAGTTAAAACTCTTAAAGAGTATCGCTCTCATTCAGAGAGAGTACTAGAGTACAGACACATATGCAGGGGTTGCATTTCCTTTGCTTTCATCATAGGTGTCTTTCAAGCCTCTGAGTGTGACTAGTATAGTCTTTGTTTGATGATCTCTGACTGGGACCAGAAGGAAAACAACTAGCATAAACACAACAGTTTTTACAAAACCTCATTGCTTCAATGCTTATACATCTTTCTTTGAGAATGGTGGTCCCAGGGTCAAAATCAGTTGAAAACCCTGGTCTATACTATCCCTGTAAATATCTTAGAAAAAACTAGCTAGAACAGTAGGTCATACAATGAAAAAAACGTTTTGCTAAATCAGATTTTGCCCAAAAGGTCACAGTCGCCCGTCCTTACCAGCCTGTGGATTCTTCATGTGCGAGATATCTATCATATCTGCGTGGCCTGGAGCTGGGAGATTGGTCTAAAAGTTCTAAAGGGACTTGTAGATCAGTTATAGGCCAAAACGTGAAGTGGCCACCATGAGGAAAATTGAAAAAATTGGGGTGGACATGGTTCTACTGTGTGTGCGAGCGTGCAAAGTTTCACTGCAATTGGGCGCTGCATTCATGATTTGTGGCCACTAATATGAGAAATCTGACAAATACGTCTGGATTACATGACAACAGAGATAATGTGTACCCAATTTGCATGAGGTACTTTGGACATAATCTGTAGGAGTAGTAAGAAAAAATGTGTTTTGTAAAAATCTGCCTAATGGTGGCGCTATATTTAGGCCGTATTTAGGCGTACTGGGAGTGTGTGTGCAATGTTTCCCGCCGATCGATCCAGTGGTGCTCTGAAACATCTGACAGATATATTGATCACATGACAACAGAGATAAGGTGTTGTATCAATTTGAGTAAGGTTTGGACAAAATCGGTAGGAGTGTCTGTTTGTGTGTACTGTGTAGACTGTGCACGTGTGCGTGCTGTATTGTGTACTGACGTGTTGTGGGTACATGTTATCGGTTGCATGCCTCAGGTCTGTCGGCCCATCTCTCAACGTCTAAACTAATGAAAAGGAATGAGTTCAGAGCTGTTCTGTGGGTGCACTCCCCATAATCATAAAGATCCCTGCACGGACAGGCAATTGCCCACACCTTTAATCCATGTGATGGATGGCTGTCTGATAGCTGTCTGCCACCGCTAGAGATTAACAGCAGATTCGTCAGCATCATCATCGTCAGGATGTTTTTGACACAAACTTTATTCTTCACTGCTTCTTGGTATCTCCATCCCCCAACACCACCACCCTGGGCATGTTAGCAGCAAAATGTCAAGTGGAGCTGTTGCTTACTGGTACAAAATGTGTACTGTACATTATGTCAGGCTTGTGCACACAACACACAAAGACTAGTTATCTAATCTCCACACACACACACACACACACACACACACACACACACACACACACACACACACACACACACACACACACACACACACACACACACACACACACACACACACACACACACACACACACACACACACACACACACACACACTAAATCTTACTAGTGTTCTCTCAGGTCTCAGAACGTGAGCAGCATATCCAAGTGGGCCTGAATGAAGCTCTTCTAAGTCCTTCTTTAGTCTCTCTTTCTCTCTTTCTCTCTCTCACTCTCTTTCTCTCTCTCACTCTCTCACCATCTTCCTCCTTCTTCTTCCTGCCTTTCATCTCCTACTACCCATTATTCCACTCACTCACTCACTCAGTATGTATGTTATATACCGTGTATATATATATATTAGGGGTGTAACGATATAGTAACTGCATCGAAAAATCGATTTTAATTTCAAGAATCTAAATGGAAACTCAACATATCGTATCTCGTTTGACTTTGTATCGTATCGTATCATTTTGAAATGCAAATTAATCGGTATCAAATCGTTTTGCAACGCAGATAATCAATTGTATCAATACTAAGCATGTGTGCTTTGTATTTAGCAATTTTATGAAGAAAAAGGAAAAGGAGGGGTTTAATTACTTTTCCATTCCATATCACTACACTTGATATATCTATAAATGTTTGTTAATTATTTGTTCAAATATAATGTCTATGTATTTGCCAGAGAATCACTGTGTATACTTTATATCCAATCCATAATAACAAATGTTTCCCTTAAAAAACCTGCTCTATCCACAGATTTCATGTTTTTTGCTAAATAGTTACTTTATCGATTTTAAATCATTGAATCGTATCGTATAATATCGCCAGAATTAACCAATATCGTCCATGTATCATATCGTCAACCATGTATCGTGATTATTCCCCCATAACTATCTCAGTCCAGTTCTCTTTCTTTGGTTTGGACAATTAACCCTAAACATTTAGCCGTGGGTCTATGAATCAAGTGGGTTTTGTCTACAAGTAAATAACCATTGCATTTGGTGATTGCCTGATGAGATGTAATTAAGCATGCCAATTGGACATTAATCAGGAGAAGGAGATGCCGGCTGTCTCACACCAGAATCTTTGTCAGGGAGGCAGCTTGCTGGGAATGATACAGAGTTGTGCATGGTGCACTCCAACATAAAATCCTTTGTAAAGGCCATATGCCAGAAGCAGATACATACCAGATAGCACGTCCACTACATTGTCACAAAATTCCTCTCTATCCACAGTTTCCTGTCTCCCATTATATCCTATCTGAATAAAGCAAAACGCTATGTAAAACAGTTCAAATACAAGGCATGACCAGCTTTCTCTACCCCTCACCCCCCTCGGGAAAGCAGAAGAAAAGATTATAAAATGATGTGAACACAAAAACACACAGTCATGTGTTCAGTACAGGGATATATCAATATGCAGTAGAGTAACACCATGGTTATCACACCCTTGTGTTTACTTCAGGTGTAGATGACAAATATTAGAAACTGGCAGATTCATCATGGGATTCTACAGTCATGCACCGTGTTTTGGTGCTCCCTAGGGTGCTGAAAAACGTGTGTGTGTGTGTGTGTGTGTGTGTGTGCGCATGTGCGTGACTGTTTTGGTGCTCCCTAGGGTGCTCAAAAACATGTGTGTGTGTGTGCACGTGCGTAACTGTGTGTGTGTGGTAAATGGTGCATTTATATAGCGCCTTTATCCAAGGCGCTTTACAGAGATTGTGCATTACATTCACCCATTCACACACACATTCATACACCGATGGCAATGGAAACCATGCAAGGCACCAACTAGCACATCGGGAGCAATTAGGGCCGGGGTTCAGTGTCTTGCTCAAGGACACTTCGACAGTAACTCTGGGGGAGCCCGGGTTTGAACTGGCAACCTTGCGGTTACCATCCAGGCACTCTACCCCTGAACCACCGCCACTGTGTGTGTGTGTGTGTGTGTGTGTGTGTGTGTGTGTGTGTGTGTGTGTGTGTGTGTGTGTGTGTGTGTGTGTGTGTGTGTGTGTGTGTGTGTGTGTGTGTGTGTGTGTGTGTGTGTGTGTGTGTGTGTGTGTGTGTGTGTGTGTGTGTGTGTGTGTGCAGTACATTACCATGCTCTACAGTAGGCTATATCAAGTCAACATGATATGTAATGTAAGCATGCAGATAATGCGTAACAAGGAGTTGTTGCATTGTTGCTGTTTTGTTGTTGTTTTGGAAGGGTGCATTCGGTCCTGCCCGACTTGATATCTGACAGAAAACATACATTATGTCTGTGATGTGCAGTGCACCTATAGTTTATTATTGGGGTTAAAACTTAAAATTGTGTTTTTTATCCATGACCTCACATGCAGTAGCTGTACCTAATCACATCTCACTCTCATGTGCAGTGTAGGCTACTTCTATCCTAAACTACATGATAAAAAAAGAGTTGTTTTTATATTGCCTAACTAAAAAGCCCCCAATGTGTTAGTTGCACACACACACACACACACACACACACGTGTGGACAGCGGAAATTGACGGCTGCGCATGTTGTGTTCTGTATGAGCATTGGGCAATTTCGGCATAGCCTATCAAATCAACAAACGTGTTTGGGCGAGAGGAAACTCCAGCAACAACATGACAAATACAGTTACATTAATTAGATGGAATTTAAAATGCACAGAACATGAAAACAGAGAGGCAGAGATATATAGCAAAGAAAGGCAGTGAACCTCGATCAACAGCAGCATGGGGCGAGGGAAAGAGAGAGATACTGAGAGAGAGAGAGAGAGAGAGAGAGAGAGAGAGAGATAGACGCAAAAGGGAAAGAAAACAGTGATGCATATAATCAACGGCACGTCATTCCGAATCCCTACCTCTCCGACCTTCCCAGTAATATTCCTCCTGTTGGAATCCTCAGTCCGCTCTCTGTGCGCGGGCATCGGCGACAGCATGGATATGGTCCTGGATAGCTGCATGGGCTGCTGTGCTGTCTGGTGCTTTCAGCAGCCGTGTGTGTCCAAACCCTGGTCCAAACACGCGGCTACATGCAGCAACAACATCCCATCCCTCCCATCCAGCCTGCCTGCATTAATTAAGCCTCCCCCGCGCTGTCACCCTCCCTCTTCGTCTTTTCCCTCTCTTTCTCACTTTCGTTCTTTCGTTCACTCTTTCTGCCTTGAATCCTCCTGCAGCCTGCTGTTACTCTCTGTGATTAGAACGCAGTCGCACACTCACGCGCTCTGCCGCTCTCGCTCTCTCTCTCTCTCTCTCTCTCTCTCATCCTGTAAACATACTTTTACCATTGTCAAAGCAACTGTTTGAGACAAAACGCCTGTGGTATCCGAGGCTAAAGCAACTGTGATAAAAACTATCCAAAATACGCACTGTTTATGAAATGATATATATATATGCCTACTAGAAGAAGAAAAAAGAAAAAAACGTGTGAACTTTGTAACATTGTTAATTTGGTAGCCTACTAGAAATGGCCTAGCAAGGTCTGTGAAATTCGTGGGTTGTTGTAACTTTAATATAAAACTTTATAAATAACAGCATTTTTTGATTGTGTTGCAGCTTTCCATGCGGACACAGAGACAGACACTGGCCCAGACTGTATGATGAAGCGTTTGGAAATCGCGGAGGCAACAGTCTGGTAACGCGAGACTACTGGGGGTCTGGATGTTCTGGGGACCCGGGACCCCCACACGGTAACTGTCATTTCTCGAAGATTTTTCCCAAAAATAATCAAAGTAATTAGTACAGAGCACAATACACTACAATACAGTACAGAGCACAGTATGTAACTATAACAATAAATGTATAGTTGCACGCCACTTGCACCGCTCAGTTCAGACAGGTGTGATTTTCACTCTTCTCTCACACTGTCGCCCCCTCATTGACATTGACACCGCTCTTTCCGCAGCCTCCACTGCTCAAACACACATATAAAGATGTCACTTCTACAGTATGTGTTGTGCTGCTGCATGTGCTGTGCTCTGGCTTGTCCTCTACAGAAGTTATTGATGGAAAAGAAAACATCTCTCCTCTTCATAACAATCAATCTAGCAATGGACACTATGTAGACACACACGAGCATGCTGTGCACACGCACGCACGCACGCACGCACGCACGGCACGCACGCACACATACACACACACACACACACACACACACACACACACACTCACACACACACAACACGAGGTGCTCTCTCATTTCACAGAATCCAGCATTGCTTCCTGCTACTGTAAATGGGAGCTAAAACAATATGATAGATTCCCAGTGAAACAAGAGAAGGGTTTTTTTCCCTTCTCTCTGCATGTGTACTCTCTCTCATGTTTCCATTTTCCCCCCAGTTTTTAACCTACCAAGAAACAAAACTTATCTCATTCATTTTATTGTACATGTCTGTCATATTAATTTCCATATTATTATATCTGATGTGGAGTGAAATGATAACATTCAAGCAAAATAGTAGGGGGAGGGACTTTTGAGAAAAATACTATGGATACTACTAAAGAAGGATAACCATAAATAAAAGCCAAAAAGGGAAATTGGTTATTCTACTGCCTTGGTTCTCTTCGGCACTGGCAGCCCAGAGGAATGCGATAGTTTTGGAAGAGAAAAACAACATGCACTCCAAGTTTCTCTACCACTTCCCAAAGAATGTCTGACATTCACTGATAACTTTCAAGTCTTTAGAGGAATTGAGAGTGCGCCACTGTGGGAGGGGGTGCTGAATATCACAAGCAATAGTGTAACTCTTAACCACAACCAATATTTAAGACCCGAGGCCGATTCTATACGAATGCCTTCCAAACCAAGTTTTTCGGATTATTTTTTTTCCCTCACAAATAGCAGATGTACAAGCTTGCAGCGCAGCACGAAGTGACACGCTGTGAGCTTATATCTGCTATTTCTGAATAGCCAACGGTAAAATATAAAATGCAGACCCTAACTATAATGACATACCCAAAATAGCGACACCGGGTCAATTTGATTAAAGCTAAGTTCAGATTGTGGCCATAAAGTCACATTCCACTAATTAAACCCTGAAACGTACTCATACCTACATTGATAGAAGTGGCAGCCTTAACTGCTGCTGCAACAATAAACAGCCCATTGCTTAATTTGAGAAGCAGACCAAAGGGATAAAAATAGTACTTTACGTGCTCCGCCCCTCCTCCATCAAAAGCAGACTGTTTTTTGTCTGACTTAGTTTCACTGGAATTATTTCACTGCTTTCTGTTATTTAAGGCAATTATATCTACCCTGCCAGAACATTTGAAGGCGTTGGCTAACTGTAGTTTGGTCTTTGATGCGGAAATCTGTATTTTATGTATATTTATTTTACTTCACAATAATAGAAACAGGTTAGTGTTTGACTAAGCAATGGGGTGAGGATGAAATTCCTCACCCCATTGCTTAGTCAAACACTAACCTGTTTCTCGGAAAATAACCCTTAGACTGCACATAATCTAATCAGCTTCAGTAGAATCCAGATGAGACAAAAGAGTAAATCTTCAGAATCTTCCTCTAAGGTTTCCCTGATTCACAGGTTTAGAACTTTTTCCACTTGTCAAACCCAGACAAGTGGACATTGGACAAAAGTTGTGGGCTTAGATTCAGACAGTCTTAAAACCACATGAACCCTAGCGTCCTTATGGGGCAAACATTCGTTGAAAATAGCAGTTCTACAAGCGTTGTGAGCTTGCAGGTTATTTTTGGCGAAGATATTTGGTGTAGAGGGGGAAAAGGAGGAGGCCAAGTACAGACCCCTGGTGGGCTTTGGTCATTGAAGTGCAGGGTTTAAGCTGACAGTTCAAGTGGACTAATGAGGGATTCCAGGATGGATTTATCAGACAGTGTCAGGGTATTATCAGCACCACCAGCAACACCATCTTGGGAGCTTGCTTCCGCCAAGCACCAAATACATTCAGTTACACTGGCTGTTCTTCTGGGCAAGTAGCCAAATGATGTGTTGGGTGGGAAGGGTGGCAGATGATAGATAATAGAAATGTGCCACTGAGGTGGTAATGGTGAGTGGAAACATACGAGTACAACCTGGATTGCAATCAAAAGGTCTGAAACCTGTCGATCGCATGCATCTACAGTACTTGCATGAGCTGGCCACAAGTGTGTTGCAACGTACTCGTTCCTTTGACGCAGTTTGACCCCTGGCAACCACGCCTGACTGACGGTTTATCTTAAATTGTGCTCCATTACACTGTACCACAACACATTGTTTCACTTCCTGTCAGGCCTTCCTCTATATTCTTCATGTGCAATATACAGTACAGTGCACATTCAAAGCTATTTCCACTTTATTACCATTTATTCCTTATTCTATTTTTTTATTTTTACAAATTAGTGTTGTTATATTGCTTGCAGCTGGTGAAACGTTTCATTGATGTGTGTAAGAATGTACCTACAAATACAGTACACACAGCCTAAATATGCATATCAGCAACATACAGTATGCACACCATATACAGTACGTAGCACCACCCACGCAATACACACAGTCAGTTGAGTCACAGGTGCAGGTGATATGCCAAGCTTGCACACATTCACACAAACACACAAATGCAAGTGTGAACATGTACATTATGTCATCTTAAAATAAGGTGAATAGTTACAATCATAACAAATTAGACTACGGACAGATTGGGTAGTGCAAGATGGCTGCAAATAAATATGAACAATAGCAAAGTTGGAGCTGTGAAAATTCAGAATAATTGCTTGAAGACAGATGCTATCCAAGCTAATTGCTTCACGCTTTACCATCTTCACCACGATTGACTCATTTTGTCCACTCTCAGCGACCACATGGAAGATAATAGCAACAACAAGCAACCATTCACTTCACTTCTCTACCCACTTATTTGGTTTCACACAGTGGTGGAAGACGTACTCAGATTTTCTACTTAAGTAAAAGTAGCTATACTCGCCAAGTATTGACATCAAAGTAAAAGTACTCACATTTTTCAAAAAATATAAAGTAGAGCTTAATGGTTAATGCATGTTTTTAAATAAATCTACTAGTATAAAGCTGTCAAATAATTGCAGTGGGGTAAAAAGTACAATGTTTACCTAGTATAAAGTATAAAGTATCTAGAACATGGAAATACCAGTGAACTTGATGCATTCAATCTATGAATCAAAGCCTTCTCCAGTCCCAGCCATAGTCAGAGACTGCTATAGGCAATTTGATAATAATATTTTGTCTGTTTCGTTTATGGCTGTTAGATCAGAGAGTGGTTTGTGCTTGCTAGCTTTGAGAGAGCTCAAAATAACCTCTCTAAAATGACTGCATATTATTTAATAGCCCCAAGATCATTAAAGAGCATCCAGATTGCTGTTTAGGACAAGAGGGAAAACTTCATATTCTTTATAATATGCAGTTTATAGTGGTTTTTGCTTTACGACAGATAACACAAACCCTTATTACAGGGACACTTCACCACTTTTGCAACCAGATCTTATTTAAATGATGTTTGGGAGACAAGAAACACTTTTATGGGGGTAATACGTGTTTTTAGATATTTTAGTATTTCAAAGTGTCCATGAACTCCATGATGTCCTGGACACTGGGCTCACTTCCTTCCTTCTTGAAATACTAAAATATCTAGAAACACATATTACCCACATAAAACCCCCAGGAAAGTGTTTCTTGTCTCTCAAACATCATTAAAAATCATTGCAAAGGGGGTGAAGTTTCCCTTTAAGGCCTATGAAGACTTTCTGAAATACTTTTCTGTCTCTTGAACCATAACAAACCATTTTCGGAGTTGTCAAAATAGGTGAACATTTAGTTCAATTCACCTTGAACTGCAAATTGGCAGAAGATATTTGATGTAGAAGGAAAAAAGGAGCTAGGTTGCCTTGGATAGACCCAGGGGGGACCCCGGTCAACGTTTAAGTGATTAATGTTCCGCCTCTTTACCCATGTAAAGAGGAAGACTGTCTGAGGCTCAGGCTGCCATAATGGATGTACAGTAGCTCATCCAGCTACATTACAGTCAGCCAATAATGAGATCCAAATCGGGAATATTGAGCAGCTTGCCATGGACTTCCTCTGGATAGTCGAGCATGAAAGATATGTTAAGAGCTAGGATAGGAGGTTGACACAGCTGACACACAAAGGGCGCGTTCGGAAATACCGCACTGGAGCGCACTCGCCTATTAGTTTGCATTGCACAGTGCGCTCAGTGTGCTATTTCCGAACGCGCCCAAAGATATCACACTCCTGTCTGTATAGCAACTCACACTATCTTTGATACTGTAAAGCCTAATTTATACTAGTTCAGTTGAAAATGTTATTTACGTCACATACAGTACACATGACCAAAGCATAAATTAGGCTGAAAGACGTAGTGAAATGGCAAGTTTCAGTCTGAAACGGAAGCCTGTACGTTTCTGAACCAATCAGAGGGTCGCATCCCTTCTAGTCTCGCGTTACCAGACTGTTGCCTTTCGCAATTTCCAAATGCTTTCATCATACAGTCTGGAGTCTCTGGACCAACCAAAGAGCTATCATGAGTAAAATATAAAGCGTAAGTGGAGCCTCCTCGCCACTTCCGTTTCGTCTTTACAGTTGCGCAAATGTATCCTAATATAAATAGAAATCATCTCAGCATATAGCTTGCTTATTAGCAGAAATGGAAATTAAAAAATAAGCTCTAAAGATATTTTAAAATATATTTTCGTGAACAGAAATGGCAGCTTCCTTACTCGGATTTTTGGAGGTGTAGTTCCAGACTCTATATAGCATTCGGAGATTATCGAATAGTTGTCTGGCTACGCGAGACTACATCCCTTCAGGCTATGGGACGTTACTAGCTCTGTTACACACTGTTTGTTTACAAGTGAGATACAGATGTGCTGATTAAGTTTAAGTCTTGAATAAAAATGGAGTAGTTCTGTAATCAAAATCAGCTGTGTTTGAAGGAACGTGCAGCAATGGGAATCAAACAGGTGAATGAAATCAATATTCTTCGGACACGTTACATCAGTGGTTCCCAAACTTTTTCATGTCAAGGACCCCCAAATTGACACTAATTAGCCTGCAGACCCCCATTTGAAAAGATATGCCAGGGACGGCATATCGGCTCATAGCAGTGATTCTCAACCAGTTTGACATGAATTAGGCTACAGAGTGGACCCCCCCTCCCCCATTGAATGGCATTTCTATCTCTGTGCGCCCCAATTTATATTGTAAAATCAATGTTAATTTAACCCTGAGAGTGTACAAATGGAACCAAATGGACCCGTTAGGGACATGGAATTTTTCATTTCACTACATCTTTAAGGCTAAAAGACATTAAGGAAATGTAACATTCAGGCCAATTGTAGATGAGGCTCAGTGTATTTATTTAGACTAGAGAATAGTGTGATTGGGTTAGGTCACTTGAGTATGTTATTTCAGTTCATTTTTCACTTAATTCTGCTACAGATATATAGGCCTACATCCTCTCATGTTGCTGCATAGGTCACACTGTGACTGTGGTGTGCTCACATACATTGCATTCACACTCACTCACTCTGCTGTATGGGTGACACTGACACACAAGTGTACTCTTCTCAACAGATGCACCCACGCAAACATCACACATGCACACGCACACGCGCACACACACACACACACACACACACACACACACACACACACACACACACACACACACACACACACACACACACACACACACACACACACACACACACACACACAGCCCGTAGCACTTGCCATAGCATTGAATATCTTTCATAGTAGATTACCCAAACAAAGAATGAACATATGCCCCATGTAAGCTAAGGCCCCTAAGCAATTGCAAGCCTATAAATGCAAGCTGTGCTCACCTAATCAGTGATGTACAGTATAGACAACAAAGCCTGTGAAAAGTCATCAATCTTTAAACCTAAGTATAAAACAGGGAGGATCAATAAAGCCATACAAACTGATGAATGCACGCTATCCATCAACCAATCTTTAGCCTCCCCCTGCCTCAAGGCTTCCTTCTCATTAACTTAGACCTGCATTGATCCTGTAGAGAAAGTACAAAGGTTAGACAAAAATAATTAAATTAAATTAAATATGCAAAATTCATTTATGTAACTGAAATGTAGCCTTGCACTCAGATTACATTAAGCAAAAATAAAATCTCAAGACTGACAACAAGTCTAATATGCAATTTTTTAAACAAATCTAATCTTCATCTAATCTTAATTCATGAGTCATTATGGCCCTGATTCAAAATTCAATTTATGCTCATATATTGAGCGCACCGACATTTCTAACCATTTCTACGTTACGTGTGGAATTCATCTTTTTTTTTTGCCGTGACTTTGAGCGTATTCTACGACCATTTCCAAGTCAAGTGACAGGTAAGCTAACGTGTTTCTGGTCTAGAGGGACAAGTCGCGGCTGAGATTTGCGCACGCCCTGATTGGATCTCATCGATCTGTCCGTCAGCCCCGGACCCTCCTCTCGCCCCCTAGTGCAGCGCTACGTCACATCATTTGGAGCGACGCCCATCCGGAAGGGTTGACTCCCACTTCTAGACCGGAGTGGCCACTGCGTTCCCCAGGCTTTAGATTTTTGCGAAGACGAAAATGAAAGCCTGGGTACCGAGGCTAAGTGACAGGCTGACTTATTAGTATCGGGATCAAAGTGTAAATGCATTAAACAGGCTTCAGTCTTCATGCTGAATCAATTAATAGTCACAAACCTCAAATAAAATATGTAGGCTATGTCCCCAACATTGGTCAGCATATAAAAAAATATAGCCTGTATATAGCCAAAATCCTTGTGCAGCTTATTGTGCTTGTAGACCTAATGGCCTATGCATATTCTACTATGGTTCACAAACATGATGGTCTGACAGAGACAGACTGACAGTCACTAGGGCTAATATTATAAAAAATAGAAGTCCACATTGTTGAATGGCATCGGTGTGTTTGCAAGTCGGCCAGTCAAAGTTTTAAGCCAGCTCTCCTCCCAGCGCTCTCCTCCAAAGATAAGACCATGCCTTAATGTCGCTGCCGGCTGCCTCGCTGGGCACAGAATGGTATTCGTGGTATTAATTATAATAGGTAGGCTACTACATTTATCTCATCATGAACGACATGCCTCAGCACCAAACTTCCATTATGCCAAGTGGCATTAACCATTCATAGCCAACTTACCTCTGACGAGGAAGGATATAGGTTACTGTATGGTTGAAAATTAAAATAGCTACGTGTCCAGAACAAATCCATTCCCTGCAGGCATTCAGACAGACGACATACAGTGATATGATAGTAGCCTAATCCAAAAGGGACTTCCCCTCATTAATAAACAAACAAACAAACAAACATGTCACAGGACACTGCATTATGTGAACTTCTAGATCTGCTGTTTTTGGTATGCAATGAAGTATAAATCAGCCTTGAGTAGCCACATTTCCTCTCTGGTATGCTGCAGGAAGTGCCCCTGGATGTAAATGGAATGTGTACTATTAATGTTCTTTATTATAGATCTGTGGACTTATCCTGCTGACCTCAGCGCACCCGAGCCATCTTGAATTATTAAAACATCTTGCTTCAATTATTCAGACTTTAATAATAATAATAAAAAAAAGATGGGAATGGGATTTAAAAAATTCAAATGCAGCAGACCTTCATTACAGGAACTGCTTGGATGCACAGAAAAGTTGTCACGAGGCCATTTGTACTGCATTTTGTATATCTGTGTAATGATGTACTACTGCGAGATCCTCACTTCAGTCACACACCACCCACATTCAACAGACACTGTTTTTCCTTTCACAATGTTAAAAAGATTGCACTAGTAGAACTGACTGAAATCTTTTCTTTTAACAGAGATTATTTAAGGGACACTTCACCCTTTTTGCAAAAAAAATACATGTTAATGACGTTTAGAATATTTAGAACACTAGTTTCCTGGGGGTCTTGTGTGTGTAATTTGTGGTTTTAGATATTTTAGATTTTAGCAGTGAGCCCAGTGTCTCTGATGTCATGGACACTGGGCTCACTGCTAAAATCTAAAATGCCGTTAACATGTATTTTTTTGAAAAAAGGGTGAAGTGTCCCTTTAACATTGGACAACATAATTTAAAGCAGATCATAGACTAGAACATTTCATAATATTTGTTTTCCACAGTTATGTCATACAATATTCGCTGGGTCCCTGCTTTAAGACTGAGAGCTTTTACTGTCATTCTGTGGGAATGTCGCATTGAGTTAGGGCAATTGAAGATACTGATGAACTGTATAATAGGGTGTGGTGGTGATGGAAAAGTAAACAGTGCAAAGTCAAGCACGGAGAAACATGCAACATAGGGCATAGGCAGTGGATGAAGTGATAATAACTAGACTACTGTAAATCAGGATTCATTCCTTACAACTCTTGTATAAAACACAACCTGTGTGTATAATTTAGATTTGTGTGCACTCTGCACTGCAACTTAGACAATGCTTTCCGATCCATAGTATCAGTTAATTCCCATACTAAAGCAAAGTATGAGTAAATGTTACTGTACTACACATCATGTTGTGGATTGTCAATTAATTTAGTCAGGCAGATTAAAATGTGTTTTTGCCACAAAGATATACAACTGAACGTGGAGCTATATAGTATGTAGTGCTTGGTGTGAACTTAATTTATGCTCCATTGTACCACAATTTCGAAACCTAAAATTAGCACCCCTATCATGCCTAGGAATCACACCTGTTCTGGCGTCACTGAATGGTTTGGCACCCCAGTATCTGTCAGAACTTATTGAGGCGTATAATCCCCCAAGGTCACTGCGGTCTGCGGGCCAATTAAACCTTAAGGTAAAAAAGAAGACCCACTTAAAGACCAGAGGTGACTGAGCCTTTTCCATCGTAGCCCCCACATTATGGAACGCGCTCCCCTCCCACGTCAAACTGGCCCCGTCCATTGAGACTTTTAAATCTCGTCTCAAAATCCACCTTTTCACCTTGGCTTTTAACTCCAGTTGAGTGTCTGAGCTGTGTCTCTATGGTCCACGTTTAGTTTCACTGTCTGCTGATGCTGCTGCGTCTTGGATTTTTCAGTGGTGTTTCTGTTTGTGTTGTGTTTTTACATAGTCAAGGAATGTTATCAGAATAATGTCAAATCTGGGAATACATTTATTTATTTATTGTCTCCACCAGGCCGAAGGCATGGGGAGAGAGTATGTTTTGCACTCCGTCCGTGTGTGTGTGTGTGTGTCCGTGTGTGTGTCCTTCCGTCCGTCTGTTACCAGCTAATCTCCGGCACCGTTAACCCGGTCAATGCCAAACTTTGCACACACACTCCCTGGATGCCAACGATGAACCTCTGCCCCACATTTTCCAGAACGGCCTGTTATAGCGCCACCAGGAGGCCGCTTTGTGCAAAACAAGTTTTTGGACAGTACACCTACAGATTTTGTCCAAACATCACACAAATTGGTACACAGTCTCTCTAGAGCCATTCAACGAAACAGGTCTTTCAGATTTCTCAGACTCCATCCTGATTGGCTAAGATTGGCTTCCAAAGTTCGCAGGAGTGCTCAGTTTCAAACAAAATGCTGCAAATCATGAACACATCATGTGATTTCCGTGAAATTGTGCACGCACATTCCCACTAGGCCGAGGAAGAAATGCCACATGAACATTTTCAACTCAGCCTCATGGTGGCGCTATAACTGGCCAAAAAGTGTTTTTACCTGTAAATGCATGGATCTGTGGATAACTTTGTATGCCAACTCCCTAGAGGCCAAGGAAAAACCTTTGCCTGGAATTTTTCACATCTGCTCTTTATAGCGCCACCAGGAGGCCGACATATGTAAAACACATTTTCTAATATTACTCCTTCAGATTTTATCCAAATTTCACGCAAATCAGTACACATGTTCTCCATAGTCATGTGATCAAGACGGGTTTGTTTGATTTATCATAATCCACCCTCATTGGCTACGATTGGCTTCTAAACTTTTCAGGAGTAGCCTGCTTTGTACCCGTTTTGTACAAATCGCCACAACTACTCAACGCAGCGTCCGATTGCGGTGAAACTGTGCATGCATATTCCCACTAGGCTGAGGAAGAAATGCCACTTGACAGTTTTCGAATCAGCCTCATGGTGGCGCTACAACAGGCCAAGCCGCGTCTCACACACACACACACACACACACACACACACGTTTATATATTACTCCTACACATTTTGCCAAACATCACACACACTGGTGGAGACCTGTGCCCGGAAGGGCACTTTTTCTAGTTCTATATGTTTTTTTTTGTGGCTTTCACCTTTTTTATTTTTTTTATGGAGGGACAGACAGTAGGCTGACAGGAAATGGGGAGAGAGATGGGGGGAAAACATGCAGTAAAGGCCGTCGGGATCGGGAGTTGAACCCGCGGCACACTGCCAGACAAGGTGCCTGGACCACTGAGCCATGGCCCAGACCGAGAATACATTTCTTACCAAGAATTTTCTTTACCAATGTGTTTGTAAAGGTGTCTACTAACATATCTCACATTGGTTTCTATTCAACCACCCTAGGGGAAGTTTTAACAGCTGCTGAAAGTTGGGGTACCATCAACAACCAATATAAGGCAAAATGTTCTAAATGTCATTATGTGACATGTCAAACTAGGGAGTTTTCATGATTCTGAATCCATTCCAAGCATTAGTTTTGCATGAAAAACACTCCTTGGGCTAAAAACGACCATAGCCTTCATCACAGTGGCTATGGCCAAACTACGGGGTATATGATGGCCAAACTAGGGGTCAAACTATGGGGTTTTCATGATTCTGAACCCATTCCAAGCATTAGTTTTGCACAAAAAACACTCCTTGGGCTAAATTCGGCCATATCCACTTGCCTAAATGTGCCGACCTCAACACATTTGTGATGACGGCTATGGCCGTTTTTAGCCCAAGGTGTATTTATCGTGCAAAACTAATTATAAAAAAACTAACTATGGATTCAGAATCATGAAAACCCCCTAGTTTGAAATGTCACATGTTACTTAAAGCATAATGAAATTTAGAACATTTTGCCTTATATTGGTTGTTGATGTCCCCAACTTTCAGCAGCTGTCCCTAGGGTGGTTGAATATAAACCAATGTGGGATAGACACCCTTAGTTATAGGCACCCTTACAAACACATTAGTGAAGACAATTCTTGGTAAGAAATGTATTCCCAGATTTTATTAATATCCCCTGACTAACTATATGTGTTCTTCTTGCTGTTGCTTTTCTGTGTTTTAGCTAGTGGATTTAGTTTTTATTTTCCTGTACAGCACTTGTTGTTGCTATTTTGTGCAACAACAACATTGTACGACAGGACAAAAGTATAAACTAGGCATTACTGGATGGCGACAGTTTTAGTAAGCCTTTTGATATTATGCATTCTTTAAGGAGCCTTGTAGCATTTAATAAAGTTTTCTTTTACTACCCTGCTGAAACACTTTCAACTTTGTGATGAATTATTAAGCTGGGACTGCACCTGAAATTTCATGGAATAGGCCACCTCTGAGAAAGGCAGTAAAGAATAACTCTGAGAGTGCAGATACATTTCTTACAGAGAAAATATTCCAGCCATTATCATACAGTATGCAATCTGAAACTGACTTTCCTGAACAGAGGTTTTCTATGGAAGTGGTAGGGATGAAATCAAGGAAAGCGGTTTAAGAGTAAGCTGTGACATCAGCAGGTGCTGGACATCCAGGGCCATTATAATGAAGGTTGTTCCATGGCAGATGGCTCCCTGGTGCCAGAGAGACCTCAGAAATGGAAATGTCAGTTGGACCTTTGTGTTCCCAACAATTTGACATTTAAATCAGTCATTTGCCATTTTCCTTACCTTCTCTCTCTGTCCCTCTCTGTCCCTCTGTCTCCCTGTCACTCTCTAACAAACAACACACAAACAAAGAAACAAAGGCACACATGCGCGCGCGCACACACACACACACACACACACACACACACACACACACACACACACACACACACACACACACACACACACACACACACACACGACACACACACACGCGCACACACATGAAAGGCGAGATGTATATTGCCTTCTTGGCACATACACTACAGTATGCAATCATGCACACTTGAGAAATAATTTGTCTTGAGCACATACACAGGGTCAAAAACAAATTTAGAAGCTCGTAAAACAGTAGATTGCACTCACAGACAGTATAATGGCTGATCATTACCTCAGCTGTACAGTATATCAGCAATGTCCAGTCCATGAGGTAAAGACGTATACTGTACTATGAGACATGATGTCTCTGCATTACATTATTGTACATGCATGCAGTACATTAAGGTAATTGTGGCCCCATCATAAGATCATATTTCAGTCTGAAGCTTTATCCATTGACACGCCTGCAAATGGCTCTAACTCTGTTGCAGTGGAATCACGGCGGAAGTCCTGAGAGGTTAGGCCAGTGTTATTTAAACTTTAAATATATATATATTTCACAAACATTCAATTAACAAACAAACAAACACAAAAACGAATAAATAAATAAACAAAAGTCTGACATCACGGGCGCTAGAGGGCCACCATTAACCACCTATATAAGGCTAAATATTCTAAATTTCATTATGCCTAAAGTAGCATGTGCAGCCACATCTCTGTACGTCTGTATATGTATGTGTGTGTGTAGTTTGTGTACGTCTGTAATCCACGTAACTCGAGAACCGTTCGCCCCACCGACTTCAAACGATGGTGGGGAACACACGCGTTCCCCACCATCACACAAAAGGCTCTGGTCAGGCTCTGCCAGTGGACCTAATGAGTCCCCACACCTGTAGAATTTACAGCCTCTACCTCTACCTCAGCCAATTGATTGCCATGGCAACCCCACACCTGCCATTTGATTACTTAACCAGTCCACTTTTCACAGTCAGTTTGCACTCTTCAGACACAGGCATAGACAGACAGATACAGAGACAGATAAAACGGGTACTATATGATAACGGGTATTGCATACTCGGTTCCCAACTTGCATTGTTCCCAAGTAGGCCGGTGGCCGACGGGCACAGGTCTACTCTAATGTATAAAAAATTTGCATAGATGTAGCCCCTGCCTAGCTATAGGGCATGCTTAGATTTAGCTAGGGCGCCCGAGCCAGGACCTTCGGGGTCGCTACAGCAGCCAAAACCATATGGCCACCACCACCATTAACAACCAACAGTGTAAGGCAAAGATTTCTAAATGTCATTATGCTTTAAGTAACGTGACGTGTCAAACTAGGGGTTTTTCATGATTCTGAATCCATTCCAAGCATTAGTTTTGCACTTAAAACACTCCTTGTTTGTAGTTTAGGTTTTTCTCACGCAAGTATTAGAACGTAACAAAGGCAGTACACTAACATTACACAAACTGTACATAGATATACATATTGATCTGACCAGTCCTGAGAGCAGGTGGATGATTTAGCCCAGGGGGGGCAACTTTGACGATGGAGCTAAGGGCCACTATATTTCCACACTCACTCCCTAGGGCCATATATTACTGTTGTAGCAAAAATAGCCGATATACAAGCTCAAAACGCGTCACGCTGCGACGCGTTTTGAGCTTGTCACGCTGCGATGTCACGCTGCGACGCGTTTTGAGCTTGTAGATCGGCTATTTTTGCTATATTCGAATTGAAATCCTGAATTTCCTCAATTATACTTGTGTTGAGCATTGAGCTACTAATTTAGACTGTAAGTAATTAAAGCGGGTCATGTTTGCATGTCGTGGAATTGTAAACAGCTGAAACCAATATTATCTCAGTATTCTGACATTAACCTGAGGGCCACATTAAGTGAAGGTGGGGGCCGCATGTGGCCCCCGGGCCGCCAGTTGCCCACCCCTGATTTAGCCCTTTTACAGTGGTATTGAAGTTCAAAGACCGGATTCTAACTGGAGGCAAGACAGAAAAGACTGTTACATCAGATCCTGTGCATTTGTAAATAATATGATGCAGAGGGAGGAAAAAACAAGGCCAAATGGACAATTAACAGTCTACTGTATGAATCCCCAAATGAACACTAACCAAGTTAGTGTGTCTCAGAAGTCGTATATGACCGCCCAAGGTCATTTTCCTTCATTTCCTCTCCTAGTTGTGGATGTATTCCAGCTGCTAGCTGTACACACACACTGATGTACTGTTCTCCATAGCCCAAAATCTGCACTCCTAATGTGATTAACATGCTTACAACCCTCATTGTGGTTGACTAGATAACCAATTATCGAACAGGAGGGAGGGCCGGGGAGTGGGTCTAATAGAAATATGACCCTCTGTTAAGATATAAAAATGGCAGAAGCACCAACCACAACTGTTCTTTCTGCTTTGTCACATTGTGATTTATGGCAAAGTCAATTTGTTTTGAAAGACTAACGAAGCTAAATCTTGTGTTTATTTTATCCTAACGATGATACAAGCTTCGATTTTCCTCACCACCGGAGGGAGGAGGAAGGGAGGAGGAAGGGTGGGTAGAGGGGGTAAATGAGAGGAAAGAAGGAGAGGCACTCTACCCATCTTAGTCCAACCATCGCATGGCCCAACGTGATGACATCAGCGGCTTCCCGTAACCATAACACCGCTAATCTCGCTGGATTTAGCAGTAGTTTAGAAAGGTGGGGACTGGGGAGAGGTTCACGGGCAGCCTGACACCTCACTGGATACTTGCATAACAATGTGTACACAGTGGGGACTGGGAAACACCCTGATGAATGTTAATAACAACACCACACCATAGCATACTGTACGAGTGTAACAGCAGAAGAAAAAAAACAATACATCCCCATCGATGAACTCATTGGTAGGCAGGTTTAAGAAATGTCCATCCATGAGACGCAGAGTGAGTAGACGTACACTTTGTCATCTTATTATGAGCATTAGTAAGGATGACCAATTACATGGGCACTTTGGTGTCGCAGTGGAATTGTATCTGCCTAGCCTAAGATTTAGACTCTCGTAGACGTATTTATCGATTCTGACGTCATCAAGAGTGATGGCGTCAGAATCGATAAATACGTCTACGAGAGTCTAAATCTTAGGCTAGTATCTGCCCACCACCGCTGAGTGTAGGGGTTCGAATCCACCGCAGTGCATGCATTCGGCTTTGTTGTGCGTAGATACAAACACAATTGGCCCGTGTTCGGTGGATGGAAGGAGGATGGTATGTCACTGAAAGAAAAGTAAGTACCAATTATTTGAAGATAAGTTTGAAAGGCCTAGTCCTTTAAGTAAACAATGAAGAAGTGGTGCAGAGAGACCGGCTTTTAACCATTTGAACCCTAGCATCCCTATTAATTATGGGAGAAACATAAAAAAAAATAGTAAAAAAAATAGTAAGGTGCAAGACCATTGAGAGCTTTATAAACAAGTAAAATAATTTTAAAATCAATCCTAAATAACACCCGGGAGCCAATGAAGTGAGGCTAAAATAAACTGGAGTCATGTTCTCTCATATTAGTGTTAGTTAAAACTCTCTTTGGCAGGCCAGAAAAAGGTGCATTGCAGTAATCAAGTTGATAGAAAACTTAAATTTGCGCAATGTTTCTAAGATGAAAGAAGGTACTCTTGGTAGCATGATTAATGTGCGTATTGAAATTCAATTCAGAATCAATAATAACCCCCGGGTCTGATGTTCTTTACTGTAGTATTACGTTCTACAGTCAGGTTACCAATATTTAATATTGATTCTCTCTGCTCACTAGAACCAATGAGAACTTATGTCTTATCCTCATTTAGCTTGAGGAGGTTGTCACTCACCCAGCATTTATGCTGCATGGATAGACAGGTCAACCACGGGTCATGTAATGTAGAGTTAATATTGTCACCAACAGACTACACCATATTGTAATTTGATTTATCTAGCTTGAATGTGTCATCCATCTGTTGTTCTGGTGACCAGTGGTGGAAAGTAACTAAGTACTTTTACTTAAGTACTGTACTTAAGTACAATTTTGAGGTATTTGTACTTTACTTGAGTATTTCCAATTTCCAATACTTTTACTTCTACTCCACTACATCTGGGAGACAAAATTTGTACTTTTACTCCACTACAATTATTTGAAAACTTTAGTTACTAGTTACTTTGGCGATTACATTTTTGATTAGAAAACATACACGCGACACATTAAGAGCTTGTAGATCGGCTATTTTCAATAGATTTTCTACACATTTTGAACTTGTGAAATGGGACATTCTGCAATACGAATACAATACGAGTACATTTTGATGCCGATACTTTTGTACTTTTATTCAAGTACATTTTCAATTCCGTACTTTTACTTGTAACAAAGTAGTTCTAAATTGCAGTATTGGTACTTTTACTTAAGTAAAACAATTGAGTACTTTTTCCACCACTGCTTATGACTGAGAATGGTTCCCAAATGGTGCTCAGTGCTCTGTTTAGATGGTGCACTTGGACCATTCTTGTTTAACCTCAGCGTCAAATATGACGGGTATCAATTTGCATGGCTGCTGCAATGATGCTGTGATGTAAAATATCCAATCGTTGAGACACATTGTGAACTTGTATAGATCTGCTATTTTTTGCTTTTTTCCTTTGTTAAAGGTGCAGTACATATAGATATTTTAATCTAAAATGTTTAAAAGAAATGTTTATTGTTAGTAATCAATGTCATTTTATTTATTTATTTTTTCAATATCATATCATTCTCTTTAGCTCTTTAGTAACCAGAAAATACGTTTTCCGATGAGATACAAATTTCATCCAATCAAAAGAGAGAATCCTCTGAGCCTGTCTTGCATCTGTTATTTTGGAATGCCACTTTCTTTCTTTCTTTCTTTCTTTCTTTCTTTCTTTCTTTCTTTTTTTAACTTTTACTTTACCCCATATTAAGGGCGTTTGGAGAAGTAGTAATTTGTTTTGTGGTTTTCCTTAGCTGAATGAGGAGGACGCTCTGTGGCATGCTGCCTTCGCACCATAGGAATGGGAAGACATGTCACCGGCTGCCAAGTCTTTCTCCTGGATCGCTGTGTCTCAGCAGTTTTTAATTAAAATGCTCCATTTGTGCCACCTACTGAAGCTGCCCAGGAGAGAAAATACAAGAGAATAAATTACTGTATTCATCCCTGCTGGCTGGGGTCCAACAGTTCACTACATTTCATTAGTACTGATATGCCACCTTTGAAATGACATCGGGGGGCTTGTTTGTAGTTATGCACATAGGGAACCATGATGGATTTTCAGTTTAAAGAGAAGACCGAAAGATACTTTTTTTGCTTCACTATTCCCAGGTACCTACCGTACCTGGTTGGATTGGGGAATCGACTGGATGGAATAGTGAATAATATTTTGACAATTAATCACAATTAGATGAATACTTTTAGTGTACAAAAGTTATCAACCTTTTCTGGATCAAGGCCCACTTGAGAATATTGAAAGCATTCCCTTTTTGACTACTTTTACAGGCTGCCGTGTTAAGTGGTCAGATATTAGAAACTAATATTTCAAGGTTTTGAATTGTTGTTTTTACATTGTTATTATACATTTATATTAATGCTATACTGGAAGGAGGTAGGGCCCGCACACCATTATTTTGGTAAAAATTACTTTATTGAATAAACGACAACGTTCAAGATATACTAAGATTGAAACGTTGACGTTTATTCAATAAAGTAATTCTTTACCTCCTTCCATGATTGCCTTATTGGCCCTGCACCCACTGTCGAGGTGCGTGTAAATAGGTATGCTCTGTCATCATTAAAATCCATTCGTGGGCCCAACTGCAATATCCTCACGGCCCACCAGCGGGCCCCGGCCCACAGGTTGAGAATCACTGATGTACAATAAGCTGGAAGAACAGATACTGTGGGCATGACACTCACACAATTAAGCAGCTACTGTATTACGTTATCTGATTCAATCTTGCTGTAGCATTGCAATCAAGGGTTGCTGCTGTGATCTGTGGTCCTGATAGCGATGATGGGAAATGGGCTGCTACAGTCTTAAGTGTTCACTTCTTGCTACACATGCAGGACAGAAATATGAACACAAAATTAACATCCAAGTCTATGCCAGTCTATGTACAGTAACACCCATGCCAGTCCAAGATATATTATGCATTTGTGTTATTACTACAGAGCCCCGGAGTGGCCATTGAGATATATATATTTTTATTATTAACTTGAGTGCTCAAGTTAGTAAGTTGAGCGTAGTGACTTGAGCGACCAAGTTAATAATTTGTTTTAGTTTTTTCTCTCTCTCAATGGCCACTTTGGCGCTCCGTATATTACTGCCCATCTATCCTTTCCTATCAAAGCATGTATGCTCTTTCTCAGATTGCACGCACGCACGCACACACACACGCACACACGCTCGCTCGCTCGCTCGCCGGCCATCTGAAGAAGCATACACGGTTTGCCTCCTGGCTCCGGTCTATGTGTCAAAGAGTCATCATCAGCTGGGTGAAGCTGGAACCTTTATTTCCCCACTAGAGGACTAATAATGTAATCAAATCCAATTATGCATAGTGCTACCTTACAGTCATTTGTTCTTCTACTAAATGATCTAATACTTTTGGTTTGTATTTACATTAGAATATAATTATGTGTAGAGTTGACACTGTTGGTAGGTCTAATTGAGGCTTTGGCGATTTCAAAATGTATTTTTTAAGAGAAACCCAAATACCACTCTACCGAAGTGAACATTTGTAAGTTGGGAGTTGTAAGTGTGTCAGGAGTACCATGGCCTTTCAATATGTCAAACTACAAATCCATCATCTCAATTCTCATATGTAACAAGTATATGTACAGTATATAGAAGAGCACTGCTGCCAGGACCACTGAGAGTTCTATTCCGTATGTAGATGTGGGCAGAGCAAGCTATTAAGTAACGCTGCCAAAGTTATGTTGTTTTTGGAACACGCACGCACGCGCACGCGCACACACACACACACACACACACACACACACACACACACACACACACACACACACACACACACACACACACACACACACACACACACACACGCTTAGTTAATTATTTGATTAGGGATAACTGTCATTATAACATTGGCTTGTGTTTGTCATGTGTTTATTTGGCAGCTAGTCCAGTGGATTTTCCATTGTCTATCTCTGCTATCCACGTTTATATAAACGGACACATCCTGAGAGAATGCATCTCAAGCCCACCACTTCACTCGCCTAGCTGCTATAGTTCCACCACCTGTGCTTCATCTTTTGAGGTCAACATTACAATATGAGAGAGAGAGAGAGAGAGAGAGAGAGAGAGAAAGAGCTGTCCATCTATCATTATCCTCTGTCATGCTGAAGGTGTCTTTACCTTGCAATGCCTTGTTATTTTCCCTGGAGACAAGACGTGCTACATGGGAACCCTCATTGCCAAGCCTCCCTCACCTTGTCAGCCTTGTCAGAGTAATTGCAACTACTGAGCAGAGCACACTGGAAGGTCCCACACTATTACCCTCGTCTCCCATCCCTTCAGGGATTTGCCAGCTGTGCGTGCGTGTCTCTGCATGTACATTTGATTCTGGATAAGAAACACAAAGAAAGAGAGAGAGGGAGAAAGAGTGATCAATAGAGAGCATAATGACTTTGTTTTTTTGGTTTTCCAGATAAGTGGTTCCATGTCTATAGTCTGGGGTTGTGTAGGCGAGGAACTGAGCTCTGCTCATTGTAAATCCCCGTACCATTCATCGTGCCATAAACGTTTGATAAACATAGTAGGCTTTGGTCTGTCTGACTCATCTGCCTTAACCCGCCACATCATTGCAACCAGTAAATCAAATTCACATGTGTTCAAACAAGAGAAGGGTACCAGATACACTGAGGAGGTGGGACATAAACCAGAACCCTTCAGTTCCATCTTCAGCTCCCCTCAGTAGGTGAATGAGGAGACACATGCAGGAGACCCGATTTCAATGTCATAGTTTAAGAAACACCTCTTAGAAATCGTTGAGTGCCTAAGACACATTGCGGGGCAGTGACAAATCAAAAGTAAATAAAAGAGCAGATAGCCTACTGTATATGATAAGAATCTATATCTATATCTATCAAGAGGATGTATCAACAGTCAGCTGATTCTCTCAAGAGCCATCCCTTCCTGACGCACCACCTGGGTAGTGGGTATTAATCAGGAGCCTTGGCAAGAAACCCATGTGTGTCTTTTTCTCACATGACGGAAAATCTCTGATGTGTTTCAAAGAGGTAGTGCCTCTATTTAGCTTTTAGGATCTGCCATCCATCTGCCTCGGCTGGCTGGTGCCTGCCTTCAGTGCATTCTCTCTGCGCACGAAGACCTCTCTCACTAAATTCTCCATTACTGTGACGTAACCTGTCTCTAAACAAACTATGCTGTGCCGCTTCAGAGACGTCTGGGGAGGCCAGCAAGAGCGGTTGAATTCCAAAAATAGATGTGGTAATAATAACAAGCATTTAATATAAATCCTATGACATCTTAGGAGAAAAGCAGATGATCCCAACACAAGGGAACTGCATGGACAGAGTTGAGAATTCTGAGAAAGGAAAAAAAATGATTAAGTTTTATACTGCAAGGCAAACTCGCTGTGGGAACCTTTGATTCTGAAATTTGCTTGTTTTGCCATTATTGTCTCCATGACAACTTCCCCTCAAAGTGAATACTACATTTCGTTTAGTTTCAAATAAGAATCCAAAAATAGGCCAAACAACTTGGTTGAAATCTAATTTCCCTGTGCACCCCACATCAACCCCCACAGATCTCAGCCCACAGAGTGAGTCTAATCAGTTTTTGCCGTGACTACATTGGTCCATCACAGACCACATCCGGACTGGACCATGAGGGGTGAGTTGCTGCTCATGACTGTGTTGTGGCAACCCAGGGGGGAAAACACTGGCAGGCTTCTTCACTGATGTTGTAACATATCGCTGTGCATAGACCTTCCCAAACAACCACACAGACAGGCTGCCGGAAGGGGGAAGTCATTCCATGTACATATGCGCATTAATGTCACATCTGGCACGTTTTAAGCAGGCCTATGCTCATTTCTAAGCCAGAGGTAAAGCTAGTTCTTCATTTCATCCAACATTCAGCCAACATTATAGTGAGCATGCAGTGGGTAAAAGTGCTGCTTTATAAAATAATAAGAGAGGGGTCCCTGTTGTCCTCTGCAAGCAGCTGTACATCAGGTTTGTGAAAGAGATCCCCTCTCTCTCTGTGACAAACTGAAGATGTTTTTCTCCCATCCACCCTTATCTTCATTAGAATGCAGCCCCAGCAGCCTCTCTGCTGCTGCTGCACACACATTGGAGCGAGCGGAATGATGAAACCAGAGCTAAAAATAGCAGCGTCCCAGGATCCCCCTCATAAGCCACTATAAACACACAGAGAGCCACTGACAGCCAGCCTCAACCTAGGACATTGTGTTTGTGTGTGTGTGTGTGTGTGTGTGTGTGTGTGTGTGTGTGTGTGTGTGTTCGTGCGTGCGGTACGTGAGAGAGAGAGAGAGGGTTTGTGTTTTGTGCACATTTGCACATTTTGTGTGCAGAGTGTATACGTGTTTCTATGCTTGTGTGTGTGTGTGTGAGACATATTGCAGTCCTGATCGCCTCCCCTTTGCCTCCACAGCCCTGTGAGCCCAGCCATAAACCTGTGTTTGGATTGGCAGAAATGTATTGTGGGGCTGCTGTGCAATTAAAGCCATCTGTGGGATTTTACTTAAAAAGGTTGTGAGAAAACTACAACCTATTAAAGGCATGTAAGGCCCACTATCAGGCTATTTGTAGCCACAATACTGTTATATGTGCACAAAGGTAGATGGACTTATATAAAATATGAAAATTAAGAAAATAAATTACTTTTACTTTTACTTTTTTTGATCCAAATTAAACAAAAGTAGAATCAAGTGAAAAGTCCTGTGATATTTTTGAGCATTCTGGGATGCTGATATACAGTAAATCAACATAACACCTGGGTTGTCATCACATTGTTAGTTAGCTAGATGTATTTGACTGCTAATTGATCAATTGAATTACATTAATACAAGCAAGCTTGTTCTTCAGATAACTGTCGGACACCATGTCTCACACATACAACCCCTATCAATATTCTAGACGTCTAGTACATCACGCACCCAGGCACTGAAAATAAACCATGCCCATCTACAGTATAAATAGGTTTACTTTATAACCATAGTGAGGAGCTGGAAATTGAAATAGGGACTATTATTCTGATATCACAAATCTAAAATCACCACATTTACACTGTATGGAGGCAAAATTATATCAGCCTATCACTGGGCTCTTGAAACACATGTTTGTCCACTTAGTCGCACCCAATGAGCTTCCCTGCGGTACCGAGTACAGACTATACTGTAGTGTACATCCATGTAGTGAAGCTGTTTGGATTGCAGCAGCACAATGTGAATGAAATAATGTGACTCTGTTGTAACAAGATGTAGTATTTCCACAAACTGCGTCGTGGGTCTGTACAATAATACTGTATTAGTGTCACTGAACCTGGAGAGGATGGTGGAGAAACTGAGGGAGAAGGGTTTCCATGGCAATATGTTTTTTTTCCTCCCCAGTTTGACGTCATCAGGCTCCATGGTAAATCCTTTGCACTAAGGTGTGTGACTGTGTGTGTGTGTGTGTGTGTGTGTGTGTGTGTGTGTGTGTGTGTGTGTGTGTGTGTGTGCGTGTGCGTGTGTGCGCGTGTGTGTGCGCGTGCGTGTGTGTACACATGTGACAAGCAGATTAAAATAAGCATGAAACACAGAGATGCTTAATGCCTGATATAAATATATTTATGTAGGTTATCTATAATGTGTTGCACCAATTTAATGTGAATGCTCTGAATGGAGATCTAGTGGTGTGCTATTTTATATAGGTCAACAACATAAATCACAGTTTATTTGTTTATGCTCAGAATTTGCAGTGCTAGTCTGGCCACATTCAAATTGACACACCAGCATGTTGGCAAATGTGCGAAAATATTGTGCACAAAGTGATGCACAAATAGAATGTTGGTTACTTTGTGAAGTGATGGGCAATTTGGCATCAATTGTTCTATGTGCAATGCTGCCATCTTGTGGTATTCCATGAGCATTGTACAATCTTACTGAGTCAGACAAGTCTTGAGCAGTAAACCTTTGTATTTTTTAAATAGAATTTTAGCTTATTGTATTTTTTTGTAATCTCTGCATCATAGTAAATGATGGTCACCCTCAGTGATATCTCAGAGAATCCTAAATCAAGGTTGAAATAATGTAATGTAATGTAATATAAGTGAGGTCATGGATTGCTGAGGTGGAGCGCAACACTTGCCATCAGCTCCCAGTAGGCTACTTACTGCACAACTTGCCGCACCCAAGCAGTGATATTCCATATGCTAAGTTGCAGGTGCCCGGAATCGAAACCATGACCATGACTGTCCAAAAATGAGAGCTCTATCGACACAAATATAATAAAATAATATAAATACAGATATCATTCATCACAACGTATAGATCTAATCTAGAATATCCAAACTATTTCCGGCGTGTGACACCTTCATACAATGGAGTATAAAGTGTTAAGCATATTATCTGACAACATATAAAAACACTTCTCAGTCTCACACATATTACTACTTTCAAGCTAGCTGTCACTTCCCAAGTGTGACTATTGGTTCATGTCTGTCAGCTGAGATGGAAGAAGTGAGATGAGATCCATTATATTGATAACCGGAGGAGGATTCAGGTGTCATAGCAGCCTACCAGCATACTGAACTGCTGGCCCTAGATATCGGCACTGAATCTCTGATTCAGTGAACATTGTGTACAGTCTATCAATAGTATAGTCTAGTACATTGAAAATATGAATCTATTGTAAAGTGATTATATAAAGGAGTCATGTAATTTACAGATTATCAACAATGAACATACAGGTTGATATGTAAAGTCTATTGACAAACTATCAATTGAGTGAGTGAATGAATGAGAATTGAATGAGAATTATATCAACAATAAAAAATATAAAAATAAGAATGCACACACACACACACACACACACACACACACACACACACACACACACACACACACACACACACACACACACACACACATATAAGAATGGAGAGAGAGAGAGAGAGAGAGAGAGAGAGAGAGAGAGAGATTTTATAACTCATCTCAAATTTCTGATGCAGGGGGCAAGATTTACATGGAAGGAACCACTTTTCAGTGGAGATCGTCGATACATCCCTGACAGGTTTTTTCTCGAGGCAAACCAGAGAGTATTCCTTGCATGGGACTCAGGCCCAAATTAAGATCCCAGCATGCCCCTGTGTGTGCCAGGTCACCAGGTGCGTGAATGGGAGAGTGCTAAGTGTGTGTGTATACACGCACGTCCGTGCTCGTGTGTGCATGCTTGTGTGCACCAGGTGCGTGAAGGGGACTGTGTCATTAATGTGTGAGCTGAGTGTGATGGGCAGACAGTCTCATCACAGTGACATGACCCCACTGTGGTGGGTCTCCTGGGCAGACAGTATCATCACAGTGACATGACCCCACTGCGGTGGGTCTCCTGGGCAGACAGTATCATCACAGTGACATGACCCCACTGCGGTGGGTCTCCTGGGCAGACAGTATCATCACAGTGACATGACCCCACTGCGGTGGGTCTCCTGAGAGGACAGAAGGTGACAAATCAACCTTGAGAGAATTTGTAGTGTTTAAAACACATGGCATTTGTGTGGATAAGACTTACAGTAATGGGGTACGTTGTGTAAGGGTTGATTGTATGATATCATATCTATGATGTGATCGCTAGACCAGGATGTAGCTGCATGCTTGACCTTAGCAGACCTTGTATTGAACTGTGCTTATTCTACAAACTGTTAATAAAGTTTTCAATCAATCACACATTAAAAACCTGGGAGCTGAACAGTAGAGTCAACCACAGCCTTATAATGTTGGTCACTGAGCAGTTCCAGCTGTTCCACTGAAGCATTTGGGGTTCAGTCTTCAGTGCCTTGACAAATAACGTTGTTTATGAGCTGGGAGCTAGGCTACAGCTCTATTATTTACGCACACTCGGTTGAAAACATGGATTCGTTTAACTTTCCATCAGAATAAAGTTAGGTAGGCTACTGTGGGCTAACCTTTTTCTAATCTCTGGACTTGTCATGCATCCCAGGTGCAGTTCTTCATCAGCTGACTGCAATGGTCTCTGCTCTCCATTGACGATATTCAGACCATCTTGCCAGCAAGGTGCTAACTATAGGTGCAACTTCCCATTGACAGCCCATTCATCCAAACAGAAAAGTCCTATCTAATTATATTAAACAACATCAAACTCACCAACGTTGCAGCATACGGAAAGCTTGAATTATCCTCTTTCAATCAAAGTTTTTGTTTCATAACCACCATAGACATGTTATGAGCTACTTCCTGTCAAGAAATTCTGTGGGTAGCAGGAGGTTGCTTTACTAAAAACGAGTGCTTTCAATTTCAAACTCCTCAAGCTCTACAGTGGATTTTTATGAAACAAACACTTTGCAGATAAAAAGAGGATAATTCACCAACATTGCACACCTTTAATGTTGGTGAGTCTGACGTTGTTTAATAGGCTACAATCAGATAGGACTTTTATGTTTGGGTGAATGGGCTGTCAATGTGAAGTTGCACAGTTGGCACCTTGCTGGAAAGATGGCCGCGGTCTGAATATCGAACTGCAACGACGCCCCAAAACCCAAAATAATATAGCGAGTAGTATCTCAATAAAGTATTCCACCCACTCGCTAGCATATGCTACGACAGTCCAGTGGTGTAGCAGGTCCAAACTGTAAACAAAAACGCTGTTAATATTAGAGTGCCGTCTTGTGGAAAATTAGATGAGTGCCTTTCTACTTGCCACCTTCCCGTTTTGGGACCCTATAAGATTAAAATACCTAATGCCTTTTAAATAGCACCACAAACTCCAAATTGTGCACATGACTGTAATGGTTACAGTTACAGGATATGTCGGAGACAATTCTTTTTTGTTTTTTTATTGTAGGAGATGCAGGCACTGAGGTTTTCAATTCAAGCAGTGTCCACTCAACTTAGGAAACCACATGACACATGTTTATAGCACACAATAACAACCATTGACAATATTTGAATACCCTAATTCAGATGCTAGAATTGTTTTTAATCAAGGCACCATGACCTCACAGGATCAGCAGTGTTTCAGTTACATGTATTTGAAACCATGTGGACTATAAATCTGTATTAAGCCATAACTGCCTACTGTAGACTGTCAATAGGATCAAGCTGCTTGTAAACTCTTTTTTTGTTGTTCCATTTTATACTGGGCATGGCTGGTGAGGTCACTTCAACTCATAAAATATTGGCACAACATCAACCTCTTTTGGCAATAGTCCCAGGCTGGTAGGCTATTCCAGATCACATACTGTAGCGCAATTTTAGCTCATGCAGTTTACACTGTAGAGGTGCTGTGTCTCCTCATCCTAAATCAGCTGCAGTACAAACGAGATGTTTCAAATGTTAAATAGCAGCTTTTAATTAACTGCAGTGGGTGACTGAGTGCATCAGCAATCATCATATTGAACAATCCGTTAAGATTATTTCCAGTAGAGATGACCGGAAAATCGCAGTTTTAGAACTGTAAGGGCCGATTCATACTCCTATTTTAGAGCCGAATAAAAGTCGGTTCGGCTTTGTAGAGCCTACAATGTGACGTCATTTGAGGTTCGGGGGGCTGGTACCGTCCTAAAGTCGGCTCTTCGGTGCTACTGAAAATTTCTGACGAGCCGAAATCATTTTGGCACTACACAGCGCCGAAACAGCGGTAAAATAGGAGTATGAATCGGCCCTAACATTGCCACATTACTGCCTGTAGCTCCGGCCTCACAATTCTTATATCAGTGTAATCACTGTTGTACGGCAAACTACTGTAACTACATACTAATATCCTTAACACAGAACTATGTAACTTTCCTCTTAATACTAGTAAGATGCCCTGAGGGCGAGAAGCGACCTCGCCCTTGCATCCGTCTGGGTGACGGCAGACTGCTGGGCGAGCGCTGACGCTTTGGCATGGGGGGTCACATCAACAGGAATGATTTCTGTACTGGCCATATACTGTATGACTTGAGTGTACAGGGTTTGATGAGGTCAGATCAACATATGGAATTTCAGAACAGGAAGGACAGGTGGGATAAGATCAACATATGGAATGTCAGAACAGGTCAGCTCAGCTCCATATATGGTGATCGAAGGGTTTGAGGGTTGAGAGAGACGTGTCACGAGGCGTAATGTCACAAGGCGTGACCATATATGGAGGCATGATGTCACGAGGCATGACCATGCATGTGGAGGTGTGATGTCACGAGGCGGGACCATATGGAGGCGTGCCGTGACACACGGAAATGCAGGATTTCATAGTAAATATGTATATGTAATATCAATGAACATTTCTTTACCCTGCAGTACCTACATCTCTTTTTTGTCTTTTTCTCTGAATGTTTATGTGCAGGGGACGGGGTGTTTTTTATAGCAAGGTCAGGCGACTGCCTGGGGCCTCAACAGGGCCTTAAGTATAAATAAACTGTTAATTAATTCAACATTTTTAAGGGGCCTCATTCTAGGGTTTGCCTTAGGCCTTCTCCACATCCCTAAATCTGCCACGGTTTATGTTTATGTCTATCTCTCCTTTCATAACTCACCCCCCTATCCATCTATTGTTGCCATACAAGGCAATTCTCAGGTCCAGGAATGCTATTTTTGTGAGTTTGTGCTCAAGGATTAGCGTAGTTCCTCTCAGCTCAGCTGCAGGAGAGAGAGAGACAGAGAGAGAGAGAGAGAGAGAGAGAGAGAGAGAGAGAGAGAGAGAGAGAGAGAGAGAGGAAACACCAGTCTCATAGAATCATTAGGGTTCTTAGAAGAGACATTTTTAGAACTCAGTCTCCCATGACCAACCAGTAGTATAGACACAACAAGCTCCACCACCACTATAGTGGTGGAACTTGTGTCTAAATCAAATTCGTTAAAATGCATAGCCCCACACACACTATTCTCTGTTAGGCACTATCTAGGAATAAAATCAAGCAGACTTTGCCAGTTATAATAAGTTAGAAGATTGCTAAGTAGGAGAGACAAGGACCATGTCTGCATCAATGAGACCTCCTTTGACTTTGGCCTGACTAAATGAAGAAAAAAGAAAAAGAAAACTCAGTCAAAGAACATGTACTGTATGCACACCTGGACGCAAGCCACACAAACACAAATACAACACTACCCTTGCACTACTAAACTACATCCACAAGAGTGCGCTCTTTGGCTCAAACTCACATCATGCTCACTCACATGGGGTAGTCCGGTAAACAAGGGGGACACAGAGGTCAACAACTCCAGCTGGGGAGAACATGCTGGCAGGGGCTCTTTGTGTTGTCAAAGTCCTTTTGTTTCTGCCATGCGCTGTGCCTCTGCTCGCATCAGCAGTAATGGGAATGCCTGGTATGCTCCACATTGCTCCAGGCTCTTTCTGGCAAATCTCACTGAATCATCAGCATGCACCTCTTTGTCCAACAGGTTTAGCTGGGTTGTGTGTTGATCACCCTGTCATGTATCTGTCCTCTGCACCACGGCCGGGGCCTGGACTACACTGTTGCTACACCAGGGTTGGTTGCACAGCACAGACTGAGTACTCTTAAGTACATATAGTACATGCACAGGTTGGGTACAAAGGTTGGCAAATGGCCATACACTTACAAGCTGTCTAGAGATATGGCATACAGTACGCACGCACGCGCACACACACACACACACACACACACACACACACACACACACACACACACACACACACACACACACACACACACACACATACGCACTATGAGGAGTCCTTGGTAAAATCTCAAGGCAGTAAAATATGTTGGATTTCTCACCTATACAACACTTTATCGGGCTTGTGTTTGCCTAGTTCTTGATTATGGTGCAGTCAGTGTAGCTGTGCATAACCGAGCCCTCCGATATTTCCTGTACATAAATATGCATCAATGGCAGGAGTCTCAGCAGATATGTGATGGGAACCTTGTGAGGTCCGATGGAAGGTCTGCACCGCCTGGTTGTGGAATAGATTAGTCGGCATGAATGATAATAGACTTACAAAGAAACTGGGCAAACAGAATGGACATTGGATAGAGAACATACGTAATATGTTCTGTGAATTTGGAGTTGAAGATGTGTTCCTCAGAGTAGAAAACATTAATATTGTAACACTAAATTAGATGCTTTTTGATAAGATCAAACATACTTGGGCAGAAGAGATCCGGAGTAAACCAAAATTGTATAGTAATAATAATAATAATAATACATAGGCTACATACAATTTATATAGCACTTTTCAATGTACC
Organism: Electrona antarctica; assembly: GCF_951216825.1. Lineage (NCBI taxonomy): Eukaryota > Metazoa > Chordata > Actinopteri > Myctophiformes > Myctophidae > Electrona > Electrona antarctica. The sequence goes on along the minus strand of NC_136794.1, from coordinate 13,539,742 downwards.
CAAAGTCGCTTTACAGAACAAAATAATAAAAACTGTTTTTTGAAAAATAAACTAGATAAAAAAAAGTTATAAAGGTTAAAAACTAGACACTAAGGATAGACAAACAAAAAGTGGGGGGGTGGGGAATTATGTAGGGAAAGTAAGTCTGAAAAGGTGGGTTTTGAGAGTGCTTGAACGTTTCAAAGGTGGGGGCAGCTCTGATGTGAGCTGGGAGTGAGTTCCACAGTGAGGGGGCGGCCACTGCGAAGGCCCATGTCATCCCAGGTTCGCTTGTGGGGTTGCAGTTGGCTGGCAGTGCTTGGCAGTGCTTGACCTGAGGGAGCGGGTGGGGACATGGTGTTCGATGAGTTCAGAGAGGTAGCGGGGGGGGGGGGGGGGGGGGGGGGGGGGGGGGGGTGATTGTTGAGGGCTTTGTATGTGATGGTGAGTAAAATCATAAAAGTGTACATATCGAGAAATTAAATATGAATATTACTTGTAACTTGTGATCTTGTAGATCTGGTATTTTCAAAACATCTTCAAAAAGAATAATACAATAATTGGAATATTGTTGAAACATTTTAAAAACACATCTTGTATGGGAGTACCAGCTGTGCTCTATAACAGGGGTTCTCAACCCGTGGGTCGCGACCCCTCGGGGGGTCGCCAAAATATTTTGGGGGGTCCCCAAATTATCTTTAAAAATATTTTTTGCAGCTGAATGGCTGGAAAGTGGAAATGAAAAGTTTACATATAGTACACATAGTACATGCATACACCTTCCCTAATGATTGTCTCCACCAGGCCGAAGGCATGGGGAGAGAGTATGTTTTGCACTCCGTCCGTGTGTGTGTGTGTGTGTCCGTCCGTCCGTGTGTGTGTGTGTGTCCGTCCGTCCTTCCGTCCGTCTGTTACCAGCTAATCTCCGGCACCGTTAACCTGGTCGATGCCAAACTTTGCACACACACTCCCTGGATGCCAACGATGAACCTCTGCCCCGCATTTTCCAGAACGGCCTGTTATAGCGCCACCATGAGGCAGCTTTTCACATGTTTTACCTAAAACTGCACCGATCTGCGTGAAACGTTGCATGCACACTCCCTAGAGGCCAAGGACAAACCTTTGACCTGCATTTTCCGCATCTGCCTTTTATAGCGCCACCAGGAGGCCGACTTTTGTAAAACACATTTTTTGATATTACTCCTCCAGATTCTGTCCAAAAATCTCACAAATCGTTACACAGTATCTCTATGGTCATGTGCTCAAGTCGGATCTGTCCGATATTTCATATTCCATCCTAATTGGCTATAATTGGCTTTCACAGTTTGCAAGATTGCCCCGTTTTGAACAAAAGCCTCAAATCATGAACGCAGCATGCAATTTACGTGAAATCTTTCACACATTTTCTTACTAGGCTGAGGAATATATCCCACCCTTTTCACATTGGCCTGTTATAGCGCCACCAACAGGTTGATTTTTGCAAAACACATTTTTGGAACAAAATGCCTCAAATCATCCAATTGCCATCAAAGGCAAACATGTTTATATTACTCATTACTCATTAACATTTTGCCAAACATCTCACACAGTCCTATCCTCCTGGTGGAGACCTGTGCCCAGAAGGGCACTTTTTCTAGTTATATCTGGTTTCAGTATTTATTTATGGTGTATTGTCTCTATTATTAAGGTTATTGTAGCAGTCAATTTATATTGGGGGTCGGGAGGGGGCGGGGCGGGGGTCCCGAGACATTGCCAAAGCATTTCCGGGGGTCCCCGGCAAAAAACGTTGAGAACCCCTGCTCTATAACATTGGTTCTCAACCTGTGGACTGGGGACCACACCACTGTTGGGCTGTATTGCAAGTGGGCCCCCAAATAATCCTGAATTGCAGTATATCCAGAGGTTCGGCAAGTAAAGTAAATAAAGTAAAATTACTTGCAGACATACCAAATAACTTAAAACAAAAATACACACAAAAACACATCTTCACATTTGATAATTAGGCTACTTCTAAAGTACTGTGTAACGAGTGATAAATATAGAGAAGAAGTCACAACAATCATTGAAGCTTGAAGGCTTGTACCTTTCCCATATGTTCCATGTTTGTGTCCAGTAATACCTTTGGTAACAGATTGTTTTATATCCCTCTTTCACATACACTGTATTGCTTCCAAGCTTGAGACAGATTTGGTCTGTATATACTATGTGTGGCAACATTGAAACGCGACGGCAGTGGATAGTGGATTTGAATAGACTCATAGTGTTTAGTTTTTTTTCCAATGGAAATATCCTAAAAAACAGGGTCGTATTATAATCGGGGACTATAGACTATTTGACATTCAATGTTATTTTTCCCCAATTGAGTCTTGAAAAAATGGGGGTTGTCTTATAATCATGTGTGTGTGTGTGTGTGTGTGTGTGTGTGTGTGTGTGTGTGTGTGTGTGTGTGTGTGTGTGTGTGTGTGTGTGTGTGTGTGTGTGTGTGTGTGTGTGTGTGTGTCAGTATGTGGACAGAGCTGGCATGTAGTCTGACTCAGATAACGCCAACCAGGTTGCTTTACTGTAGCCCCCCCCCCCCTCTAGAGAAGATAAACAAGACAGGACAGGATGACCGGCTGGCCCTGGGTCAGCAGCTAAATAAGCATCATTTAGGTTGGAGGGATTCTGACCCCCGCCTCATGTCTCTGTACCCTCCTAGGCAGAAGTGTTAAGTGTACAATTATGACATATTTTAAGAGGCATATCCAAATATACATCACCTTCCCCACCCGTCCTTCCTCTTCGATGTCTCCCTTTTGACTGATACCTGTCCATTCTAGATGGGCCCGCCCCAAAGTTAGTAGTGCAGCCTCGTCCCTCAGCCGGCGAAAACTAGAGTTCTCAACAAGCCCAGAACTTAAGGCCCGGCCCTACCTGGGCCCTCGTCAAACCCTGTACACTCAAGACACTGCCCCTGCTGCCACCCTTAGATCTCCATATATGGAGCTGACCTGTTCTGACATTCCATATGTTGATCCGACCTCATCAAACCCTGTACACTCAAGACACACTCCATATATGGCCAGTACATAATTCATTCCATATGTTGATCTGAGCCCCCATGCCAAAGCGCCAGCGCTCGCCCAGCAGTCTGCCGTCACTCAGGCGGATGCATGCACGCCCTCAGGGCGTCTTACTGGTATACTGTATCTTAAAAAAATCACACCCGTGTGAAGTGAGTGGTGCAACTCCATGTGGTGGGCCCTTGGGGGGTCCCCGGAAGTTCCCACAGGAACGTGCCCAGGGTGCCGGCCCGGTTCCGGCGAGCCACCCCATGTCCGAAACGGTCATGTGAAACGGTCCCTCTACTGTACTGTACTGACACTGTAATGTACTGGCACACCCGAAATCATCATATATGCAGTTAACCCATTCTGACCTGAGATCAAATCCAAAAAAAGTCTTGTAGATCTGCTATTTTTCAATAGCTAAAGCATGAAATGAAATGATGAAATGAAATGATTACTATATTTACCCAGGGTATCTGGGCTAAGCTCAAGAACTTGTTTCCAGCCAGGCCCTGCTCATAGAACATTTCATCGTAGTGGTTCAATGCCTTGTTCAAGGGCACTTCAGCGGTGGTAATTTTAACGTGTCGGACCGCTGATTCGAACTGGCGACCTTCCGGTATCAAGACCGCTCCGCAATCCGTTCGGCTGCCACCACATAACATAATGCTAACACCAAAAGGGGTTTCCGCCCAAAATGGGTTAATATGTGTGTGTGTGTGTGTTAGGCTGCGCAACAGTGACACTTTGTTGTGAAAACCAACCAAACGCTATTTTTGTGCTCGGACAGACCCAGCCAGCCAGGGACACACCCAGCCAGCCAGCCAGGGACACACATAGCTGTCTATAGCCTATAGGAGTGGTTGCACAACTCAATTATTTTTACATAAGTCGGCCTCCTGGTGGTAGGTTTTTCCTTGGCAGTGTGCATACAATCAGTTATAGGTAAAAAACACAAATTTGCCTGTTATAGCGCCACCATGAGGCTGATTTGAAAAATGTCAAATGCCATTTCACTGTGTTGCCCTCCTGCAAATTTGGAAGCCAATCTTAGCCGATCAAGATGGAATGTGAAAAATATTAAAAACCTGTTTTGTTTAATAACTAATAATATGTGTGTGTGTACTGTTGCGTTGCGTGATGTTTGGACAAAATCTGTAGGAGTACTAAAAATCGGCCTCCTGGTGGCGCTATGACCGGGCCATGTGAATAATTTGGGGCAAAGGTTCTGCTCTGGCATCCAGGGAGTGTGTGTGAACACTGCAGTTTCGCTGCCAGCAGCCCAATGGTGCCAGAGAATAGACACAGAAAAGAAGGACGGACAGGGTGCAAAGCATAGTCTCGGCCATGCCGTTTGGCCTGGCAGAGACAATAACTACGCAAAATTTAACATGAAAAAGCCTAAAACGTTTTTTAGGCCTGTCGTAAAAACATCCATGCATGGTCTGCTGTGACCTTAAAGGCGAATTCCGGACTAACCATTCATGATGATATCATTGATCATTGGAAGAAGCAAAAAAAACAAAAAGATCCGGTGCCAAGTGCTTCTCAGCTCTGACCGTGCATGGCGGGTGAAACGTTGAATTGCTTATTTAGATCGCTCGATATATATTGTTTTACTTCTGTAGCAGATGAAGCTGAAAACATAGACATAAAAAGGTAGACGGCTCCTTCGGCTCTGGGGCGTGTGTCTCTCTTGAAGGCAACATGGAGGCAAGCTTTCCTGAGATTCCAAGTATAGCAGAAGCTTCCGAACTGCAGCGGCCAATGAGGCATCTATTTTTTAAATATCTATGGTTGAAAATACGTCCAGGCCTGGGCCGTGGCTCAGCGGTCCAGGCACCATGGCTGGTAATGCAGTCCGGCAGTGTGCCGCGGGTTCGACTCCCGACGGCCTTTACTGCATGTCATCCCCCCATCTCTCTCCCCATTTTCTGTCAGCCTACTGTCTGTCCCTCCATAAAAAATATAAAATAAAGGCAAAAGCCACACAAAAAAAACATGAAAAAAAGAAAAAAAGAAAATACGTCCACAGAATGTTGTCCAGGACGGCGTTTAACCTACCTGCTTAAAGCCATACTGCCCATATATATATTTTTTTTTCCCACCGCCTCTAACAGTGGTTCATACATATATTATCATCAGATGATGTGCCCATGACACAATAAAGTAGACTGGACTACATTTTCAGGACCTGAATATACATGAAAATATATGAGACCCCCACCCAACCAAAGCCTTTCACAATTCACATACAGTAGAAAGTGGCAAAATTTGGCAAAAATCTGGCAATCTATATATCTTGCCACCACAGGTATTTGCATACAGTGAAATGAGGTGTACCGTATCTGTATTTAACCCATCGTAAGTAACAGGAACAGGGGCACTACGGGGGCAGTTGTGGGTTGAACATCTTGCACAGGGACACTTTGACACATTGCTGAAGCCTGGAATGTTTGGTTTCCCAGGCCAGCTCTCCATCCATTCAGCTATGGCCGCCCCAAATATTTGTTCAGCTAGGTTCAGGTTGTAATAGGGTATAGTTAGAGTTCGAATGTGTCAGTTTCTTTGCCTAGACGCACGCACGCACACAGACACACGCGTGCGCATACACAGGGGCAAAACACAGTCTCTGGCCCTGCATGGCCCATGGCCACAGAGAGCACCCAGGCAGCAAACTGGTGTTGCTGTGAGAGTCAACAGAACATACATAAAGAAACATGCGGGGGTCTGAGGGCTGTAAAGTACTGGTGAGCTAGTCAGATATGTATGGAGGATGGACATGACAAGAAATGCCATTGGAGAGCTCGTCTGAGATGACAGATTAATAAATAATAATAAAAAAAACAGGGACACTTTGACACATTGCTGAAGCCTGGAATCGAACCTGGGATGTTTGGTTTCCCAGGCCGACTCTCCATCCATTCAACAATGGCCACCCCAAATATTTGTTCAGCTAGGTTGTAATTGCGACCGTAGGTCCCATATGAAAACCTGCAAAACCTGTCAGTCAGTCCGTCCGTCTGTCGCGCCTCGTGACACGCTCCATATATGGCCGTCAGTCCGTCACACCTTGTGACACGCTCCATATATGGCTGTCTCCACATATGAAGATCACAACACTGACCTCATCAAACCCTATAGCCATACATGGAGAAGATTGGATCATCACCTAGATCTGCATATATGGAGCCGGACAGCAACTCTACATCTGACCTTATACCTCAAACCCTTAGATCTCCATTATGGAGCTGACCTACAATGTCTCCCTTTTGACTGATTGATACCTGTCCATTCAAACTGATTGTGATTGGATGGAATGACAGAAAAGTGTGGACGCCAATTGTGATTGGCCACAATGTGATGATGTATGATGATGATATATGATGATGTATGATGATAAGAGTACCCCTCACTTCACACGAGTGTGATTTTTTATGTTCTCTTTGACATGCTTAATTAATGTTTGATTAAAAGCATGTGCACCTTGTAACAAGAATCCTATAGATTATGATAGCTTTTGTGCAGACGGATATTTATTTCATTCATTTGACACCTTAATGCTCACAAAGGTGAGTATTGGGAAAACAGGGCATACGGTCAGATGGTGAAGGGGAAGAGGTTTTGAAGGGCTCCAGAAGTTGGTGCAACCTCTGAGGGACCCAGACAAGATCTCAGAACTCTGTGATCCGGCGGAAGGAGGCCACGGCAGGGGAGGTGGCACCCCAGTCCGTGTAGTTTCGGTACTCGCCACGCTCCAGGAAGTACTGGCGGCCGCGATAGTTGGCCTGCTCGTAGAGGGCCCACGCGCCGTCCAACACTGCACAGGAATGGAACTCGCTAAACTTAAAGGCCTTCTGGACGGATGGACAATCCTCACCACTCTCTGCCATTTGGCCACGGAACTCTTGCCCGTCATAGAATCTCATCTTCCAGGAGTTTCCATAGACCTTTAAAATGCCAGAGACAGAAATGATAGAGAATGACAATCAATGGCATGGACAAAAATGATGTCAGTCAGTGTAAGAATAACAGTATGTAATGTGTTCCAAATTACTACTACAAATTTGCATATAAGAATTGTGGTCTTTTCTTTGACATCTTCCTCGTTTCCTTCACTAATGCATGCATGCATGCATGAAGAGGCCAGTTGCTGCCAAAGCCTGAGCTTCTTGATTCTCTTTATTGTCCGTTGGATTTGAACAAATTACTGCCTGGTTGGTGCACCCAGTGGTAACCCATTGGCAGCTGGGCACACTTCTGCATCAAATTTGATCAAAGACCTTTCAAACATGCTGAAATATCAGATTATTTCACTTGAACCCACTGTAAGTCCCCAACGATCTGCATAGGTAAAAATCCCCAGTGTTAATTTAACTCTGAAAAGAGTGTAAAAATAAATATTACTGTGCAAGAAAAATAATATGTTTATATTATTTCAAACCAGCCCACTATACACATAACTATCAAACTTTCCTTGGCTGATTTCCTTCACTATGTGGTAAAGATCAGTCACTGACTGTTTACAGGGCTTACATTTTTTATAAAGCGACATGATTTGATAGAGTCATTAAAGCCCATCCACTCTTGGTGATCGGTGTATTTCCCGGGGGTCATGATGTACTGGACGCCGGTGTAGTTTGGACGGTCATACAGAACCCAACAGCCACTCTCCACCCTGATGGAATTGCAGCGACTGATGTATGACTGCAGGTCAGGGCAGTCGCTACTGAGCTCATGGTGCCGACCTTGGAAGTTCTTATCCTCAAACAATTCAATCTGTAAAGGGGGACAATAGAATTAAATCCTAGTAAGCTTATAAGACACACTTTATTGCCTCGTACAGTAATGACTTGAGTGTGTTGCTCAGTATCCCCAGGCTGGCGGGGGCGATCCATTCTTCTGACTTTGATGCCCACCCTCTGTTCTTAAAAAAAATAATAATAATCACTGGTGGGAATAATTTATCCTGCTTCTGGTCAGACTGAATGAAATACAGTACATGCCTTTCCGTTTGGGAAAGTTAGAATGTCTAATACGATATGCTTGAAATGTATGTATCACAATTTAATTAAAAATGTATGTTTGTTAACCACATTAACCTTGGCGTCGATATTTTGGAACAAATGTGTCAACATTTAAAAATGCATTTTAAATTAAAAAAATAACAACTCACGTGCCATGAGCTTGTTGATTGGCTATTTTCACTATTTGCCTTATAAAGAAGTATAGAGCGTATGTGGTTAAGAAACTGTCCCCCATCTATTTTTACTTTTAACAAATCTAACCCTGTGTATATTCCATTACAATGATGCAATACAAAAAAGAAAACACAACAGAAAATGTAAGAGAAAACCAACTGTCAAAAATGATACAAATTGACTGGGAACACTTTGAGGAAAATACTGCCTAAGGCTCCTTACCTTCCCCATTTTTGATGTTGATGCTCACCTCCCAAACAGCTGCAGCTGTGTTGTGGTTTATATCGAAATTCAGAATGTGCCGACAAGGGAGAGCTGTTGTCATCTAAATTAACTTCATTTGCATATCAGCAAAATGGTTTGGTCAAGTTTGATTTCCCTTTGTCATATACTGTAATGGCCTCGTATCAAAGAATTGGCTGAATTGAGATGTGCAAGTTACAAAGACTAAATGTTTTATTTATATTCAGTTCTCCATCAGAGAACCCTTTGTGGAATTGTCTCGGTTTATCTCAGGCTACAGAAACAACAATATTCTTTTCTTTTTTTTGTCATTAATATTTTTATTAGAAGTTAGGCATCTCAATAAAGTGTCATTATAATCACATAATACATCATTATTCAGATATACATAGAATGGCAGCTTTCTAATAACAATTCACATTAATTTGTCTTGCCCATGCACTCCCTTATATTTTTTAAACCTTCATATACCAATTTGGTAATACGCCAATTCCCAGTTCCCCTGCTTCTCTGAGTGGTCCATCCCCGCTAATCCCCACAGTAGATCATTGGGAGGGTGAAGATGGTCACGAGTCTCCTCCGATACCCGAGCCGTCAAGCCACCAGCTTCTTTTCACCTGACAGTTAAGAGCTTCACTAGGGGGGCGTAACGCATGTGGAAGAACACGCTATCCCCCCCAGTTCTTCTCCCCCTGAACAGGCGCCATGACCGTTTGTATGGATCATCAATGCAGCGATATTCTGAAGCATTTTCATTTTGTGTTTTATGTGTTGGCTTTGACGGTTTACTACTTCTTTGTCATGGAGCACATTGTCTGTAATTGGTCATTTCTGCCTTTTTAAAATAAGTCTTGTCTCAAGCACACACACACACACACACACACACACACACACACACACACACACACACACACACACACACACACACACACACACACACACACACACACACACACACACACACACACACACACACACACACACACACACACACACACACACACACACACACACACACACACACACACACAGTAAGAATGACCAAGTTGTGCAGGATGCAGAATGATTCCATCAACAGAAAGCCTCATATGTTTTGGGGTTAAAGAGCAATCATTTGCAATCCAAGGTAATATTATTGACTCTCAACACATTTGATTTGACAAAACTTGTTTTCTCAAAACTAAGCTAAACATGTCTAACAGCCAGTTGAAGTAATAAGCCAATGTATCTGCTGGTCTTAACATGGCATATTGGCGCAGACATAACATCACTAGCAAATGGTGTTATGAGGCAACATAAATATCTACAAAACCAATTGTGGGGCAAAGAGTAAATCCATTTACACTTTCAGATTGGGCTTTAAAGTGACATGTAGTGCTATGTAGTCTGATCATATTGTCTGATCATATTGTATGTTGTACTTTAAATAGGCTATGTTTTTAACAAAGGTCCATGACCATCTGGGGGCATTGGGGCAAACATTGAAATTCAGCTATAAATGATGTGCCATCAGAATGTTTGTCAATTATTTCCTGTACAATTTGTGGTCAGTAGCATGTCTGTCAATGTCAAATAAGTATGAAACTAGAAAAAGTGCCCTTCTGGGCACAGGTCTCCACCAGTGTGTGTGATGTTTGGCAAAATGTTTAGGAGTAATATATAAACGTGTGTGTGTGTGTGTGTGTGTGTGTGTGTGTGTGTGTGTGTGTGTGTGTGTGTGTGTGTGTCTGTGACGCGGCTTGGCCTGTTGTAGCGCCACCATGAGGCTGATTTGAAAACTGTCAAGTGGCATTTCTTCCTCAGCCTAGTGGGAATATGCATGCACAGTTTCACCGCAATCGGACGCTGCGTTGAGTAGTTGTGGCGATTTGTACAAAACGGGCTACTCCTGAAAAGTTTAGAAGCCAATCGTAGCCAATGAGGGTGGATTATGAGAAATCAAACAAACCCGTCTTGATCACATGACTATGGAGAGCATGTGTACTGATTTGCGTGCACAATTTCACGGAAATCACACAATGTTTTCATGATTTGCAGCATTTTGTTTGAAACTGAGCACTCCTGCGAACTTTGGAAGCCAATCTTAGCCAATCAGGATGGAGTCTGAGAAATCTGAAAGACCTGTTTCGTTGAATGGCTCTAGAGAGACTGTGTACCAATTTGTGTGATGTTTGGACAAAATCTGTAGGTGTACTGTCCAAAAACGTGTTTTGCACAAAGCGGCCTCCTGGTGGCGCTATAACAGGCTGTTCTGGAAATTCTGGGGCAGAGGTTCATCGTTGGCATCCAGGGAGTGTGTGTGCAAAATGTGGCATTGACCGGCTTAACGGTGCCAGAGATTAGCTGTTCACAGACGGACGGACGGACACACGGACACATGGACACACGGACGGACGGACGGACGGAGTGCAAAACATACTCTCTCCCCATGCCTTCGGCCTGGTGGAGACAATAAACACCTTTTCAACAGACCCTGATTGTGTGCCATCTTGGCTTTGAGATGGAATTGAAAATATTTTGAAAATAACTGTTTACCTAGCAGGCAGAAAAGGTCCATTGTTGATGTAAGTAGTAATTACTAATTATGTATAACACAGCATACTACTCATACCACAAATACTAAAAAGGGAATTCAAGCTACTCTCTGCAGTTCCGTATTTTTCATCTTCTCCATATAGGCTAAACAATTTCTCCAGACCAATTTAGGTCCTTCCCTTTATTCTGCATCATGACGGCACGGATGAAATTACAGTAACAGTGATCGCAGACCTGCTTATTCATCAGCTTCCACATCATTTAAATAACAAAACCCCGCTACGGTGCGTATAACGTATAAAAGCCCCCTGGCAGCCACTGGTTGTTGGACAGAATCCCAGAAACTCAGAGACCATCAAACATGAGCAAGGTATGTACAGATTATACGAATGAACAAAGCAGGTATAGCTAGGACTCGAAAACTTCAAGCATTTGGGAATCACATACAGTAGCCTATAACAAAGATAGGAGGGGCGTGGGGGGGGTACTTATTGACAGGGATCACTGAGGGGGGGGGGGGGGGGGAAGCCAGGTGTGTCAGCTTATAGAGATGCCCTGTAAAAAAAATAACGTTCAATTCAGGGACATCAGATCCACATCAGTGTCAGCTGAAAATGCTCTCTTTCACAGATCATCTTCTACGAGGACAAGAACTTCCAGGGGCGCTCCTATGAGTGCCTGAGCGACTGCTCGGACATGACCTCCTACCTGAGCAAGTGCAACTCTTGTAGGGTGGAGATTGGCTGCTTCATGGTCTACGACCGCACCAACTTCATGGGAAACCAGTTCTTCCTGAGGAGGGGAGAGTACTCCGACTACAATCGTTTTGGCATGAGTGACTCGATCCGCTCCTGCCGTTTGATTCCTCAGGTTTGCAAGGCCCAAGTACCTTTACTCTGGATTAGACATGAGTTTTTATGTTTGTACTTTATCTCTGGATGAGACATTCGTTTATCCAAATGGCAGATCTACATTAAAGTACATGATGTGATTATAGTATTTCTAAATAATGTATGCAATTGATGTATATCTCTATGCTGTTATAGCACTGTCCGTATCTTACCTTGTCAGAATCAACAATATAAGCCTAAAATAGTGCAGTGCATATAAATGCACTAATGGACCAAACACATAACAAAATATAAACCATAGGGAAAAAAACCTGTGTGTGTGTATATATATATATATATATATATATATATATATATATATATATTTTCCTTTTGAATATTCTTCAACAGCACAGAGGATCATTCACTATGAAGCTCTATGAGAGAGAGAACTTCCTAGGTCAGAGCCACGACCTGATGGAAGACTGCGACTCCTTCCTGGAACGTTTCCGTATGAACGAATGCCAGTCCTGCAACGTGATGGACGGCCACTGGCTGATGTACGAGCAGCCCCACTACAGAGGCAGGATGCACTACATGAGGCCTGGAGAGTACAGGAACTTCAAGGAGATGGGCTACAGTGGAATTAAATTCAGCTCTGTGAGGCGCATCGCGGATTCCTGTTGAAGGCTGAAATAGCTATGAAATAAAGTGTTTAAATATACTGCAGCCCTCTTGTTTTGCGATGTCTTTATTTTTTAAATGTTACATTGTTCTAACTCTGCTTAACACCTGACATCTACAGTACTATTGTATATGTCAGATGCATACTTTATAATACGGCATATCAGATAAAATATTCTTCTGCTATCCAAAGAATTCAAAAGACTGGGGTGCCAGGTACGATTCCAGGCCAGGTCAGTAATGTGTCGATGTGTGTCCCTGAGCAAGACTTTTAACCCCGAACAAAAAAACACCCCAAAGGAGTGGGCAGTCGGTATTCTATGATCTAAAAATCATAGTAGGGCCTATAACTGAAGTAACTTTAAAATGGCATGAACAGGCTCTCTGGGCTGCTAAGCTTCTCCCTTTATATTAATTTGTCTGACCCTCAACTGTACTTTCCTAATAACTCAGAGAGTTAACAACAAACAAACATGATAATGATGACTGGTGTAATTGTGAACTAGCCTCGCGTGGCCAGACAATATATCACTGCGTGGATATTCCACTGAGGGCAATTATTATATATATTTTTTCACTGGCAGATTCTGACGAGATGCTCTGAGGCGCACTTCTTCCGAGTTCCTTCTGTGGTGGTGGAGGAGCTTAGGGATATTTAGCGCTAATTCATCTAAACAAAGGCAACACATTTTGCAACAGATGCATCATGCAGCCCAGGGCTAACCTGACTCCACCAGATTGCGGCAGTATTGAGTTCACAAGTTCCCTCCTGCCTGCATCTGGGCTCTCTCAGGCAGAAACGATGAACCGGAAACAGCGGGACAAAAATCTGATATCTCCATAATAATTTCGAGTTGTAGTCTTGTTAAGTTGTGTTTACATTTGCGCTGTGGCAGCGCTGTCATCAGTCTCACGTTGATCCCACGGTTCCCACCTCTAACGGCCGCATATCACTCCGAACAAAACTGGTTCGGAGTACATCGTCTCTGCCCGAGAGAGCCCAGACTCTCCCTTCTGGCTGCATGGAAATGTTGTCCAGCAGGTGGAGTGGTTTCATCAGGCTAGCCCAGGGCATGCTCTTAATAATTTAGCTAGGGCACCCGAGCCGGCAAAACGGCCATTGCCGCCATCACAAATGTGATGAGGTCAGCCATTTGGTTACAATTAGGCAAGTGGCCAAATTTAGCCCAAGGAGTGTTTTTCGTGCAAAACTAAACTAATGCTTGGAATGGATCCAGGATCATGAAAAGCCCCTAGTTTTACACGTCACATGCTACTTAAAGCATAATGAAATTGAGTTAATTGTTAACGGTGGCCATATGGATTTGGCCGATGTGGCGACCCTGAAAGTCGCCGGCTCGGGCGCCCTAGCTAAATAATTAGAGCATGCCCTGGGCTACATATGTGCAAAAATGTGCGCTTTTAGACAAATTAGCGCAAAGTCACCCTTATCTAAATGGTGCATTTTTATATAGCGCCTTTATCCAAGGCGCTTTACATAGATTGTGCATTACATTCACCCATTCACACACACATTCATACACCGATTGCGGCGGAAGCCATGCAAGGTACCAACCAGCACATCGGGAGCAATTTGGGGTTCAGTGTCTTGCCCAAGGACACTTCGACATGTAGCCAGGAGGAGCCGGGATTTCGAACCGCCGACCCATGGATCATTGGACGACCTGCTCTACCTCTTGAGCCACAGTCGCCCCAGTCGCCCCAGTCTCTCCCTAAGCTCCTCCACTATGGGCAGTGGTTGGAGCCAACGGACGGTGCTCTAGCAGTCTCCCACCCCAGCACCATGCCCAACAACCCTCTACACATTTGATAAATTCCAGCTCTTCTGAGACATATTCTAATTTATGAACTCATCATACAGAACCAATCTGATCCTGCTGAGTTCATATGTGCTGTAGGTGCTGTCGCTGCAATTGTATACTACAACCAATAAGACGCCTGAGGGCGTGCACGCATCCGCCTCGTTGACGGCAGACTGCTGGGCCTGTGGGCTCTAGTTTTCGCCGGGCGCGGCTGCACTAATAACTTTGGGGCAGGCCCGTCTAGTGTTTGATATTTGAATGGACAGGTATAAGTCAAAAGGGAGACATCAAAGAGGAAGGATGATGGGGAATAATAATAATTGTCCCGAAGGATATTCGCCTTCACAGTCTGTTCAACACCCACATCACAAACAACACAGAGCACATAACACCCAGACAATACAAAAACATGAGGTCCCCACAGCATACAGAACCATCCTATCGGCGGGGCAGTTTGTTTAATGGCTGAGGGAACAAAACTCCTACTAAAACGGACCTTTTTCCATGGCAAGGTTCTGTATCTTTGTCCAGATGGCATGAGGTTAAAGAAGTGATACAGGGGATGATCAGCGTCATTTGATTATTGTTCATATCAGAAAGTGGGGGTGTAAGTCCGATGATCTTGGAAGCATTCTTGGAAGCAATACGGAAGGATCAACATGTGGAATGTCATAACAGGTTCTGAAATATATCCATATATGGAGATCTGCCTGGGTGACAGCAGACTATGGGCGAGCGCTGGCGCTTTGGAATGGGGGGTCAGATCAACATATCCGCCTGCATGTACAGGGTTTGATGAGGTCAGATCAACATATGGAATGTCAGAACAGGTCAGCTCCATATATGGAGATCTACACATAGAGCTCTTTGTGGGTTCAAAACGATGGACCCAAACCCTAATGGACCCCTGAAATTGGTTCTGAGATCCGAGTGAAGCAGAGTCGACATTAAATAAATAAATAAAAAGAAAGAAAGAAAGAAAGAGGCACCCACGCACCGGAATGACATTAAATCGCATGTTTTCACCTCAATTAATAAAGTAATCCATGATCACGCAGTCACACCATTGAGTCCATGGAGGTTCGATGCATTTTGTGCGTGCATGCATGCTCTCTCGGCATTCACTTTAACTGACGGAGAAACTTTGTTCCCCCAGTAATCTGATCTGATCCCTTGTCAGCCAGTCACAGCAGATAATTTCTAAGGCCCCATTTACACTGGCAGACAAATCTAGCCTGAATCAGTACGGTATTACGGGGTTGGGAAAATTAAATAAATAAATACACCAGTCATCTCCCAATAGTGCGGGGACAATCCCTGTCAGGTGAAAAGAAGCAGCTTGGACTCCTCATGCACAGAAGGAAGCATGAGGAGGAAGTGTAGCACCCAGGATTACATTAGATAATTGACACTGGGTGAAAAAATGGGTTGCAAAATCGTGGGATAAGAATTTGAAGGAAAAAAAAAAGTTATCAACTATAGTCTACACATACGAGTGCCCATGCCACTACTTTTCACCTGGACAGCAAGGAGTTTCACCAGAACACTGAATGCAGAGGTTCATGCAAACTTTCCCAGTTCCCATCCCCACTGAACACTAACCAAACACAGGAGTCATTAGTGCAATCAAATCAAGCTATTCACCGCCTGTGCAAAAGAAAAGACCCATGGTTTGATAATTGATTGGAAGAAATAGAGTCCGCAACACTGGTAGAAAACTCAGCTCCACTGGTTTATTGATTCAACGTACGTTTCGATCACTGTGATCGAAACGTACGAAACGTACGTTGAATCAATAAACCAGTGGAGCTGAGTTTTCTACCAGTGTTGCGGACTCTATTTCTTCCTCTGGTACTGCCTTTTGTCCAGCACCTGGGCTAGAGTGGAGGTGCATGCTCGAGTCTATTACCTTTAATTGATAGCCATGAGAGCCATTTCCCACAACTAGTCTAAAATTAAAAATGGGGAGCCACGGTCTTTGTATTTTTTTCAGTTTTTCATGTGTCTATGAGGTGACCACTGACCATACTTCATTAGAGCCATTGGTGTAGTTGTCATGTGCAATATGTCTTCCCTGGTTTCTTCCTGGAGGCTGAAGCCAATCAAAAAACAGCCATTTAGTGAGGTTTCAAAATCATACCCTCCCCCTCATTATCATACCACAACAGGTGTGGGCTTGGCTAACACAAACACAGGTGTAGCAATTAACTGCAAAGTAAACACAGAGAGCAAGCACAAAAACAATCCATGAGACTGACTCACCATATTGAAAGATCAGTAGTTTCCATATTGCATGTGTTCACGACTTCACATTGTTAAAAAGGTTAGTATGAGCGATCCTAAAACGTAATCCATTCATTCAGCACAGCATTGATTTCTCATTCTATCTCAATGATAAAGTTCAGCGAGATCAAATCATGTCACAACTAGAAAAAGTGCCCTTCTGGGCACAGGTCTCCACCAGGAGGATAGGAGTGTGTGTGATGTTTGGCAAAATGTTTAGGAGCAATATAAACGTGTGTGTGTGTGTGTGTGTGTGTGTGTGTGTGTGTGTGTGTGTGTGTGTGTGTGTGTGTGTGTGTGTGTGTGTGTGTGTGTGTGTGTGTGTGTGTGTGTGTGTGTGTGTGTGTGTGTGTGTGTGTGTGTGTGTGTGTGTGTGTGTGACGCGGCTTGGCCTGTTGTAGCGCCACCATGAGGCTGATTTGAAAACTGTTAAGTGGCATTTCTTCCAAAGCCTAGTGGGAATATGCATGCACAGTTTCACCACAATCGGACGCTGCGTTGAGTAGTTGTGGCGATTTGTACAAAACGGGTACAAAGCGGGCTACTCCTGAAAAGTTTAGAAGCCAATCGTAGCCAATGAGGGTGGATTATGAGAAATCAAACAAACCCGTCTTGATCACATGACTATGAAGAGCATGTGTACCGATGTGCGTGAAATTTGGATAAAATCTGAAGGAGTAATATTAGAAAATGTGTTTTACATATGTCGGCCTCCTGGTGGCGCTATAAAGAGCAGATGTGAAAAATTCCAGGCAAAGGTTTTTCCTTGGCCTCTAGGGAGCTGGCATACAAAGTTATCCACAGTTCCGTGCAGTTAGAGGTAAAAACACTTTTCGGCCAGTTATAGCGCCACCATGAGGCTGAGTTGAAAATGTTCATGTGGCATTTCTTCCTCGGCCTAGTGTGAATGTGCATGCACAATTTCACGGAAATCACACGATGTTCATGATTTGCAGCATTTTGTTTGAAACTGAGCACTCCTGCAAACTTTGGAAGCCAATCTTAGCCAATCAGGATGGAGTCTGAGAAGTCTGAAAGACCCGTTTCGTTGAATGGCTCTAGAGAACCTGTGTACCAATTTGCGTGATGTTTGGACAAAATCTGTAGGTGTACTGTCCAAAAACTTGTTTTGCACAAAGCGGCCCCCTGGTGGCGCTATAACAGGCCGTTCTGGAAATTTTGGGGCAGAGGTTCATCGTTGGCATCCAGGGAGTGTGTGTGCAAAATCTGGCATCGACCGGGTTAACGGTGCCGGAGATTAGCTGTTCACAGACGGAAGGACGGATGGACGGACACACACACGGACAGACGGACGGACAGAGTCAATAAATGCATTTGCGCAACGCAGAACAAACATTTTTGAACATAGACTACATATCTGTAACTCTGAGAGTGTACAAATGGACCCTTATGGTCCATCTGGTTACATACCGTATACATTATTTCCAACTAAAATATGATGTATTATCCTTTTCCAAGCTTTGCTGTTGTATATGTCCAGAGCAGTGCCATATCAAACAATCTGTAAAGATTTGATTGCTGTCAGAGCTAGACCATTTAGTAAACAACAGAGAGCCATTCATTTAATGCCATTAATAAAATGTTACGTTTGCTGCCACAGACCTACGTATATGCAACGTATACATATATAGTCTGTAATCCACGTAACTCGATAACCGTTTGACGTTCGCCCACTGACTTCAAATTCCGCACACGCGTTCCACATTACCACGCAGACTGCAGTGCCCAGCCTTGACTCGGTTGGATACACGGTTGTCCAGAACTGCCACAAAAGGCTCACACGCACGCACGCACACACGCACGCATGCACGCCTTGTCTTAGATGTATTGACCACTTCTGTGATTTCTACACATAAGACAAAATTAATTTGAAATTGTACACTTATTGGTGCCCAGGAAATTAAAACATTCTAGTCATTTTTCTATGACCCACTGAACTCTCGCCATGTAAAAATAACGCTTAAGATACTTTTTTGTGTGCCAGTTATGTGATTAACTACAGTATGTACAATATTGACGTGTCTACCTCCATGGATCTAACTGACAAAAAAAGGCCCAGTTGATACTTTTGCATGTTGTCATCCACCTACTGATTTTGCACCCGCTTCGACTTTTTCGGGTGGATTTTGCAGCTGGCACTGCCCCAGGTGCATACGTATAGTCTGGAATAGTAACCATTTAGAGACCCATTTAGTGCGGTATGCTATGCTGCTGAGTAAGTCATTCAAAAACAATGGCTCCATAGATCATTATACCTATCAAGTTCAGTATAAAAGTGAAAGGATGGGTGCACACCAGAGTACCAGTGCCGTCAGGGACAGGAATAACATCAAACAATATCAAAATGGGCAAGGTATAGGACAACACATTATTTTGTTGTTTTTATTATTATTTCTAACTTCTAAATAAAATCTGAAAATGCAGCTCATTTGTTGCAAATAATCTCATGGTGTATTGTTTTTTTCCCCCCCAGATCATCTTCTACGAGGACAAGAACTTCCAGGGTCGCTCCTATGAGACCAGCAGCGACTGTGCTGAGCTGACTTCCTACCTGAGTCGCTGCAACTCCTGCAGGGTGGAGAGCGGCTGCTTTATGGTCTATGAACGACCCAACTTCATGGGCCAGCAGATGCTGGCAAAGAGGGGAGAGTACCCTGACAACCAGCGCCTGATGGGAATGACCATGAGCGACTGCATCCGATCCTGCCGTATGATCCCCATGGTATGATACTTCATTCCCATTTGTCAAGTTATATAACATCAACTCACGCAAGTTAAACCTGTATTCAGTGTTGGGGGTCATTCATTACTCTAATGCATGTGCTAATAAGTAACATTATATCACATTACATGTTTTACAAATTATTTTTAGTTACTATTTTTAGTCAAGTGAAGCTTTAATTACCAAACTGTTTTAAGCTTTTAAGCTTCCAACAAAATGAATGCACACAAACGGCAATGCAGTTTCTTGATCTGTTGCAATTTTGTATATAGTACCATGCTGATAGAGGGAGCTGCATTGTCTGAGTTGCTTGTGTTTCATCAAGAATTGCTTTTTTAATACCAATACAATTATTATTTTTTAATTATTATTATGTCTAGTCCTTTCGTGCTCGATTTCAGTAATGCAAAAGGCCATAGGAAGTAATATTATAAATGTAAATTACTACTCTTTTGAAAGTAACTTTCCCAACACTGCATATGTACTGTAGTTCAATGCAATTGTTCCTTTCTATTTATTATTATTATTATTATTATTGTTTTTTATTATGTTTTTGTATTATTATTATTAATAATTTAATTTATTTTCAAATACAGCACAGGGGAAACTTCCGCATGAAGATCTATGAAAGGGAGAACTTCTCTGGTCAGATGCATGAGCTGCAGGAAGACTGTGATTCCATTCAGGAGCGCTATCGTATGACCGACTGCCAGTCCTGCAACGTGACAGAAGGCCACTGGCTGATGTATGAACAAGCCCACTTCAGAGGCAGGCAGGCCTATCTGAGGCCTGGAGAGTACAGGAGCACGAGAGACATGGGCATGAGTCCCATGAGGATTGGCTCCTTCAGACGCATCATGGAATCCTGTTAAGACCAATTCATTCTTTGCTGAAGAACTATGACATTCAACGAAAAAAAAGTTTTTTATTTTATTTTAATTAGGCTTCAGGCATAAACGATTCTTCGCTGCTCAAGCACAAATTAGTCTTTAGACACATTTGGATCGGTGATGCAAATTGAACTGACAAGTACCAATAAACGACTGCAAAGACATTTTCAGTTTTTATGTTTTCATGAGCTTATACGGTATGTGAAGTGACACCATGTGATGCTGGATGAGAGAGGTGTTCTGTTTCTTTTAAATCCTTGTGTATGTCAACATGTAATTCAGGATCGTTTCATCTGCAGTGAACTATATTTTCCACTCATAGCTAGAAAGAGGAAACAGGTTCTTCAAGGTCAGTTTTATCATGTTCATTTCAGTAGATATGTTATGTTAGCATTAAATAGCCTACAAATATCTTCATGTCTTCATCGATATATCTGTAGACTGCAAAGGGCATGGGCAGGTATACGTTAGCCATAAAACAACATAATGAAGCTCTCATTTAGCTGATAAAAAAAGTTGTTAAGTTGGCAATTTTGATAAAGTAATTATAAAAGTTATACCATGAGAAAGCTTACTGTAGTTCACTGCACAATTTACAGCATGGGCAGCTGCTGACATCAGGGTATCAGAACAAGCATTGGGCGTATGATGTTTATTATTCAAGCTGTGTTAGAAACGTGTGCATATTTGTAGCTCATTTGCCAGAGGACTAGTGCTGTGTTGACAATGTATTCAATCCCTTGACTGTTAGGCATACTTTTCAAGGGGTTGTAGCATTAAGTTAAAAGCTTATTTCTTCCCATCAAGACTGATCAGACATGTTCTAATGAAACAAAAACAAAAAACATACAAGCACTACAAGAGTTGATTATGGAGGGAGGAGTCCAAAAACATAATTATAACATGGCTCGTCAACGGGTTCTGACCGAGAAGGTCTTCATCAGGACAAGACCCCATGGAAGCATTTTGCTTCAACATATTTGTCTCCTGATATACTTTTACTAGTACTGTTATTTAGCCAGATAACTTTGGCTCATTGGGTCATCTTTCATTCAAATATGGGAGATACTGTTACTGTAACTTAAATTATGCTAATAATATAATCCGTTCTATACAAGCTCATGCTTAAAATGTGACATTTGTGGATAAATATTAAGCTACTGTCTGTTCCAGGATTATCTGATCCATCTAGATATGTGGGGATTTTATATTCATAGTATACTTATGGGATATGTGTTAGAAAGGCATATAGGTATGCAGGTATGTTGTGACATCCCAGATCTGATTAAAACAAACCACAACTTTTCTTTAATCCTGGCAAAGCAGGAGGGAATATGTTCATGGAAGATATTCTTCAACAGAAATATTTATAAGATCTAAACACATTTTCATTAGCTAACAATACACTAATGTTTAAAGTACTAAAACTGTACTTACAGTAGGCCTATAGTAAATTATTCCCACGCAAACAGGTGTTCAGTCAAATGTAATACATCTATCATCACGGTTTTGCACTGAAATACAGTGAAATATCCCATGCAATGCCTATACAATACAGAGGATGTGTGGAAGCTTCTTTTGTTTACCTCTTTATTTTAGGAAACAATATGTATCTGAATCTGTACCACACATCTATAGTGCTCGGTAGGTATGTATGTCATGTGCTGGGTCAGGAGATTTGCACAATAGAGGCCCCTACTACTCTTTGGCTTTGGGCTAGTATAAAATGAAGGGTTAAAACGAACAGCAAACCAGAGCAGTGACAACTGAGTCCTGAGCAACAAATAAACAGCCATCATGCAGGGAAAGGTAGGCGCCAAAGCACTTTCAAAACACATTGTAAAAGTTCCTAACTTTCAGCTAAATGTATCCAATATCAACGTTAGAATGTGTTAATGTGACTGGCATTTAGTTTCATAACAATAGCAATATAAGTAAATATTGTGCTTCTATAGCATCTCAGAGCTCATAAAATCTTTACAATTTTGTGTTTCTAGATCATCTTCTACGAGGACAGGAACTTCCAGGGTCGTTCCTATGAGTGCATGAACGACTTTGCTGACATGTCCTCCTACCTGAGCAGGTGCCACTCCTGCAGGGTGGAGAGCGGCTGCTTCATGGCCTACGACCGCACCAACTACATGGGAAACCAGCACTTCATGAGGAGGGGAGAGTACTCTGACTACATGAGCATGTTTGGATGGAGAGACAACATTAGGTCCTGCCGTATGATCCCTATGGTAGGATACAAATTATTTTCATAACATTGTTATGTTTCTGTGGTTCATCAGAAAGTGGCCTGAATTGTTCCATTTGATTTAATCACGGTTTCTACTACAGTACAGGGGAAACTACAGGATGAGGATCTACGAGAGGGAGAACTTCGGCGGACAGATGCACGAGATGATGGATGACTGTGACAACATCATGGACCGTTTCCAGATGAACAACTGCCAGTCCTGCAACGTGATGGACGGCCACTGGCTGATGTACGAGCAGCCCCAGTACAGAGGCAAGCACTGGTACATGAGGCCTGGCGAGTACAGGAACTTCAGTCAGATGGGAATGAGCGGAATGAAGTTCATGAGCATGAAGCGCATCATGGACATGTGGTAGATGTCTTTCCAAGGTTTTTGGGAACTAATTGTTAAATATTAGAAAATAAAGTTGGAATTTATTCATATTGGATGGGACTCTGAGTCATCAATAAAAAAATCTGGTTGTGTACTACTGTAAGAATATAGTTTATATATGTACATACAGTATACTAATACAACCTCTCATTAGTCATCTCTGCCAGGCCGGAAGTCCAGGAGGCAGAGATTATGTTATCGCCCCTGTTTGTGTGTTTGTGTTTGTGTGGTTAATCACAGCTGCACTGATCAGCGTCAAAACTGTAATCTGTACTGTACACTGTACACTGTACTCGTACTGTACTCTACTCATACTGTACTGGTACTCATACTGTACTGTACTGATACTGTACTGTACTCATACTGTACTTGTACTGTACTCTTACTGTACTGTACTCATATTGTACTGGTACTGTACTTGTACTGTACTCATACTGTACTCGCACTGTACTGGTACTGTACTTTACTCGTACTGTACTCATACTGTACTGTACTCATACTGTACTGCACGGGTACTGTACTCTGTACTGTACTGTATTGTACTAGTATACTGTACTGTACTGTACTACTCGTACTGTACTGCTCGTACTGTACTGTACTGTACTGTAGCCTACTACTCGTACTGTACTCCTCGTACTGTACTGTACTGTACTGTACTGTACTGTACTGTACTGTACTGTACTGTACTGTACTGTACTGTACTGTACGTAACGTGTGTGTGTGTGTGTGTGTGTGTGTGTGTGTGTGTGTGTGTGTGTGTGTGTGACACAAAATCTGTAGGAGTAATATCAAAAATGTGTTTTGCAAAAATCTGTCCCCTGGTGGCGCTATAAGGCCCCATACACACATAGGCCTCATTACACACAAATCAAACGCATGTTCTGTGTTCTGTCTGTGTTTGATGGCCGCCTCAATGCTTTCCCAATGGAAGTCACATGGTTTGACCAAACATTTGTGTTTGTTGGCTGTGTTCTGCCACTCAAACGCAAATGTTTGGTCAATGTGACTCCCATTGGAAATGTATTGTGGTGGCCATTAAACACAGATGCGTTTGCGTGTGCGTGGTTGTGGCTGTGGGTCTGCACTGCAAAACTGACAGGCCAAGTGTTTCGACTGCATCATTTCCACAATTACAGGGTGGGGTGGTAGAAATGTGTATCTCTGCTATCGGAGAGGGAGCTATCGGAGAGACCTAACTCCAAAATGTTCAGGAAATGAAAAAATATATATATTATTTTTTCAGGAAATTAAGAAAACCTTATTTTTGGCCTGCAGTATGAGATGATGCATGATGTACGATGATAAGAGCGCCCCTACAATTCACACGGGTGTGATTTTTTAATCGACACACAGACGTAAAGGGTGTTCAATAGCATTAATTAATGATCAGCTGTGGTCTGACGTAATGTCAGTGACGCAATGTCTCATTCCGGCCAATCACAATGCACCATGCTCATTTTTTGGTACGAACAGACAGACAGACGGACGGACAGACAGACACGTAAACTAACAAAGCCAGTTGTAGGAGTGGTTTACACCACTCAAACATAATAATAGTTAGGTGGTTTCCTCCGACAGCAATAACGATTATCAGAGGTGGACCGTGGACATGTAACGGAGTAAATGTAGGCCTACTTAAAACAGTTTAGGTGCCATAGGCGTTAAGACGAGATTGTCCTTACTTTGTCCCCGGTGCCAGAGCCGTAAAGACAAGTTTTGTTTAATCCACGTTAATCGCCGTTTGATTAGCATCACGTTAGCATTTTGCAAAATCTTTAGCTAGCGCCGAGCAATTCTCACGCAAAAACGGCCAAAAATCCTGTGTGCACGCCCGTGCACGCACACGAGCCGGATCTATATGCATTATGGCTAATAATCTCAATATTCGGCGCTTGATTACACCTTAGATTGACTTAGTTATGATAATAAAATGGATCGCTAGTATAGAAAGGCCCAGATACACTACTGTGAAATGGCCGACTTTCACTTCCGGTTCAAGCCCATGTCAACATCCGCTAGCTATTTGGTGACCTATTCCAAATACGGCTGGCGCTGGGCAACGACCCCATCTCCTGGCCAAATAGTAGTATGGCACCTAACCTGTAGTAGTGTAGGGTGTAGGCTACTTAAGTAAGCAACAGTTTCTGAGGATTTGTACTTAATTACTTTAGTAATTATAGTATAGTATTATATTTATTTGATTTATTACTCTTACTCGAGTACATTTCCAAGACAAGTATTTGTAATCTTACTCGGCCAGTACATTTCTAGGAAGGCTGAAGAGTAGGCTACTTTTAGTTCGGCTGTTTCCACTGTGATATCTCCACTGTCCATATTTATATAATAAACAGTCCCGCTTTTCCAGATCACTGTAGATTTATTAGTTCAGACGGGATCACATCAGAACATGTATATCAGGCTTCCACACACTGAATCTGGTTGCAACTCTACTGCGCATGACTTGACCCAATTGCTGAACAAAGTCAGTTCGTTATTATAGCATGCACCCTTTTTGACTTCAGGGTAAATTTCAGTGTCGGGCACTTTTGCTTCAGATCCAGGTACATCGAATGCCCAAATCTGAATGGTATTCTGCAATTGAAATGTTTTAGTTCAGGTTCGGTTAACGGGTGATTGGATCTGAAGCCGAAGCCTAAACCTGAAATTTGAGGCATTTCAGATTCAGTGAAGGCCTTTTCAACTTCGGGGAACTCCGGCTGTATAGCTAGGGGCACTCACGTCACATGCCCCGCTTACCCTTCGGGTCACATGTGGTCTTTAAGTGGTGGGCCTGGGGTCATCCTAGGGGCTAGAAGGTCCAGGGAAAGGCCTACATACTCTCCAAGAGTTGGGAAAGAACATATCAAGAGAGTGGAGTGGTAGGCCCTTGGCTTGACCAGTGGATGCAATGTACCCCACTTTGAGGTGTCACGTCTTAAACCTAGATTTAGGGTAGGATTGAACACTGGACCTCCTAGCCACTAAGATGACCCCAGGCCCACCACTTAAAGACCGCATGTTATGGTGCCCAAATCTGAAGTTAGGTGGTCAAATGACCTGAAACTGAAGCAATTCAGTAAAGGTCAACGCTTCCTCATGGGGTCATTTTAGGGCCTAGGACCTCCAGTAAAGGGTAAAATACTCTTCTTGGTTGTGGGAACAACATATCCAACGATGAGGGCCCCAGGCCCAAAGATGTCCCCCTGGCAACTGTTTCAACTTTGGGTCAGCCTACATGTAAAAGTGCCCAAAGTTGAAAGAAGGTTGTCAAATGAACTGAAACTGAAGCAATGGTGTAATTGTGCCCAAATCTGAAGTTAGGTGGTCAAATGAACTGAAACTGAAGCAATTCAGTAAAGGTCAACGCTTCCTCATGGGGTCATTTTAGGGCCTAGGACCTCCAGTAAAGGGTAAAATACTCTTCTCGGTTGTGGGAACAACATATCCAACGATGAGGACCCCAGGCCCAAAGATGTCCCCCTGGCAACTGTTTCAACTTTGGGTCAGCCTACATGTAAAAGTGCCCAAAGTTGAAAGAAGGTTGTCAAATGAACTGAAACTGAAGCAATGGTGTAATTGTGCCCAAATCTGAAGTTAGGTGGTCAAATGAACTGAAACTGAAGCAATTCAGTAAAGCTCAACGCTTCCTCATGGGGTCCTTTTAGGGCCTAGGACCTCCAGTAAAGGGTAAGCTGGGATGCAAAATGCTTGACCAAAATATACGTGACTCTATGGCTCCACAGACACTACCAAAGGATTTCACCCACGTGTTACCTGATCAATGACTACTAGCCAAGAGGAGAATTAGCAAGAGAGGCCAACTTTGCTTTACTTCCTGTATCTGCGTGAGGTGGGCGGTAACATTATTAGGAGACAGGAAGAATGTTGGAGTCTATTCATTTCCAATGGGAGAGTGAACGTGAACACAGCTTCTGAACCATTCCTTAACTCCATGGTCACTGAACTAAATACTGGACCAAATCATCACAAGGCACACAATATTTACAAGATATTCATAGTAAAATGGCTTCTTTTAGCGAGACAAATCAGGAGAAAATCTACTTTGTTATTAAATGACATTTCTTTATCCCAGCAACAAACGCGAGATGAGATGAGTCCGGAAGCCTCTCTCTGTCCATCTGCAATTTCACGGACAACACATAGGGGGCTCTGACCCCATATTTAAGATGAGAATATGTGAATATTATAATGTGAAATGAATGGACATATTTAAAACGATTAGAAATTATCCTTATGTGCCCAAATTAGAGCTGGCATACTTGGTCTGCATATTGAGACAGGCAGATATGTAGGCACGGTTGAGGAGGATAGATTATGTAGTCTGTGTGATCTAAAGGAAATTGAAATTGAAAAGTATTTCGTTTTTTATTGTCCATTCTACAACTCTATTAGGGAGAGACTTTTTAATGAGATAGATCCAAATCATGAATTTATATGGTTGGAGGACTTCGAGAAACTAAAACGACTATTTCAAAAGTACAGTTGTTTTCAATGTACTTTGTTAAATGACTTGTCAGTGTTGTTGTCTTCTTCTTCTATCGGGTTTCATGGCGGTTGGCAAACCTAAATGGTGCATTACCGCCACCTACTAGACTGAGTGTGGAAACAGTGTTGTTGTCAGGGGGGAGGGTGGAGGTCGGGGAGAAGCAAACCACGCCTACTATATTTAGGAGACCATTTGTAGGCTTTGTGTACCATTTCGCCTCTAGTGGCTCCAATGAAGTTGGCCCATCTTCATACATAAACCATCTTTGCTACTAGTATTGTTTACTACAGCTGGCTCTGGCCATGATCCTGTATGCAAGCTCCGCCCCAAGCCGCGTCAGACACCTCACACAGCCACCAAACCAGTTCACATAGTCACCACAGCCCCACCTTGTGGTCGGGAGGACTTCCACCTCCCATTGCGCCTAGATCTCTGCCTGTCAACCAGTGAACCACTTAGACCTAGACGCCCCTCCAAACCCCATCTCAACTGTCATTAGAAGCAGGAAATATCACCAAAATAAAAACGGCCTGAATCAAAAAAATCTCCATTCCGTGAAAATTGTTAAGACTGTACGACACAGTACAAACAACCTTAATCAGTTCAAAATTGGCTTCCTCAACATAAGATCCCTAAATAATAAATCCCCTATAATTTATGATTATATAATCAACCATAACCTAGACATGATGGGACTCTGTGAAACCTGGCTCACAGCTAATGATGAACAGCCCCTAATCGCTGCATCCCCACCAAATTTTGTATTCTCCCAATCAGCCCGCACCACAAAAAAAGGTGGTGGTGTTGCACTAATCCATAACGCAAAGTATCCACTCAACCAAAAACCCAATACTCATTTTGTTATTAATGTCCTCATCATTACCGAGCCAAAATGCCCTCCCCTTTTCCATAGCCATCCTATACCGCCCCCCTGGTGCCTACACCCTTTTTCTAGAGGAATTCTCTCAATTCCTATCAGACCTCATAATCCGTGCTGACCATCTGGCCATAATAGGAGATTTTAACATTCATTATAATGACAAATCAAACCCACTTAATAAAGCCTTTACATCACTTATTGAATCCCTTGATTTTTCCCAAACCGTCACAGAACCCACACACCGAAATGGTAATACCATAGACCTTGTCCTGACCCGTGGCATCAAAATCCAGAATATAACAGTTTCTTCATCTGCCCCATCAGTAACCGACCACTACTTCATCGACTTTACAGCCTTGATCCCCTTACCCTCCATTAACCACTGCCCCTCAAAAAGCCGCTGCATCAACAATACAGTCAAAATACACTAGAATCTGCACTGCCAACTGTCATCACTCCTTTCAATAACTATTCTGGATCTCTCGACAATTTCACAAATGGGTTCAATAATGTCCTACTCGATGCTATAGATTCCATCGCCCCCTTCAAAACTATAAAACGCACATCACAGAATATTACACCATGGTTCAACAATAATACAAGAGCCCTCAAACGAACATGTCGAAACCTTGAACAAAAGTGGCGTAAAACTAAGCTAGAGGTATTTCATTTGGCATGGGATGAGTCAGTACACACATATAAACGTGCTCTACAAGAAGCTAAAAACACATACTACTCCACATTAATAGCCAACAACAAAAACAACCCCAGATTCCTTTTTGACACAATCGCCAACCTCACCAAAACCACTCCCCCAGCTCCCCCCCTTCCATCAATCCCCTAGATTTCCTTCAATTTTTCAACAACAAAGTGGAGTCAATTAGAGAGCAGACTAAGAGCACTGCTACCGCTTCACCCACAACCGCCTCCCAACCTCCATCTTCCACAGCCACTCATTCCAGCATCAACCTATCACATTTTGATATAATCTCCTATGATAATCTCATTAAACTGGTCTCCACATCAAAATCCACCACCTGCCTACTGGATCCAATCCCCACCAAATTATTTAAAGAGCTGCTTTCTACACTGGGCCCCCCGCTTCTTCATATCATAAATGAGTCCCTAATTAGTGGCACCGTTCCAACAGTTTTCAAAACCGCAATAATCAAACCCCTACTAAAAAAACCTAGTCTAGATCCACACACATTAGCGAACTATAGACCAATATCCAATCTCCCATTTATGTCAAAACTGCTAGAAAAAGTTGTTGCCAGTCAGCTTACAGCCTATCTCAGCAGTAACAATCTTTTTGACAATTTTCAGTCCAGTTTCAGGTCCCACCACTCCACAGAAGCCGCTCTGGTTAGAAAGTCTGGCATAGAATACCACTGCTATGCAGACGACACCCAAATCTACATCCCCATCACAGCAACTGACCCATCCAACATTCACAACCTTGAAATCTGTCTAGCCGAGGTCAAGAAATGGATGAACAGCTCCTTCCTACTCCTGAACACTGCCAAATCAGAGATGCTGCTAGTCGGTCCAGCCAAACATACTCATCTGTTCAATAACATTTAACCTCGATGGCTGCCCAATAACCCACAAACCAACAGTCCGAAACCTAGGAGTCATTTTTGACACATCTCTATCTTTCACACACCACATAAAAAGCATTACAAAATCTGCCTTCTTCCATCTGCGCAACGTTGCTAGAATCCGTCCAATACTCTCACTTCCCGCCGAAACCCTGGTCCACGCCTTCATCACCTCAAGAATAGACTGCAATGCCCTCTTCTCCGGTTTAACATCAACAGCAACAAATGGTCTCAGATTAGTACAAAACGCAGCAGCTAGAGTACTCACCAGAAAAAGGAAATTTGACCACATCACACCAACACTAATAGAACTACACTGGCTACCCATACAGGCCAGAGCCGACTTCAAGATACTCCTCCTGACCTATACAACCTTAAATGGACATGCACCACCTTACATGTCCAGTTTAATAAATATATACATCCCTCCAAGACCACTACGCTCCCAGGATGCTGGAAAACTCACAGTCACAACACACAATAAAATAACGGTTGGGGGCAGAGCTTTCACACACCGTGCCCCCTGTCTCTGGAACGCTCTCCCTAAGGATGTCAGAAATGCACACTCCCTGGACATATTTAAGTCAAGGCTAAAAACACACCTTTTTTCTATACACTACGGTTCCGCTTAGTTTTAATCAGTATGATTCATACAGCTACGCACATTTTACCATGTTTTACTATGTTTTTTATTGCTATGCTATTTGTGTCTTTGATTTGTATTTTGTTTTTTTATGTATTAATGCTGTAAAGTGCACAGAGACCCCCTGGGGTGATTTTGTACTATAAATAAAATAAACTGAAACTGAAACTGAAACTGGTAAAATACTCTTCTCGGTTGTGGGAACAACATATCTAACGATGAGGACCCCAGGCCCAAAGATGTCACCCTGGCAACTGTTTCAACTTTGGGTCAGCCTACATGTAAAAGTGCCCAAAGTTGAAAGAAGGTTGTCAAATGAACTGAAACTGAAGCAATGGTGAAATTGTGCCCAAATCTGAAGTTAGGTGGTCAAATGAACTGAAACTGAAGCAATTCAGTAAAGGTACACACTTCCTCATGGGGTCATTTTAGGGCCTAGGACCTCCAGTAAAGGGTAAAATACTCATGCAACGATGAGGACCCCAGGCCCAAAGATGTCCCCCTGGCCACTGTTTCAACTTTGGGTCAGCCTACATGTAAAAGTGCCCAAAGTTGAAGGGCAGAGCTTCAACTTCAGCTACCCAGTACCCAAGGTTGAAGCCCTTCAATTTTGGGCAGATCTACAAGCTCGTAGTACCGGCACGCTACAAGCTTGTAGATCTGCTATTTTTCAGTGGGGTACATTTAATCACTGGTCCTGGGTCAATCCAAGGGCCTACCACTCCACTCTCTTGATATGTTGTTCCCCAACTCTTGGAGAGTATTTAGGCCTTTTAATGGAGGTCCCAGCCCCTAAAATGACCCCAGGAGGAAGTGTTGACCTTTACTGAATTGCTTCAGTTTGAGTTCATTTGAGCACCTAAATTCAGATTTGGGCACCGTAGCATGTGGTTTTAAAGTGGTGGGCCTCAGGTCATCCTAGGGGCTAGAACAGGGATGCCCACACATTTATGACGTGAGATCTACTTTCAAAATGACCAGCTCAACAAGATCTACCCACTGAAAAAATAAGTGTACCCCATTGCTGAAAATAGTTTCAATATATAATGTACCTGGGGGGGGGGGGGCTTTGGAATAGGGAGAAAATATGACAGGCAGTTTGCTGTCAAAATATGTCCTCTCCGTATTTAACTTAAACGCCCAATGCATTCTCAATGGCAATAGCACAAACTTTGGCATGCTACTAGTCCTACATACTTACACCTAGAAAACCCATTCAACCCTATTTAGGTTCATCTTACGGTGGACATGTTTGCCTGGAAATAAATCTTTGAAATGTTTCATAGTTTTAGAAATATAGTGCTTTCAAATTTGAGAAATGTATAATGGGGCTCAATGGCAGCTCTATGGCACGTCAAAAATGTACTTTCACCTAGAAACTCTATTCACACATTTTATAATTCAGCTTACTGTGGAGACACATGCTGGAACTTTTTACTTTGAAATGATTTGTAGTTTCTAAGTTATTTAACTTAAACGCCCAATGCATTCTCAATGGCAATAGCACAAACTTTGGCATGCTACTAGTCCTACAATGTAGGACTTTCCCTGGACCTTCTAGCCGCTAGAAGGTCCAGGGAAAGGCCTACATACTCTCCAAGAGTTGGGAAAGAACATATCAAGAGAGTGGAGTGGTAGGCCCTTGGATTGACCAGTGGATGCAATGTACCCCACTTTGAGGTGTCACGTCTTAGGCCTAGATTTAGGGTAGGATTGAACCAGTCGCACTGTAGCCATACAAAGGCCTAGGGTTCCCAGATTGTAAAATGTTGTTCCTCCATCTTGGGAGAGTATGTAGACCTTTCACTGGACCTCCTAGCCACTAAGATGACCACAGGCCCACCACTTAAAGACCACATGTTAGGGTGCCCAGATCTGAAGTTAGGTGGTCAAATTACCTGAAACCGAAGCAATTCAGTAAAGGTCAACGCTTCCTCATGGGGTAATTTTAGGGCCTAGGACCTCCAGTAAAGGGTAAAATACTCTTCTCGGTTGTGGGAACAACATATCCAATGATGAGGACCCCAGGCCCAAAGATGTCCCCCTGGCAACTGTTTCAACTTTGGGTCAGCCTACATGTAAAAGTGCCCAAAGTTGAAAGAAGGTTGTCAAATGAACTGAAACCGAAGCAATGGTGTAATTATGCCCAAATCTGAAGTTAGGTGGTCAAATTAACTGAAACTGAAGCAATTCAGTAAAGGTCAACGCCTCCTCATGGGGTCATTTTAGGGCCTAGGACCTCCAGTAAAGGGTAAAATACTCTTCTTGGTTGTGGGAACAACATATCCAACAATGAGGACCCCATGCCCAAAGATGTCCCCCTTGCAACTGTTTCAACTTTGGGTCAGCCTACATGTAAAAGTGCCCAAAGTTGAAGGGCAGAGCTTCAACTTCAGCTACCCAGTACCCAAGGTTGAAGCCCTTCAACTTTGGGCAGATCTACAAGCTCGTAGTGCGGCACCGAGTGCCACGCTACGAGCTTGTAGATCTGCTAATTTTCAGTGGGGTACATTTAATCACTGGTCCTGGGTCAATCCAAGGGCCTACCACTCCACTCTCTTGATATGTTGTTCCCCAACTCTTGGAGAGTATTTAGGCCTTTTACTGGAGGTCCCAGCCCCTAAAATGACCCCAGGAGGAAGTGTTGACCTTTACTGAATTGCTTCAGTTTGAGTTCATTTGAGCACCTAAATTCAGATTTGGGCACCGTAGCATGTGGTTTTTAAGTGGTGGGCCTCGGGTTATCCTAGGGGCTAGAACAGGGGTGCCCACACATTTATGACACTTTCAAAATGACCAGCTCAACAAGATCTACCCACTGAAAAAATAAGTGTACCATTGCTGAAAATAGTTTCAATATATAATGTACCTGGGGGGGCTTTGGAATAGGGAGAAAATATGACAGGCAGTTTGCTGTCATATTTCCTCCCCGTATTTAACTTAAACGCCCAATGCATTCTCAATGGCAATAGCACAAACTTTGGCATGCTACTAGTCCTACATACACCTAGAAACCCCATTCAAACCTATTTAGGTTCATCTTACGGTGGAAATGTTTGCCTGAAAAGAAATCTTTGAAATGTTTCATAGTTTTAGAAATATAGTGCTTTCAAATTTGAGAAATTTATAATGGGGCTCAATGGCAGCTCTA
The DNA here is from genome assembly GCF_951216825.1 of Electrona antarctica. Lineage (NCBI taxonomy): Eukaryota > Metazoa > Chordata > Actinopteri > Myctophiformes > Myctophidae > Electrona > Electrona antarctica. Next base: position 13,506,069 of record NC_136794.1, on the reverse strand, counting down.
TGGCACGTCAAAAAATTACTTTCACCTAGAAACTCTATTCACACATTTTATAATTCAGCTTACTGTGGAGACACATGCTGGAACTTTTTACTTTGAAATGATTTGTAGTTTCTGAGTTATTTAACTTAAACGCCCAATGCATTCTCAATGGCAATAGCACAAACTTTGGCATGCTACTAGTCCTACAATGTACAACTTTCCCTGGACCTTCTAGCCGCTAGAAGGTCCAGGGAAAGGCCTACATACTCTCCAAGAGTTGGGAAAGAACATATCAAGAGAGTGGAATGGTAGGCCCTTGGATTGACCAGTGGATGCAATGTACCCCACTTTGAGGTGTCACGTCTTAGGCCTAGATTTAGGGTAGGATTGAACCAATCGCACTGTAGCCATATAAAGGCCTAGGGTTCCCAGATTGTAAAATGGTGTTCCTCCATCTTGGGAGAGTATGTAGGCCTTTCACTGGACCTCCTAGCCACTAAGATGACCACAGGCCCACCACTTAAAGACCACATGTTAGGGTGCCCAAATCTGAAGTTAGGTGGTCAAATTACCTGAAACTGAAGCAATTCAGTAAAGGTCAACGCTTCCTCATGGGGTCATTTTAGGGCCTAGGACCTCCAGTAAAGGGTAAAATACTCTTCTCGGTTGTGGGAACAACATATCCAATGGTGAGGACCCCAGGCCCAAAGATGTCCCCCTGGCAACTGTTTCAACTTTGGGTCAGCCTACATAAAAAAGTGCCCAAAGTTGAAAGAAGGTTGTCAAATGAACTGAAACCGAAGCAATGGTGTAATTATGCCCAAATCTGAAGTTAGGTGGTCAAATGAACTGAAACTGAAGCAATTCAGTAAAGGTCAACGCTTCCTCATGGGGTCATTTTAGGGCCTAGGATCTCCAGTAAAGGGTAAAATACTCTTCGTGGTTGTGGGAACAACATATCCAACGATGAGGACCCCATGCCCAAAGATGTCCCCCTTGCAACTGTTTCAACTTTGGGTCAGCCTACATGTAAAAGTGCCCAAAGTTGAAGGGCAGAGCTTCAACTTCAGCTACCCAGTACCCAAGGTTGAAGCCCTTCAACTTTGGGCAGATCTACAAGCTCGTAGTGCGGCACCGAGTGCCACGCTACGAGCTTGTAGATCTGCTATTTTTCAGTGGGGTACATTTAATCACTGGTCCTGGGTCAATCCAAGGGCCTACCACTCCACTCTCTTGATATGTTGTTCCCCAACTCTTGGAGAGTATTTATGTCTTATACTATATTTTACTGGAGGTCCCAGCCCCTAAAATGACCCCAGGAGGAAGTGTTGACCTTTACTGAATTGCTTCAGTTTGAGTTAATTTGAGCACCTAAATTCAGATTTGGGCACCGTAGCATGTGGTTTTTAAGTGGTGGGCCTCGGGTCATCCTAGGGGCTAGAAAAGGGGTGCCCACACATTTATGACGTGAGATCTACTTTCAAAATGACCAGCTCAACAAGATCTACCCACTGAAGAAATAAGTGTACCATTGCTGAAAATAGTTTAAATATATAATGTACCTGGGGGGGGCTTTGGAATAGGGAGAAAATATCATATTTCCTCCCCGTATTTAACTTAAAAGCCCAATGCATTCTCAAAGGCAATAGCACAAACTTTGGCATGCTACTAGTCCTACATACTTACACCTAGAAACCCCATTCAAACCTATTTAGGTTCATCTTACGGTGGACATGTTTGCCTGAAAAGAAATCTTTGAAATGTTTCATAGTTTTAGAAATATAGTGCTTTCAAATTTGAGAAATTTATAATGGGGCTCAATGGCAGCTCTATGGCACGTAAAAAATCACTTTCACCTAGAAACTCCATTCACACATTTTATAATTCAGCTTACTGTGAAGACAAATGCTGGAACTTTTTACTTTGAAATGATTTGTAGTTTCTGAGTTATTTAACTTAAACACCCAATGCATTCTCAATGGCAATAGCACAAACTTTGGCATGCTACTATAGTCCTACAATGTAGGACTTTCCCTGGACCTTAAGGTCCAGGGAAAGGCCTACATACTCTCCAAGAGTTGGGAAAGAACATATCAAGAGAGTGGAGTGGTAGGCCCTTGGATTGACCAGTGGATGCAATGTACCCCACTTTGAGGTGTCACGTTTTAGGCCTAGATTTAGGGTAGGATTGAACCAGTCGCACTGTAGCCATACAAAGGCCTAGGGTTCCCAGATTGTAAAATGTTGTTCCTCCATCTTGGGAGAGTATGTAGGCCTTTCACTGGACCTCCTAGCCACTAAGATGACCACAGGCCCACCACTTAACAGAGAAATGCCTGGCTATCTACTTTCTCACTGGGCATCAAGGTCAAATACATGTAGTCTCATCAAAATAGGCTTCTCAGTATGCGAGTTAACTTGACTGGGGAAAGTCTAATAGAGACAGTAAATCTGAACTTGGCGTCAGGAAACCCATAATATAAGTATGATAAAATAATATAAAGGATAATATAGGGCTGAGATGATTAGGCACGTGGATGGTGACATGACATAAATAGGATAAGGAGAACAACCCGGAGTAAACAGGCAGTAGGCTAAGAGTAAAATGATGATATGAAGAATAAGGTGACAATATATGACCTATATGGAACACGGTCTGGGCCAAAGTTCTATCTGTGTTGACCAACAAAATATGATGGAGTGGCCAACTTGACATGACGTGTAAACAACATATCAGAATTTATCTAACAGTCGTATTTGTGCTCTAAGCCCTAACCACACCAAAGGGTCACCATGGAACTTATCCTTGGGTACAAACGGTTGCAAGGAGTTCACACCGCTGGGACAACGCTAAAACTGCCTCGACCCTTTGGTGTGGTTAGGGCTTAATCTACTCAAGTACTGGGGTCAGTACTCTGTCTACCTCTGACGATTATACACTTATACTTGATCCCGTTAACAGTCAACAATATAGACATGGGCCACCCCTGGACAGGAAATCTTTGGGGGGAGAAGAGTGGGTACTCTTCCTGGAGACTGGATAGTGGATACTTTATGGGGGAAGACTGGGCAGTGGGCACCTTTTAGTAAAACCATGCCTAACCCTAATTTTAATGTGGCCGCTCTGATTTCCTGTGAGGCTTAGTGCACACTGCACACTCAGTTTTGGTGCGCAGATTTCCCTAGTGCCCACTCTTCCTGCCCAGTTTTCCTTTCTGATGTACAATCTTACAATAAAAAGTGTGAAATCTCTGTATGTATATCCCTGGCCCTGTTGTGATCTACAAGCTCTCAGCACATGTGTTGTGGGCTTGTAGACAGCTATTTGGATGATAATAATAATAAAAACAAATCAGATTATAAAACAAGAAATGATCACAGTGATAGGCCTATAATGTCAGGTGAAAGAAGCGCTGTCCCCGTTGTGCCCCCCCCCCCCCCCATATTAGTATGATTATTGTTTTATTAGTAACGTATATGTTTTTGTGTCACACCTCGCGTCTCTCGACCGTTGATTGCGTGCGCTGTCTCTGTTGTGTTCTCCCCCCCATATTATGATTCGCATCGAACTTCCGAAGTATTCTTCCTCTTCGCCTCAGTGAGTTCCTCTATAAATAGGTATGTGGTTACAACAGCAACAGGAACAGTTTCCTGTTGTAACCAGATACCTGATGAAGGTTGCGAGACCGAAACGTTGTAACTCATATCAGTGAAGACAGTGTGTGGGACCTCTTTTCTCTCATTATTCACACTGGTTGCCTGCTCCGACGCACCTGTCCGGCTGTCCCTATATAGATGTGCATATAAGGACTTTTCTCTACAGTTTTAACATTACATGTAGGCTACTAAGCTATAGAGTAACAATGTCTCCCCATCTCTACAACTCTTTAATTAACAGAAAGCATATTCATCAGATTCAATTGTATATAATTCTATTTCCAATTTTGTATGCTAATTTTTTGTTTTGTTTAAGCACAACATTTCAGTTGTTTATCCATTAGTTACTTTAGTTAGATTTTAATGTCAATAGCCTACTTTTGTACAGTTGCGAGTACATTTTGAATTCCTGCAGACTTTTACTTGTAACAGAGTACTTCTGGGTTACAGTATTGCTACTTTTACTTTAAAATTCAAATGAATGTTGAAGCATAAGGCCCTGGTCCTGTACCCATTTCAACTCCAGCACTAGCCATGGGTAATTATTAACTCCACAGTCCAAATCAATTCGATATCAAACTTCAAATTACAATGACTGATGATGAACTAATATTATATATTTTTGTCTCCACCAGGCCGAAGGCATGGGGAGAGAGTATGTTTTGCACTCCGTCCGTCCGTGTGTCCGTGTGTCCGTGTGTCCGTCCGTCCGTCCGTCCGTCTGTGAACAGCTAATCTCCGGCACCGCTAACCCGGTCGATGTAAAATTTTGCACACACACTCCCTGGATGCCAACGATGAACCTCTGCCCCAACATTTCCAGATCGGCCTGTTATAGCGCCACCAGGAGGCCCCTTTGTGCAAAACAGGTTTTTGGACAGTACACCTACATATTTTGTCCAAACATCACGCAAATTGGTACACAGTCTCTCTAGAGCCATTCAACGAAACGTGTCTTTCGGATTTCTCAGACTCCATCCTGATTGGCTAAGATTGGCTTCCAAAGTTCGCAGGAGTTCTCAGTTTCAAACAAAATGCTGCTGCAAATCATGAACACATTGTGTGATTTCCGTGAAATTGTGCACCCACATTCCCACTAGGCAGAGGAAGAAATGCCACATGCACATTTTCAACTCAGCCTCATGGTGGCGCTATAACTGGCCGAAAAGTGTTTTTACCTCTAACTGCACGGATCTGTGGATAACTTTGTATGCCAACTCCCTAGAGGCCTAGGAAAAACCTTTGCCTGGAATTTTTCACATCTGCTCTTTATAGCGCCACCAGGAGGCCAACACATTTTCTAATATTTATCCAAATTTCATGCAAATCGGTACACATGCTCTCCATAGTCATGTGATCAAGACGGGTTTGTTTGATTTCTCATAATCCACCCTCATTGGCTACGATTGGCTTCTAAACTTTTCAGGAGTAGCCCGCTTTGTACCCGTTTTGTACAAATCGCCACAACTACTCAACGCAGCGTCCGATTGTGGTGAAACTGTGAATGCATATTCCCACTAGGCTTTGGAAGAAATGCCACTTGACAGTTTTCAAATCAGCCTCATGGTGGCGCTACAACAGGCCAAGCCGCGTCACACACACACACACACACACACACACACACACACACACACACACACACACACACACACACACACACACACACACACACACACACACACACACACACACACACACACACACGTTTATATTGCTCCTAAACATTTTGCCAAACATCACACACACACTCCTATCCTCCTGGTGGAGACCTGTGCCCAGAAGGGCACTTTTTCTAGTTTAATATCATTTTGATACCAAACTTCGATTAACGATTAACACTAAACATCCTTTTTGTCACACCTCGGATACATTTCACCCAATGTAAAATATTCCATAAAAATATTTAATAAAAATAAAAATACTAAAATATATATAGACCATTGTAGGTGTATGGGATTTTTAAGTAAGTGGTGCAACTCCGCGTGGGAGTCCCCGGGGGGTCCCCGGAACATCCAGACCCCCAGGAACGCGCACAGGGGGATGGGACGGTCCCGGCGAGCCGCCCCGCATCCGAAATGGTTGAGAAATGACAGTTACCATGGGTCACTGTACTGTACTGTACTGTACTGTACTGTACTGTACTGTACTGTACTGTACTGTACTGTACTGTACTGTACTGTACTGATATACCTGAAATCATCATATATACAGTTAATATGTATGTGTGTGTTAGGCTGCACAACAGTGACACTTGTTTTTTTGGTTCAACCAAATGCAATTTCTGTGCTCAGACACATCATCATCATCATTTTTCGACCGCGGTCGAGATCATGGATTCCACAATGCTACGCCAGACTTCCCGGTCCTTCATTGCCACCCCCACAGTCCCCCAGTTCCCGCCTACTGAAGCACCGGTCCTTGTGTCCCTAGGGAACGACAGCTTTCTACCTCTGGTCCGCCCTGAGGCAGGACTCCAGAGAAGAAGGGCAGATATAACCTCATTGTCAGCTCTGTAGCAGTGGCCGGCAATCTGCGCTCTTCTGGATCGGACCAGTGAAGAAACACGGGGAAGGTTGCCGTATATTAGATTAGTCAATGGGTGGCTCTTCCAAGACAGATTTTGCGCTCTCATTAGAAGGCGGGTGTAAGTGCCATCCAACCGATTCTCTTGTTTCTTTGAAAGTGTCCATGTCTCGGAGCCATAGAGTAGAATCGGCTCAACGGTCGTCCTAAATATTTTTACCTTTAACATTTTACTAAGCTGGGATGACCAGATCTTATGCATGTCATTGCAGGCTGACCAGGCCATACCCTTCCTAGTTTGAAAGTCCTTTTGGGAAGAAGATATATATATATACCAAATACTTGTAGTCATCAACCCGTTTCGGAGTGTTGTTAAAGGACCACTTCACCACTTTTCAACATCTCTTCCTATAATTGGTCCTCACTAATGTTCATGATAAAACACCGCCATTTTTTCCTACTCGGTCTGTGTCTCATAGGAGGGCTTTGGGCAGTTCGGACACCCGTCCACCAGTGACATCATTATTAGGCAAGATTTGTTTTAAAATATATTTAGATTTTTATTATCGTGAGAACGATGGCTTCAACTTTTGCATTGCAACTTTTCAGGAAAAGAAAGCCTGCCGTTTCTATTAGCTTGGATTCACCATCGATGATGTCACTGGTGGACGGGTTTCTGAACTGCCCACAGCCTTCCTATGAGACACAGACTGAGTAGGAAAAAATTGTGGTATTTTATCATGAACATTAGTTAGGACCAATTATAGGAAGAGAAGTTGAAAAGTGGTGCAGTGGTCCTTTAAGTCTTTATATAATGTGGTTATTGTTGGATTTGCATATATGTCCACTAAGGCTGTCCCCGAACATTCGGGGTTCGAACCTTCGCTCGTTAGGGTTGGCACTCGAATCTTAATTAATGGGCTTGAACCATTCGGTTTTTTTTTTAGTTTATTTTAGTTTATTATTATTATTATTGTTTTTTTCGCAAGGCGCATTTGCGCACCAACAGCTGAGACGGTTATGTAGAGAAATCTGACAGGCATTCAAAAGGAACTCAAATGTGATGTTAACGTCCTGTAAGTAGACTTAGAAATAAAACTAGTGTTGACTAATCATTACATGTGGCTGTTATTTTGAAGAGGAAGTTAGTGCACAGGAAGTCCGTTTCAGTTTCAGTTCAGTAAACAAGCTACTATGACACTTTCCCGAAGTTACGTGCCCCCCCCCCCCCCCCCCCCCCCCCCCAACCCCCCAAGAAGGTTATTTTTCAAATGAATTAGAAACGAATGGTTCGAATGTTCGCTCAAAAATTCCTGCCGAAGTTCGAGTCCTAAAAACAGGGATAGGGTACAGCCTTAATGTCCACTACGGGCGAAATTCGACAGAGGAGAGGATGAATAAAAAAAAAATTGGCTCATGGCGAAGACAGTGGCTATAAAGGCCACGGTAAACTTACTTTATTACTCTGTTATCGAAGTAATAAAGTAATAAAGTAATACAGTCCTTTTTATCATTAGTAAATCATTAATTGTCCCTTCTGCATTTTATATGCAACAGCCCTTAACATTGATAGTATCAACTGACATACGAAGAACAGACACAGCCAGCCAGCCACCCAGCCACCCAGCCAACCAGGCACACACAAAGCTACTTAAAGAAGTGATTGCACTACTTAAAAACAGGGATGTGGGCAGGGAAACAAATCTACCCTCTATGAAGGTACTGAAAGACCCACCCACCTCAGACATCAGCAACATTAAGAAGAAGAGCTGCAACGTCATTCTGAAAGGAAGATAGATAAAGGGGATATTTCAACTTACCCGCTGGCTCATCTTAGCCTGTTCTCCCCTAAGTAAGGTAAGCATTTTTGTGTACAATTTACTCTTGATTGAAACCTATTATTTATTCTCGAAAAGAGCATTGAAGTGCACCCTCATTTGCAATGTTGTCGAGATCACACTCATGACAGATACTTTTCCTGATTTGGCATTATGTTATCTGTTATGACTGGTTGGTTCCTATTTGGCTGCAAACGTTTTTTGGTTCATTCGGTCCTTGCAATTTGCTCAGAATTTGTCTATTTTATACAATTATTACATTTCATATACTCACGTGATGTGAAAAAGATAAAATCATAATCATCCACTATGTCTATGTGTGTGAGTTGAATTCAGTGTATGTTTGAAAGCCTATGCAGCGACAGCTGTCGGAAATGAAAAATGTAACGTTTGTTTCTGTTGCCACACAATGATAGATAGCATGTAGGATAGCATGAAACCGGTTTTCACATTCACATCTAGAGATTGTTATCGTTAGGATACTATAGCAGTATCAATACTACTTGTACTACATATTACATCTATTTTATTATATGTTAAAGTGAAACTTGAAAGAATATCCGTTTCCATTATAGGACAGATTGAAAATAATTGTTATACTCGTTACGCGTTTAATTACTTAAACCCCAGCATCCCTATTCTGGGGGAACATGGGTGAATTAAATCATTCAAGGGTAGGACCAAGGTTATAGAGCAGTGGTTCCCAAACCTTTTAGCTCAAGACCCAAAAGAGAAGTTTACCTGGGACCCAAACTAGTGAAAATAGCAGGTCTACAAGCTCATGTGTCTATTCGCGCCACATTGTGAGCTTGTATCGGATATTTTCACTATTTCTTAGACATTTGGAAAATGAAATGAAAAACTAGAAAATATGGAGTTGTCTTTTGTTTTTATGGCGTGGCGCAAAGAGGACTCCCCATCTAGAACTGGGTTTTGTCTGCATCTAGATGACCCAGTGTGAAACGGACAGTTCACACTGCCATGTTGAACTGCCATCCCACTGTATAGTCGGCTATTAGACGTCCATCTGGAAGAGAAAGTCTGCATATTGATGCAATTGCACCCACTACTAGTAGTAGGGGAGCCTATCAATCAGATTCTGATGCCCGTGATTTTGGAATGTTAATTTATATATATAAATTATATATATCTTGATTCTTGGGGTTACCAGAATGCCAAAAAAACATGTCTCCAATTTTTTCTGTTGAGTTTAGAATGTGCAATTAGCATAATTAGTTAATAAATTGTCAAAAACAGAAATGGCAATAACTTTGCTTCTAGGTAACTTATAAAGGTGATCTAAGAGTTTAAGTCCATGTTTGTGATGTCCAGAAATTCATCTGTTACCATTGTGAAGTCATACAACCTTTCCTAATTAGCATAATTGCCATAAATTATGCAAAAACATCAGCAAATTGCTGCATGTTTTACTTTTAGTCAACTTTGAAAGCTTCCCACAGACTCTTAAGTGTATGTTTATAACTCCAGGAATTATTATCATCTTGTAAATAAATCATGCAACCTTTTGTCTAATAATAATTATGTAATAATCACACCAAAACCAGAAATAGCTATATTTCTTTGCTTTAAGTTAATTAATACTCATGATCTTATAGACAGTGTAAGTCTGTTTGCATGCTAGGATATGCAACCTCCTTATTAGTGTAATTTGCATCCCTCATATAAATCCAGTAAGACGCCTGAGGGCGAGAAGCGACCTCGCACTATAAGGGCTGCATGGCGAGCGCTGGTGCTTTGGAATGGGGGGGATCAGATCAACATATCCACCTGGTTGATGGCAGACTGCTGGGCAAGCGCTGGTGCTTTGGCATGGGGGGGGTCAGATCAACATATGGAGTGAATTATGTACTGGCCATATATGGAGCGTGTCTTGAGTGTACAGGGTTTGATGAGGTCAGATCAACATATGGAATGTCAGAACAGGTCAGCTCCATATATAGAGATCTAAGGGTGGCAGTGTCTTGAGTGTACAGGGTCTGATGAGGGCCCAGGTTGGGCCGGACCTTAATTTTCGGGCCTGTTGAGAACTCTGTCTAGAGGGGGTGCATACTTAGTTTAGACTAGTCATTGGTAGGGTTGGGATTCGGAACCGGGTCCATTTCAGACCCGGTTCCGACATTGCGGATCCGGAGCCAGTTCCATCGTTTTATTATTAATGTTTCCCCAAACGGTTCTCATCAGTCGTCATTTAGCTCCGCTGTGTCTGTGCATGCATGCATGCAGAGCCAAGTTACTGGGGTGACGTCTACTACTTGACATGAGTGAGTAGATTAATCTTGTGACTCGTGTAGGCGTATTGATTTTGAGATATTTCCTCAATGTGGACGTGCAACTGGTGCAAGTTGCAACACCCTTTGCAGGAAACTATGGCATCACATTTATTGCACTTTGCGATGAGTGAGTGAGTGGGGCGGATACCACTGTTCTGTGCATTCAGCGAGCGGTCACCGCCGCGGAGCGAGTGTGGTTAACAGAGAGGGAAATGACTCTGAGGCTGACCACGCAAAGTGCAATAAATGCGATGCCATAGTTTCCTGCAAAGGTTGTTGCAACTTGCACCAGTTGCACCACATCCACATTGAGGAAACATCTCAAAATCAATCAACTATAGAGCCATGAATTAAATAAAAATCAATTTGTCTGCACTTATTTTTACAACTTATAAGCAACTCAACTGCTTTTGATTTGGCTCTAAATTAATCGTGCAACTGTTGAGAGCCCAGCCTTTAGGTGCATATACCTCCATACATTGATTACTTTATAAACAGTTTGCAGAAAAAGCACAGGAACGTAGCCTACAGTTCAATACAAGGTCTGCTAAGAGGATTTTATAACCCAAGAAAGCACTGGCTTGTTTCCATTAGGGTAACTGGGGTCCTTAATATTACATTAATCTGAACATTAAAGACACAACATTTGTCACCACACCAATATCATTATTGCAATGTGTACTGTATATTTAATATACCTAATATACCTCATAATTGTAAAGTGCAAATACAATAATTGAATTTGTGTTTATTAAGTACTTGGTTAGGTTAGTTATAATATAAGCATAATATATGTCAGAAAAAAGATAATATTAGGAACCGTTAAGGGAACCGTTAGGAACCGGAACCGTTAAGAGGGATCCGGTAAGTACCGGAACCATTAAAATCCTAACAAATCCCAACCCTAGTCATTGGTTAGACATGGGTTAAGGTTAGGTTTAGGTGTGCTGCCCCGTGGGAGGTTAGGGTTAGGGTGAGGGTTTGAGGTTGTAGTTGTAGGACTAATGACTGGTCTAACCAATGACTAGTCTAAACCAAGTACTGTCTAAACTAAGTAGTAAGTACTGCACCCGTCTAGAGTTTAAATGGACAGGTATCAGTCAAAAGGGAGACATCAAAGAGGAAGGATGGATGGGGAAGGATCAACATAATGTCCGGAATGTCAGAACAGGTCAGCTATATATGGAGATCTAAGGGTTTGAGGTTTGAGGTCAGATGTACAGTTGCTTGCCAATATTGATGACATCAGGGATCTCCATCCCTGATGATGTCACGTGATGTCACGAGGCATGACCAAACAACTGACAAGAAATGCATAATTTCCTAGCCTAGTAAATGCGACCTGTGGTCGCAATAAAGAACAATATGGGAAATGATCACAGCATTATCAGATTGTTTATTCTAATATTTACAGAAAGTTTTAATTGAAGGGCCTTCATCCTTGTCGTCGTCAGCGTCAATCCCCAACAGATGTGCCTTGTTTACATTACCACACACCTCTATCATCTGCCCTACACATGCACATCTCGGAGCAGTTAAAAAATTGAGATTGACAAGAACAATATGACATGCACTGCAGACACATTTGATCAGTTGGGTAATGGTGGCTGGGGCGTGGGTATCCTGTGTTGTGACTGGCACCAGTTGAGCTCCCTCAGCGTCCCATCCATATTCAGTTGCTGGTGGCATCTGTGGGTTAGGTATGTGCTGCGTCAGAACTGAGCCTTTTTGTAGCTCATAGAGTATATAGCAACTGCAGATACCACCTCCACACCTGTTTAGGCCTGGCCAACAGGTTAAATTCCCTTGCCAGCAAAATGGCCTGTCTGGTCAGCTCCAGAGACGCCATGGAACCCTGGTAAGGCTGAAGTCGTCGTTTTACCAAGTGCCTACACTACTGGCTCCAGCGATGATACGTTTTTTGTTCCCCACACCGGTGATGAAATAGATGTCCTTGCACAGCTGATGGTACCGTCGGATTGTAAAAACAAAGACATCAGTGTCAGGGGACTCAATGTAGAGCTGTGTTGCCCCGGGCCCATAAGTGGTAGGGGCTCGGGGTTTGCCACCCTGGTGTCGGTCAAATATTACATGGATCTCACTATGTTCTTTGGTCTCCCTGTCCAGTGTGGCTATGAAGTGGTCAGGCAGGGGACAACTGTCAAAAAAGATTGAAGCATTTGTTTGCCAGCTGTACGAGCCTGGTACAAATCCTGTGGATGTTGGTGAGCTCAAACAATTAGAAGCAGAGAAGCTGCCACCTACACAAGCAGCATTAAATCAAGCCATTGCCCTCTCACATCATCAGGCAATGGTATGGGATCAGGACCATGTACCTAACCCACAGATGCCACCAGCAACTGAATATGGATGAGACGCATCGCTGAGGGAGCCCAACTGCTGCCAGTCACAACACAGGATACCCACGCCCCAGCCAACTGATCAAATGTGTCTGCAAGAAATCCCAGTGCATATCACATGACATTATTCTTGTCGATCTCAATTTTTTAACTGCTCTGAGATGTGCATGTGTAGGGCAGTTGATTAGAGGTGTGTGGTAATGTAAACAACAAAGGTAATAGTCTAATAGAGCATGCACCTCGTCCTCCACTCTAGCCCAGGTGCTGGACAAATGGCAGTACAAGAGGAAGAAATAGAGTCCGCAACACTGGTATGAAAAACTCGGCTCCACTGGTTTATTGATTCAACATTTCTGTAAATATTAGAATAAACAACGTGATAATTCTGTGACCATTTCTCATATTGTTCGTTATTTTATATGACTGATTTCCTTTATTAGCTTAATATATATATATATATATATATATATATATATATATATATATGCAAATTAAGCTAATAAAGGAAATAAGGAAAGGTTGCATATCCTAGTTATGGAAAGAGAATATTTTCTAGACATGCAAACAGACTTACACTGTCCGTAAGATTACATTTATTAATTAACTTAAAGCAAAGAAATATAGCTATTTCTGGTTTTGGTGTGATTGTTACATAATTATTACATAGACAAAGGGTTGCATGATTTATTCATAGGATGATAATTATTCCTGAAGTTGTAAACATACACTTAGAGTCTGTGAGAAGCTTTCAAAGTTCACTAAAAGTAACAAAAATGCCGCAATTTGCTGATTTTCACCTCGGGTTTTTGGCATTCTGGTAACTCCAAGAATCAAGATATGCATGTCTCCAAAAATTAACATTCCAAAATCACGGAAATTGATAGGCTCCCCTACTATAGGCCCAAACCGCACCAATGCACCCACTACTAGGCCCAAACCGCACCAATGCACCCACTACTAGGCCCAAACCGCACCAATGCACCCACTACTAGGCCCAAACCGCACCAATGCACCCACTACTAGGCCCAAACCGCACCAATGCAACTCCTTGGAACAAAACAGTTTTAAGGACATATGCCACACCAATGCAACTCCTTGGAACTGCCATTGGGGATAAACCGCGCCAATGATAAAACTGTTGGAGTTGCGATTAGTTGCAACTTATCCTTGCAACAAGTCGCATCTCCTAAGCCTTGCAACAAAACATTTAAAACCAAACCACACCAAAGGGTCGGGTTGGGACAAAACGTTTTTAAGATAAACCACACCAATGCAACTCATTGAGTTGCAAGGAGGAGTTGCATTGGTGTGGTTGATCTTAAAAAACGTTTTGTCCCGACCCAACCCTTTGGTGTGGTTTGGGCTAGGCCCAAACAGCACCAATGCAACTCCTTGCAATGTAAGGCCCAAACCATAGCAAGAATATAGGGCCATCTACTGTATGAAACAATTCAAGGCCGACATGTATATTGGGACAGGATAATAGGCTGATTCAGAGCACACTGTATATATTTCTTTTCCCTTTTTACCTCCTTTTTGATGAATTCTTTTTTGATGAATTCCTGTTCTGTCTATAGAAGTGTCTATTTGTACGTCTCTAAATGTTTTGATGATTTGAACATGGTGGACCCTGTTGGAAACAAGTGTAATGCTTAATTGGGTCGTCCACTCACAGTTAACAGCCTTTGTATTGAGTTTTGTGCTTGAAATGTACTGTAATTCTGCAAACTGTTAATAAATTCTTCAATCAATCAATCAATCAATCATGTGTTTTGGTGTGGATTTCTCCTTAAACTATAAAAGTGTGCTTCTCAGAGTGCAGATCTCTGCCAGGAGAGATTGGCTACCCAGGCCCCGCAAACTTTGGAAGTCAATCGTAGCCAATCCGAATGGACTATGAAAACTTTGATTACATGACTCCAGATATAAATACTGTATACCAATTTGTGTGAGTTTTGGACAGACGTTTACAGTATGTCCTATTCGGCCTCATAGCAACCTAAATGTTTATACAAGTTCTCAACAGATCCACTGACAGTGACAATTTTCCAATTTCAGAAATCTCACAACCAGGTCAACATATCTTCTGACCGGTCCTACGGTTTGGAAGATTAGCCGTGGACAGACAGACAAGCACAAGCACAACACACGCAAACCGAAAAAAGACTGTATTATTCAGAAGAGGACGGCACCGAGGAGATCTCTTTAAACGTGTCAGAACTGCAAAGCCTTTCATCTTTAACAACTGTAAACATACAAGTCTTGAGTTTGGATTGATTGATTGATTTCTACTGAATAATGAATAAACGAAAACTGTCGTTCATCCTCCTCTTGTTTGCCGGCATCTTATACATACTCGTCCTGAATCTGAATCCAAAGATCCCACATGTGATCCAAACCATGTGCCCCTGTCGTACCTCTACCCAGAGCATCACCCCTCTGAATAACACCAAGCACCTGCTGGTTTCTGCCTACATGGACCGCAGGGTGAAAGGTTGGGATGTGCGCATCATTGGTATATTCAGGAGCGATTCCATGATGAACCTTCACTGTGTTTTCTGCTGTAGCGGCAACCTTTCCATCCCCAGCACTCCGGCAAGATTTGAACACATTTATGATTTCGGTTTTCCTTTTGAGACTATGGACGTCATGTGTTGGATCCCCGCGGGATGCGCAGTGACCCATGTCACCCTGTCGACTCATTCAGATAGCATGGAGGCGCAGTGGCAGATCTTTCTCCCTGTAGGTAAGGTGTTGCTCAACTTAAAGTATGATTTAACACTCATGATGTTGCCAGAGTTTGTCAGAATAAAGGCACTAGAGTGCCAAGCAGATGGGAAGATTTTACTGCATGTAGTCTGGGAGCCTACTGGCTTGTTCCTATTCGATCCTATCCTGAGTTACTGTCAAAGTGTCCTTGAGCAAGGCACTAAACCCCAAACTGCTCCTGATGAGCAGGTTGGTGCCTTGAATGGTTTTTTGTTATCGCTGCGTGAATGTAATGCACATTGTAAAGCCCTTTGGATAAAGGCGCTATACACAAATGCATCGTTTACATGCTCACATTCACTATGTGTCAAATTGTGACGTGTTGAGCTTGAGCAAATATGCTATTTGCACTATATGTAAAAATGATGCTTAAATGGTTAATGAATTTAAGCATGCACCTTTTCTAATCCAAATGTGGTGGAGTTAAATGTATACTATATAATATTAATCTTTGAAATGTAATGGAGCGAAAGTCCAAAAACTCAAGTAAATGTACTTTGATCCTCTCCACCACTGTAGGTAACCAGGAGAGCGGCGGGACAGAGGCGATAGAGCCCCAGTTCGACCTCACAGTGTGCATCCCCACCTTGTACGGGGACTACAACAACGTGCTTCAGTTCACACAGGCCCTGGAGATGTACCGGCTGCTGGGCGTGAACAGGGTGGTGGTCTACAACACCAGCTGTGGTCCAGACCTGGACCGCTTGCTGCACAGTTACAGCCAGGAGGGCTTCGTAGAGGTGGTCCCCTGGCCCGTGGACAAGCACCTCAAACCGTCGGGGGGATGGCAGTATCGCGAGCATGGACCGGGGGACCTGCACTACTATGGCCAGCTGACCACACTCAACGAATGTATCTACAGATACATGGACCGCTCGCGCTATGTCCTGTTGCATGACATAGATGAGATTATTGTACCGTACGGTCAAAACAGCCTAATCTCTCTGGTGAGCCAGCTCCAACAGCAGAATCCGAATGCGGGGGTGTTCCTCTTTGAGATGCACTTATTTCCAACTGACCATGTGGACCCCGGCGCAAAGTTCCACCTGCCCCAGTGGGAAGGGGTGCCAGGAATAAATATTCTGGAGCACATCTATAGATTATATGAAACGAACAGAGAAGGCAATGCATACAAGATGATAGTTCAGCCAAGAATGGTGCAGCAGACATCAGTGCACACAGTGCTGAAGAACTTCGGAAAGACATTCAAGGTCCCTCCAGACATGGGTTTGGTTATGCACATCCGGGATTGCTTGATCACACACACCATACCACCCAGTTACAAGCAGCAGTGCGTGTCCAAAGAGCACATGCGCATCGACACCAGGCTGTGGGGGTTTCATGACAAGCTGATCCCCAGTGTGGACAAGGCCCTGGGGCGAATAGGGATGCTGAGAGAACAGCATTGAGATAATGGAGCATGGACACAGCTGCACACACTGACACATAGGGCTGCGATTATCAGGTTCTTAGTGCTTCTTTTTTTTCTTAATCAGACTAATATGAAAAAGAAGCGCCGTCTCCGTTGTGTTCTTGTCTCCGTTGTGCCCCCCCCCCCCCCCCTCCCCATATTAGTAGGATTGTTATTTTAGTAACGTGTAACTTGTCACTTCCAGGAGCAGATGATATCGCTACGTCATGTTGTAGAATTGTTTTGTAGTCATCAATCTTCTGGAACTTCCTTTTCCCTCAAACCGATTTTTCTCAATAAAAGCTACAGGCTACGAAAGCTTTTATTGTTATTATTCCGGTTTGAGGGAAAAGGAAGTTCTGTTTGATTGTTCCTGCCTGATGACTACAAAACAATACTACAACATGACGTGATTTCACGTAAATTGCACGCTGCGTTCATGATTTGAGTATGAAATATCGGACAGATCCGTCTTGAGCACATGACTATAGCGATACTGTGTAACAATTTGCGGGAGTTTTGGACAGAATCTGGAGGAGTAATATCAAAAAATGTGTTTCACAAAAGTCTGCCTCCTGGTGGCGCTATAAAAGGCAGATGTTAAAAATGCAGGTCAAAGGTTTGTCCTTGGCCTCTAGGGAGTGTGCATGCAACGTTTCATGCAGATCGGTGCAGTTATAGGTAAAAAATCACACCTGTGTGAACTGAGTGGTGCAGTGACATCACACACTAACCATAGCAACCATGCTCACCTGTGCGTGGCCCCACGTACAGGTACACGGGTACAGGTACACGGGTACAGACAAAGCTGGTTGTTGGAGTGGTTTGCACCACTCAAAAAGGTGAAAAGCTGCTTTGTTGAAATGTTGGTATACTGTACCCACTCCCAAGCACGGCTCACCCTGGATGTTCAAGGAATGTGTTTCTGCATAAGCCATGATCTGCTTTTTGCTATATGCATGTTTGGATCATGCTTCAGACTCTACAGTATATGAATTGTTCACGTTAATTCCAGTTCCATTCATGAATGGCTTTATTCTGCATTTTCTTTTTGTTTCATTGATGTGTGATGTTTTATATATGATTATCATTTATTTAGTTCCATGTCATATTAGTTTAATTTGTGCTGCTATGTTTAATCACACACACACACACACACACACACACACACACACACACACACACACACACACACACACACACACACACACACACACACACACACACACACACACACTTTTTTCTGACTATATTGCTTGTGTTGTATAGCACCATTGAAAAATGTGTTTTCAAAGGTTTTAAATAAATACATGATGATGATGTTCTTTCTATAATAAACCCAATACTTTTTCTAAGTATGTCCACACAACTCAGTGACAAAAGTATAATTTCTAGCTCTTAAAATTACAATTGGAGATATCTATTACATTTAACCCATTAAACCCTCCCATACATTTTAATCTTTTATAGCCCCTCACAAGAGCCTGTGGCTTTGACTAACTATGGCATTTGAATGGATAGATTTCGGTGGGATTAAAAACAACAATAATAAAATAAAAACAATTATTCACGCGTACGCACACGCACACGCACACAGAGAGAATCTATACAGTATGTGTACTAATCCAAAAGATAAATATAATATCAATATAATAGAATTACAAATAGAAAAACAACATTTGTTGGATTTGCATATATGTCCACTACGGGCGAAATTCGACAGAGGAGAGGATGAATAAAATAAAAATTGGCTCATGGCGAAGACAGTGGCTATAAAGGCCACGGTAAACTTACTTTATTACTCTGTTATCGAAGTAATAAAGTAATAAAGTAATACAGTCCTTTTTATCATTAGTAAATCATTAATTGTCCCTTCTGCATTTTATATGCAACAGCCCTTAACATTGATAGTATCAACTGACATACGAAGAACAGACACAGCCAGCCAGCCACCCAGCCACCCAGTGTTATGGAAATAATATATGTCCATCCGGGTGAATGTATATCTTAGAAGTTTATTCAGAAGAACAGCAACAAGCAAACAACATCTACTAGTCTAGCAGGTTTAGCCTGCATCCCTCCAACTTTCTCTCTCAGTACATCTCTCTCTCGTCGTCTCCATCCCACCCTCCTTCCCCAGCTTCTCCGTAGGTCCTCTCTTATACCCCAGAAGCAGGTCCACACCTTCACAAAGGTAAAATACAATACCGACGCCCTGACTGTCTTGGCTGTCGCCCCCCTCCTGAGACAGGAGGTGTGACATGGTCTTTTACATACAGCTTGATCAAAGGGTTGATTGGATTAAGACAGGCTTTCAGGCCAAGGTGTTGTTGCTCACAGACACGACCAGACAGACTAGCATGGAACAATATACTATATAGATTTGAGTTCATATTTCCCACAACATTCCCCCATTTCGACAATCTTGTCGATATAGAAATATATTTTGACAATTTGTCGACATTACAGAAATATGAAATAAAACAAGTTACATATACAGGCATTAAGATTACATACAAACAAATGCATGCCTAAAATCAAAATTTAAACATATACAGTGTCTTTCCACAGTATGAAAATATGATACAGAGTTTACGAGAATACATAATTGAATATGGACAAAATAAAAGATAAATTAACATTCATTTTCTAAAGGGAAAATATCAGATACTGGCCACATATTTGACTGTCAAAAACCCTGAAATCAATGCATGTCATAATAATAATACAACAGTCCAACAATTTGCGATAAGAAGCACAAAGATAAATAAATGCAACATTAATTCATTCATTCTTAATCTCACAATACAGTTATGGAAAGATTCCCCTGAAAAACATAATTACTCTATTAAATGTACCCTTACATTTTATCACCCATGTGAATACATACAACATTAGCGTCTGACCAAGTAGAACATGTAAGTTGTAACATATATGATAGGCATCCCCGCAGGTTTATTTTTGTATTGGAATATCCCATATATAACTAATCACAAAAATAACAGACACTGAAACGGCTTGAAAGTCCACAATTCCATACACCTCTATTAGATGTCTAATAATTTAACCAAGCCAGGCTGCAAAAGTCCACAATTCCTCACACCTCTATAGGTAATAATTTTTAAAAGCAGCCATTTCCCATGTAAACACATTGTCCTTGTACTGCGACTCCAAGTTACCTCATCATATATTCTCATTTCTAACTATACAATGGCCATATACTGTATATTCATAAAACATGGATCCTTTGACATAAAGAATAGAGACATAAATCAATCCATAAGTTCATATAATATAAAGATACGTCAACCAAAACGATCAAATCAACACCACTCAAACTTAAATGCCTTAAAAAGTCAAGTCAGTATCACTTAACATAACAATCATCCAATAGGCTACTCTATAAAATCAATTCCCTTCAAAACGTCAAAAGCCTACAGTATGTGCACAAGAAAAGGTTCTAACAAAACGTCAAAAACCTACAGTATGTGCACAAGAAAAGGTTCTGGACATGATAAATGAACATCTGCAGTTTGTTCATTCAACATGGTCCAGAAAATCCACTCATGTGAAACACAAATTATTTATTATCTACCTTACAATTTCAATTTCATTTTATTCTCTGTTCCCCCCACTCTCACTTACATACACAAGTGTCTGTGAGTGAGAGTATATTTCCAACATAGCAAAAATAGCAGATCATATATTGAGATTTTAACTTGCTCACTGGTAAGTTTGAAAAACACTGATCCAGCAGGATAAAATCTTAGTATTTTTACATTGCTTACTATTAACTAGTACCTACATTTGAAAACTGGGACTGGGACAATGTAACTGGGTTGTTTCACTTTGTAGTAATAATTCCTTCACCCTACTATGACATAAAATGGGTGTCACATGGATCCCAACCGCAAACGGTTTTGGTGGAGTGACAATGGTCTGATTTGAATCTCTATAGCTTACTTACCCTACACTACAGGTTTAAGCCCAGTCCTTTGAAATACAGCCTGGTCAAAAGACCACATAGCCACAGGTGAGACCCCCCTCAAGGTGCCAGTTTTTGCTTTTGTTTTGTAGGGAAAAAAATGCTGCTTGATAAATGATATGCCTACACAAATATTTTGAATGTTTTAGCTTCACAAGAAAGATTTTGATATTGCTTAATAAAGGCTTGAATCCGTGGCACACACATCCTTTCTGAGGTTGAGTCAAAGTGTTCTTGCACATTGGCAAAAAATAAATGTTTCGTCTCAGAGTCCAGCTAAATAACTTTAGTGACAGAAGTACGTTACTGGTTGGAAAAACGGGAGGTTGAATCAGCAGGATCTCATTGTCCCCTGACCCTTACTAAACAAATGCAGCAGGGCTACCATTTCTGGACATTTTGAATAAAGTCACTTGTCATCAAACTTGCTAGAAGTGAGGGCGCTAGACAGGTTCAAATGTACTGGTCTGGTATTGTTGTTGCATTAGAATGGAAAACAACAAAGCTGTTGGCATTTACCTCCCATGGGTTAATCTCCTGACTGCTTGTGTGGGCAGTTGTGACGGATATGATCCCCACTACCACAGTTGTAGCAAAGTTTCCACCGTCTTCTCTCTCGGTCTTGCTTCTGCCTTTGATGAAATCGCCATCCATCTTGCCTTCCGTGATTCCTGCACTGTTGTTGCTGGAAATGCGTCTGTCGTGCTGGAACCTGCTTTTGTGGAATCGGTTCCTTGTAGAGCATCTGTGGTGTTGTCATAGCGTGCCCCTCATAATACATCAGTTGTGCTGTTTCCAGCTTCTTCTTCCGAGTGTCTTCCTGTGTGATTGCCAACCTTTCTGCATGTTCCGCATGTGACCAGACCAGGTCCAACTCCGTACTCTCCCAGCCTATGCATGATGTCATGACTCCGTCATGAATGGATGGCAACAATCCATGTACCAAAACATTCTTTAATAGGTGGTTGTATGCTGCATTATCATGGGTCAGGCCAGCATGTCTGTTGAAACACTGCTCCATCCTCGTTCTGTAGATGTCACAGCTTTCATTATGTTTCTGCTTAATGGAATGGATTTTATTCCAATCTGTACGGACTGGGTAGGCCTCCCTTATCCTCGAAAAAAGGCCATGTGCATGTTGTAACTGTCCTGTGACAATTTCCTTCCTTGGTCCATTTACATCAAAATCGCCTTTCAGGTGTGGCCATTTCAGTTTGAAAACTTTGCGAAACACTGTTTCCAACTCTGTTGCGGATGGCTGATACATTAATATTAAATCCAACACGGATGTACACCAGCGTTCCACATTTTCGGTCGGACATGGGAGATCCTTCACAATTTCCCTTACTTCTTGGGTCCAGTTGTGTCGGACCTGCACTGTTTCAGAGTCAGCATCACAGATTTCCTCTGCAGCTTCAGCAGGAGGTTGTGGGTGTGGATTTGCAGGATACGACATTAGTGGAAATGTCTGATGTGGCCCAGCTTGGCTGTGTGTATTGATCTTGTGTGGGGGGTTGGTTTGATGAGAGAACTCTTCCAGCTCTATTTCCCTCCAGCTCATAAGTTTATCATGTGCACAAGGGTTGGCAGTGTGTACATCTCCGTCTTCCAGTCTGGAGCCATCACAACTAACGGTTCTCGCAATTGTGTGGTTGTCTAACTTTTGTAGGGCTGTGACAAGCTTCCCCAGGGTTCTACTCAGCTTTTCCTGTAGAGAAAGTACCGTGGCTTCAATCTGTTTCCTTGTCCTTTGTTCCTCTTCAAACTGTCCCTCTCTCTTATAACTCAACTTGCCTCCCATTGTCCTCCTAAGTATGGTTGCAAAAACATCTACTTCACCTTCATGTCTTTATTTCAGTCCTTGTGGTTGTGTCACCGTAGTATGGTTAGTCTCCCTTTTGCTTGATTTGTCTTCCATCTTCTCGAACTGTTCCTCCAAAAATCGTCAGAAAGATTTGTTAGTCCTGAGGTTCATTTGAATGGAGTTATCCGCTCCAGCAGAGTAATCCAGGCCCACCCAGGGACGCCAAATTGTTATGGAAATAATATATGTCCATCCGGGTGAATGTATATCTTAGAAGTTTATTCAGAAGAACAGCAACAAGCAAACAACATCTACTAGTCTAGCAGGTTTAGCCTGCATCCCTCCAACTTTCTCTCTCAGTACATCTCTCTCAGTCCACACCTTCACAAAGGTAAAATACAATACCGACGCCCTGCCATCAGCAACATTAAGAAGAAGAGCTGCAACGTCATTCTGAAAGGAAGATAGATAAAGGGGATATTTCAACTTACCCGCTGGCTCATCTTAGCCTGTTCTCCCCTAAGTAAGGTAAGCATTTTTGTGTACAATTTACTCTTGATTGAAACCTATTATTTATTCTCGAAAAGAGCATTGAAGTGCACCCTCATTTGCAATGTTGTCGAGATCACACTCATGACAGATACTTTTCCTGATTTGGCATTATGTTATCTGTTATGACTGGTTGGTTCCTATTTGGCTGCAAACGTTTTTTGGTTCATTCGGTCCTTGCAATTTGCTCAGAATTTGTCTATTTTATACAATTATTACATTTCATATACTCACGTGATGTGAAAAAGATAAAATCATAATCATCCACTATGTCTATGTGTGTGAGTTGAATTCAGTGTATGTTTGAAAGCCTATGCAGCGACAGCTGTCGGAAATGAAAAATGTAACGTTTGTTTCTGTTGCCACACAATGATAGATAGCATGTAGGATAGCATGAAACCGGTTTTCACATTCACATCTAGAGATTGTTATCGTTAGGATACTATAGCAGTATCAATACTACTTGTACTACATATTACATCTATTTTATTATATGTTAAAGTGAAACTTGAAAGAATATCCGTTTCCATTATAGGACAGATTGAAAATAATTGTTATACTCGTTACGCGTTTAATTACTTAAACCCCAGCATCCCTATTCTGGGGGAACATGGGTGAATTAAATCATTCAAGGGTAGGACCAAGGTTATAGAGCAGTGGTTCCCAAACCTTTTAGCTCAAGACCCAAAAGAGAAGTTTACCTGGGACCCAAACTAGTGAAAATAGCAGGTCTACAAGCTCATGTGTCTATTCGCGCCACATTGTGAGCTTGTATCGGATATTTTCACTATTTCTTAGACATTTGGAAAATGAAATGAAAAACTAGAAAATATGGAGTTGTCTTTTGTTTTTATGGCGTGGCGCAAAGAGGACTCCCCATCTAGAACTGGGTTTTGTCTGCATCTAGATGACCCAGTGTGAAACGGACAGTTCACACTGCCATGTTGAACTGCCATCCCACTGTATAGTCGGCTATTAGACGTCCATCTGGAAGAGAAAGTCTGCATATTGATGCAATTGCACCCACTACTAGGCCCAAACCGCACCAATGCACCCACTACTAGGCCCAAACCGCACCAATGCACCCACTACTAGGCCCAAACCGCACCAATGCACCCACTACTAGGCCCAAACCGCACCAATGCAACTCCTTGGAACAAAACAGTTTTAAGGACATATGCCACACCAATGCAACTCCTTGGAACTGCCATTGGGGATAAACCGCGCCAATGATAAAACTGTTGGAGTTGCGATTAGTTGCAACTTATCCTTGCAACAAGTCGCATCTCCTAAGCCTTGCAACAAAACATTTAAAACCAAACCACACCAAAGGGTCGGGTTGGGACAAAACGTTTTTAAGATAAACCACACCAATGCAACTCATTGAGTTGCAAGGAGGAGTTGCATTGGTGTGGTTGATCTTAAAAAACGTTTTGTCCCGACCCAACCCTTTGGTGTGGTTTGGGCTAGGCCCAAACAGCACCAATGCAACTCCTTGCAATGTAAGGCCCAAACCATAGCAAGAATATAGGGCCATCTACTGTATGAAACAATTCAAGGCCGACATGTATATTGGGACAGAATAATAGGCTGATTCAGAGCACATGTGTTTTGGTGTGGATTTCTCCTTAAACTATAAAAGTGTGCTTCTCAGAGTGCAGATCTCTGCCAGGAGAGATTGGCTACCCAGGCCCCGCAAACTTTGGAAGTCAATCGTAGCCAATCCGAATGGACTATGAAAACTTTGATTACATGACTCCAGATATAAATACTGTATACCAATTTGTGTGAGTTTTGGACAGACGTTTACAGTATGTCCTATTCGGCCTCATAGCAACCTAAATGTTTATACAAGTTCTCAACAGATCCACTGACAGTGACAATTTTCCAATTTCAGAAATCTCACAACCAGGTCAACATATCTTCTGACCGGTCCTACGGTTTGGAAGATTAGCCGTGGACAGACAGACAAGCACAAGCACAACACACGCAAACCGAAAAAAGACTGTATTATTCAGAAGAGGACGGCACCGAGGAGATCTCTTTAAACGTGTCAGAACTGCAAAGCCTTTCATCTTTAACAACTGTAAACATACAAGTCTTGAGTTTGGATTGATTGATTGATTTCTACTGAATAATGAATAAACGAAAACTGTCGTTCATCCTCCTCTTGTTTGCCGGCATCTTATACATACTCGTCCTGAATCTGAATCCAAAGATCCCACATGTGATCCAAACCATGTGCCCCTGTCGTACCTCTACCCAGAGCATCACCCCTCTGAATAACACCAAGCACCTGCTGGTTTCTGCCTACATGGACCGCAGGGTGAAAGGTTGGGATGTGCGCATCATTGGTATATTCAGGAGCGATTCCATGATGAACCTTCACTGTGTTTTCTGCTGTAGCGGCAACCTTTCCATCCTCAGCACTCCGGCAAGATTTGAACACATTTATGATTTCGGTTTTCCTTTTGAGACTATGGACGTCATGTGTTGGATCCCTGCGGGATGCGCAGTGACCCATGTCACCCTGTCGACTCATTCAGATAGCATGGAGGCGCAGTGGCAGATCTTTCTCCCTGTAGGTAAGGTGTTGCTCAACTTAAAGTATGATTTAACACTCATGATGTTGCCAGAGTTTGTCAGAATAAAGGCACTAGAGTGCCAAGCAGATGGGAAGATTTTACTGCATGTAGTCTGGGAGCCTACTGGCTTGTTCCTATTCGATCCTATCCTGAGTTACTGTCAAAGTGTCCTTGAGCAAGGCACTAAACCCCAAACTGCTCCTGATGAGCAGGTTGGTGCCTTGAATGTTTTTTTGTTATCGCTGCGTGAATGTAATGCACATTGTAAAGCCCTTTGGATAAAGGCGCTATACACAAATGCATCGTTTACATGCTCACATTCACTATGTGTCAAATTGTGACATGTTGAGCTTGAGCAAATATGCTATTTGCACTATATGTAAAAATGATGCTTAAATGGGTAATGAATTTAAGCATGCACCTTTTCTAATCCAAATGTGGTGGAGTTAAATGTATACTATATAATATTATATAATATTAATCTTTGAAATGTAATGAAGTCCAAAAACTCAAGTAAATGTACTTTGATCCTCTCCACCACTGTAGGTAACCAGGAGAGCGGCGGGACAGAGGCGATAGAGCCCCAGTTCAACCTCACAGTGTGCATCCCCACCTTGTACGGGGACTACAACAACGTGCTTCAGTTCACACAGGCCCTGGAGATGTACCGGCTGCTGGGCGTGAACAGGGTGGTGGTCTACAACACCAGCTGTGGTCCAGACCTGGACCGCTTGCTGCACAGTTACAGCCAGGAGGGCTTCGTAGAGGTGGTCCCCTGGCCCGTGGACAAGCACCTCACACCGTCGAGGGGATGGCAGTATCGCGAGCATGGACCGGGGGACCTGCACTACTATGGCCAGCTGACCACACTCAACGAATGTATCTACAGATACATGGACCGCTCGCGCTATGTCCTGTTGCATGACATAGATGAGATTATTGTACCGTACGGTCAAAACAGCCTAATCTCTCTGGTGAGCCAGCTCCAACAGCAGAATCCGAACGCGGGGGTGTTCCTCTTTGAGATGCACTTATTTCCAACTGACCATGTGGACCCCGGCGCAAAGTTCCACCTGCCCCAGTGGGAAGGGGTGCCAGGAATAAATATTCTGGAGCACATCTATAGATTATATGAAACGAACAGAGAAGGCAAAGGCAATGCATACAAGATGATAGTTCAGCCAAGAATGGTGCAGCAGACATCAGTGCACACAGTGCTGAAGAACTTCGGAAAGACATTCAAGGTCCCTCCAGACATGGGTTTGGTTATGCACGTCCGGGATTGCTTGATCACACACACCATACCACCCAGGTACAAGCAGCAGTGCGTGTCCAAAGAGCACATGCACATCGACACCAGGCTGTGGGGGTTTCATGACAAGCTGATCCCCAGTGTGGACAAGGCCCTGGGGCGAATAGGGATGCTGAGAGAACAGCATTGAGATAATGGAGCAGGGACACAGCTGCACACACTGACACATAGGGCTGCGATTATCAGGTTCTTAGTGCTTCTTTTTTTTCTTAATCAGACTAATATGAAAAAGAAGCGCTGTCTCCGTTGTGTTCTTGTCTCTGTTGTGCCCCCCCCCCCCCCCTCCCCATATTAGTAGGATTGTTATTTTAGTAACGTGTAACTTGTCACTTCCAAGTTCCAATGCTTCTCATACGAGGAAATCAAGAAATCACTTTGGCGTTTCCATTCGCGTTAATGCCGGAACAACTCTACTGTGTAATGTCATTCATACGAGGGTCTTGCGTTAAAATACAAAGTAACAACTCTATTATGTTAAAAACGCATCGCTTGTGTTCTTAACAGCGGTGCCTGCCTGCCTGCCTGCCTGCCTGGCTGACAGCCTGTCACTCCAGACGGCCGCAAGCCTGCCTCTAAGTGCAAAGGCCACGCCTCCTTGTTCTTTTGCGGTCTGGTCTAGCCTAGGCACCATTCCATTTCGGGTTCATGAACCGGTCAGGAGCAGATGATATCGCTACGTCATGTTGTAGAATTGTTTTGTAGTCATCAATCTTCTGGAACTTCCTTTTCCCTCAAACCGATTTTTCTCAATAAAAGCTACAGGCTACGAAAGCTTTTATTGTTATTATTCCGGTTTGAGGGAAAACGAAGTTCCGTTTGATTGTTCCTGCCTGATGACTACAAAACAATACTACAACATGACGTGATTTCACGTAAATTGCACGCTGCGTTCATGATTTGAGTATGAAATATCGGACAGATCCGTCTTGAGCACATGACTATAGCGATACTGTGTAACAATTTGCGGGAGTTTTGGACAGAATCTGGAGGAGTAATATCAAAAAATGTGTTTCACAAAAGTCTGCCTCCTGGTGGCGCTATAAAAGGCAGATGTTAAAAATGCAGGTCAAAGGTTTGTCCTTGGCCTCTAGGGAGTGTGCATGCAACGTTTCATGCAGATCGGTGCAGTTATAGGTAAAAAATCACACCTGTGTGAACTGAGTGGTGCAGTGACATCACACACTAACCATAGCAACCATGCTCACCTGTGCGTGGCCCCACGTACAGGTACACGGGTACAGGTACACGGGTACAGACAAAGCTGGTTGTTGGAGTGGTTTGCACCACTCAAAAAGGTGAAAAGCTGCTTTGTTGAAATGTTGGTATACTGTACCCACTCCCAAGCACGGCTCACCCTGGATGTTCAAGGAATGTGTTTCTGCATAAGCCATGATCTGCTTTTTGCTATATGCATGTTTGGATCATGCTTCAGACTCTACAGTATATGAATTGTTCACGTTAATTCCAGTTCCATTCATGAATGGCTTTATTCTGCATTTTCTTTTTGTTTCATTGATGTGTGATGTTTTATATATGATTATCATTTATTTAGTTCCATGTCATATTAGTTTAATTTGTGCTGCTATGTTTAATCACACACACACACACACACACACACACACACACACACACACACACACACACACACACACACACACACACACACACACACACACACACACACACACACACACACACACACACACTTTTTTCTGACTATATTGCTTGTGTTGTATAGCACCATTGAAAAATGTGTTTTCAAAGGTTTTAAATAAATACATGATGATGATGTTCTTTCTATAATAAACCCAATACTTTTTCTAAGTATGTCCACACAACTCAGTGACAAAAGTTAAAATCTTAAAATTACAATTGGAGATATCTATTACATTTAACCCATTAAACCCTCCCATACATTTTAATCTTTTATAGCCCCTCACAAGAGCCTGTGGCTTTGACTAACTATGGCATTTGAATGGATAGATTTCGGTGGGATTAAAAACAACAATAATAAAATAAAAACAATTATTCACGCGTACGCACACGCACACGCACACAGAGAGAATCTATACAGTATGTGTACTAATCCAAAAGATAAATATAATATCAATATAATAGAATTACAAATAGAAAAACAACATTTTCAGCAAAATTAGCTTTCTCTCAATTCTATTCTTGTCAGTGAAACATTCTATCCAGAAAGTCTTTGCGGGAATTTGACTGTGTTAGACATACAGTATATAGTGAGCAAGCACCTAAACAGTCTATACGCTTCTATACAGTATGTACTGTAGCATGTTGCTGGGTCAGGAATTTAAACAATAGGGGGGCACACAGTCTTTGGGCCTGGTCAGGTATAAAAGTCAAGGGCTAAAGCAGGTAGAGCATCAGTTCACCAACAGTTCTCTGAGAGCTCTGAGAAAACACCACAACCATCAACATGGGAAAGGTAAGACAAATTATGTAGTACAGGAGGAAATAAATACGGAACATAAAAGATTAACATTGATTGATTGTGCTTAACAAGTGATGAATATACTGTATATTTTGATTTGATCTATTTGACATTCCCCAATATATATTTTCAGGTCATCTTCTACGAGGACAGGAACTTCCAGGGTCGTTCCTATGAGTGCATGAGCGACTGCTCTGACTTCTCCTCCTACCTGAGCAGGTGCCACTCCTGCAGGGTGGAGAGCGGCTCCTTCATGGCCTACGACCGCCCCAACTACATGGGAAACCAGTACTTCATGAGGAGGGGAGATTATGCCGACTACATGAGCATGTGGGGATGGAATGGTGGCATCAGGTCCTGCCGTATGATCCCCATGGTATGTATAAAACAGCTGCTATCATAATTACAAGATACGAGGTACAAGAAAGACAACATTGCAGTGAGATCATTTGTTTTTAGGGTATTCATGTCTGTTTCTGTTGTCTTCAAACAGCACAGAGGCCAGTTCAGGATGAAGATCTACGAGAGGGAGAACTTCGGTGGAATGAACCACGAGCTGATGGATGACTGTGACTCCATCATGGACCGTTACCAGATGAGCAACTGCCAGTCCTGCAACGTGATGGACGGCCACTGGCTGATGTACGAGCAGCCCCATTACAGAGGCAGGCACCATTACATGAGGCCTGGCGAGTACAGGAACTTCAGTCAGATGGGAATGAGCGGCATGAGGTTCATGAGCATGAGGCGCATCATGGACAACATGATGCAGTGATCAATCTAAATGTTTACCATCAATCAAACAATAAATGATTACATGATTTTCTAAAATCTGGTCTTGCTATCATTATTTTAAATTAATCGATCCGCTCTGGGGGAGATTAAATAATTGTTTATTACACTTACAAATGTATTTTATACAAATACTGGAACAAGAAGTTCCAATTAAGATAAAATGCTAAATTATAGTATATCTGCTTGGTAATGCGATACAAGCAAGTTCTGAACAAACTGATGAGTAGTACTGATAAATACAATGAAAGGTTCTCTGAACCAGTTGAACAGGTTGAAAAGTATCTTGCTGGAAAAAAATAATAATTCCATTGGCTTCAGAACATCCCATTCCACTGACACATGCCTTCTCTATTTGGCTTCAGAACATCCCATTCCACTGACACATGCCTTCTCTATTTGAGCATTGGCTTCAGAACATCCCATTCCACTGACACATGCCTTCTCTATTTGAGCATTGGCTTCAGAACATCCCATTCCACTGACACATGCCTTCTCTATTTGAGCATTGGCTTCAGAACATCCCATTCCACTGACACATGCCTTCTCTATTTGAGCGACCACATCAAACCTTTTACCCTCACTGTCTGTTTCTAATGTAAACGACATGACATCAACTTGTGATTGCAATTTGTTTTTGTTCGTGAATGACTTGGCTCTGCTGGTCTTGGACAAGGACACATTGCAGGTTGAAAAGGCCCTCAGCTCTGAACGTCTCTTTGGGTCAAAAACAAACCTCTGCAAAGCCGAAGGCTTCACACTAAAAGTCAGTGACAATGTGATCTGATCACAAGAAGAGGATATATATCTACCTGGGTTGCATTTTAGAGACGAATCTTAAAGTAATCAAAAAAGTCAAACAAAGAACAAGATTGTTGTACAGGATCTCCTCACTGGTCAGTAAGAATACATTGAGGACTCTAGCAGGAGCACTCATCCAATGTCACTTCGAATATGGATGCACCTCATGGTACCATAGTATCACAAAGGCCAAACAACTCTCCAGAGTTCAAAACAAACTGGTCAGGCTATTGCTTAGCCTTACATATACAACTCATTTAAACCCTGCACATTTTGCCAGGCTGGGATCATGGCTCAGGGGACAGAGTACAACTAGAAATGCACTCTGTCGAGGTGCCAACTTGCGCCTTGCACACAAGTAGGCCATACATGACCTACTTGTGCACAAGCAGAGCGTGCAAATACTGCTACTAACTAATATCTATTATATTGAAATTTTATTTCCTTTAGAGGATATCCCCTTGAGATGTATCATCTCGTTTTAGAGGGGGTCCTCGGGCACAACACAATGAATACAGTACATAGACAAAACAATACATGTCGACACAGAACAATACACTTACAACAACAACAAAACATAGATGCTCTCCAAACCACTCAAACACTACCAGAAGCAACAGCACTGAAACACCTAACAAAATACTAATAATAGTGATACTAATAATGAAAATAAAATAATAAATAATAAAGATAAAAAGAATAATCAAGCATTAAAGTACACACCTCTCTCCAAAAATCAAAAACAAGTACAAATGGGTTTCAGGTCTACAAGCAAAGAGGCCTTGAAAATGTTAAATGTTGTAATTGATCTCAAAGAAACAGACAAGTTGTTCCAATCAGATGAAGCTTTAAACTGAAAAGCACGTCTCTACTGTTGTGGGTACAGAAAAATAAAGTTGTTGAGTATGTCTAAGAGGGTATCTAGAGTTATATGTAACTAATAACTGTTTTTCTGCTGTTCTAAATCCTTTAGACCCGTTATTGACCTTATACCAACCTTGAAACGTACCTTAGTTACGTCACCATCAACAGCCAATAAGGGACCACCATTCTTACCCCGACACACATACCTACTGTACATACCCAGCCAATCACCAAATGTACCTTACGTCATCAAGAATGGTGGTCTCTTATTGGCCGACATACGGTGGTCAACACCGACATACATACCAGGCAGATCGCAGTACTAGCGTGCTCTGCTTGCGCAAGTAACAACTTGCAATGGGCCTGGTTTACAAGATACAGTACACCACAAAGACACCCATGTACCTGTCAAACTACTTCCTAAATGTCGTCCACAATCACGACACCAGAGGGAGCTACACAAATCACAAATAGCCAAGATTTGAGAGAATGAGTACAGTACAGTACAGTACAGTACAGTACAGTACAGTACAGTACAGTACAGTACAGTACAGTACAGTACAGTACAGTACAGTACAGTGGCCACCTGGATGGCGTGGCGTGGCGCTATAGTGAGACCGGGGCCGGTCGAATTCTAGTTATTTGAATGGTAAAAAGGTCAATTGCCTTCCATCTGTTAGAAAAGTAGGCCTACTGTATTTGATTTGATTTGATTTTTATTAAGGATCCCCATTAGCTTAGCAACCATCTAGTCTTCCTGGGGTCCACATAAGAATAAACATTCCAGTACACATACAATTACAATTGTTAAAAAGTCAGTATTCAACACACATTAGTTCGAATAAAAGCAAATAGAAATTGCTAAAATTACAAGTGAGAGCGGAAAAAACAAAACACACAACACTGTATCAAATGGAATTTTAGATGCATTTTAAACGTTCATTTACTGTAAATGCAACAGAGGTTTCGAGGCAGGTTATTCCAAAGTGACAATGATCTATAAATAAATGATCTCTTTAGAAAATTATATTTTGGAGGCCCTAGTAAAGGATACTGGTTCTGTTCAGAATTTTCAATTTATTGTCTCCCGCCTTTCCACAAAATAAAATGCTCGATAGTAGGCTTGATAAGAACCCGGCTCGATAAGCCTGATCGATAAGTTGCTCGTTATAAATAAAAATTAACAAGCTCCATCCCTAGTCCTTCCTCTTCGATGTGACTGACACCAGTCCATTCAAACTTTAGACGGGCCCACCCAAAAGTTATTAGTGCCGGCCGGTAGCCGGCGAAAACTAGAGTTCTCAACAGGCCCGAAAATTAAGGCCCGGCCCTACCTGGGCCCCTCATGAAACCCTGTACACTCAAGACATTGCCCCCGCTGCCACCAATAGATCTCCATACTGTATATGGAGCTGACCTGTTCTGACATTCCATTATGTTGATGTTGATCTGACCTCATCGTACCCTGTACACTCAAGACACGCTCCATATATGGCCAGACCTCATCAAACCCTGTACACTCAAGACACTGCCCCCACTGTTACCCTTAGATCTCCATAATGTTTCTGACCTGTTCTGACATTCCATATGTTGATTTGACCTCATCAAACCCTGCACACTCAAGACATGCTCCATATATGGCCACTACAGAATTCATTCCATATGTTGATCTGACCACCCATGCCAAAGCATCAGTGCTCGCCCAGCAGTCTGCCGTCACCCAGACGGATGCGTGCACGTACGTCACTTCTCACCCTCAGGGCGTCTTACTGGTTATAAACTACACTTATTGTGGGCTACAGAGGAGCTATTTGTATTGGCCTATAATTAGGGGTCAAGCCCAAATGGCGCCATTTGTAGCCCGAAGGGCGCTATTTTTAGCAGTTTTGACAGTTCTGTGCTATCGTCCTTCGTGAAAGAAGAGAGACAGGGGGACGCTGTGGGCGCTGGGTGTTCTCTCCTCCGCATCATCAGTGTCCATACCCGAGGCGGGGTCGGCGAAAGGGCCTTTCTGTGTGGAGTTTGCATGTTCTCCCCGTGTCCCCTAAAAAACATGCATTAATCCTGGTCTCTAAACTATACCTCCCCCTGGACAGCCGGGGCGCCTGATGGAGGGGAAAGGAACTGGTCGGAATAACGTGTAG
This sequence comes from Electrona antarctica, assembly GCF_951216825.1. Lineage (NCBI taxonomy): Eukaryota > Metazoa > Chordata > Actinopteri > Myctophiformes > Myctophidae > Electrona > Electrona antarctica. The sequence goes on along the minus strand of NC_136794.1, from coordinate 13,471,950 downwards.
CTTCCACGCACTATGTCCGGCCGGGGAACCTCCCCCCTGTCAGGTGAAAAGAAGCAGCTTGGACTCCTCATACATATAAGGAAGCATGAGGTCAGTCCGCTGCCCTCCCTAGGTTGGCAGAGGAAGTGTAGCGCCCAGGATTACATTAGATAATTGACACTGGGTGAAAAACAAAATGGGTTGCAAAATCGTGGGATAAAATTTTTTAAGTAGAAGGCGAGAGACATACCTGCACTGGTGCATAATGGATCAAACTTAAGCCCATCAGGCAAGCTTTGTTCGAAACACCATGAGTGAGGAGTTTGAGGACCGAGGAGGACAGGCCCACACCGTGGACAAGCGTGGCAACTGGCTGAAGTCCCACAGGACAGCTGAGGGAAGCTGAAAAACGGCACAACTGACAAGGGCAGAGTGTATATATACATGATGTATGGATAAAATCTGTAGGAGTAACATAAAAAAAATTTTTTTTGCAAAAATCTGCCTCATGATGGCTGACTATAACAGGCCATTCTGGAAAATGTGGGGCAGAGTTTCGGAATCGGCATGCAGGGACTGTGTGTGTGTGTACACTGTACAGTTTGGCAGCGACCGGACCAACGGTGCTGGAGATTAGCTGTACACAGATGGATACACGGACGGAGGGACGGATAGACAAAGTGTAAAACATACTCTCTCCTCATGCTTCCGTCTGGTGGAGAAAATGAAGCTCCAGCTCAAGGTTGTCAAGGTTGTCTTTATTTGTCTCCCTAAGGAGAAATTTGTCTTGGAGACAGTCACAGCTGCATACATAACATATACACATTCACAGAAGGAAAAGAAAAAAACACCATGAAACACACCAACAACTAGTCAATAAAGTGCATCTAGTCAGTTACGGTTGCTGCCATTCGACAATCTCTGATTGAGCATTTTGATTGACAGGGGAACAAATGAGTGTTTAAATCTATTATCACACCGTGGAGTTCTATATCTCCTACCGGGTGGCATTAGCTCGTACTCTCGGCTCAATACAATACAATACTCTCGGCTCGACTGTTCACACTGCATTTGCAAGTGACCAGATCGGATCTGTCACAGATATGTGTGTTCAGACTGATTTTAACGTCAACCGAAAGGCGCCCTGCGTCGACATATCTGCTTTACCATGGTAACGACGTATAGGCGTCATGCTGTTTGATATGTGACTCGTGTGGTTAGATCAGGTCACTGCATTCAGACTGAGACGCATCTCCTGACATCGCATTTGTAAAAATTGGATTATTGAAACAAATTGGATTCCAATCTGTAATTGAAGTGTAAATGAATAATATCACATCTCTTCTGAATTTCCATCTCTCCTCACATTAAATCATTAAATTAAGTTCCCTTTAATCTAATAAACTAAAGAATTGCTCACTGAAATGCATCATGGTGCACTACTACTACTATGAAACATAGTCATTATACAATGACCATCATCATCATCATTTAAACCAGTGCTATTATGAGTAAAATGTACAGTGTGACATTAGAATAGGCTGATGCAGAAAGTATGATGAACACATCAGTGTAACAACTGAACCAGTGCAAATATCAACATAACGTGAGTGGTGCTGCATGTACAGTACTGTAGCATTTTTGACCATCAGTAAGAGACAATCGTTATATGTACTGTACGTATACTGTATGTACTGGGAATTAATTAGGAAATGTTCACAACTAGGGCTCCACTTGACACAGAGAAGGACACAGACTGTGTTTTCAAATATGTTAAAGGGACAATTCACAATTGTCTCTTAGAATGTATTGTTACTTACTCTATGGAAACATCTATTCTAAAGTCTTCTAGGGGATCCAGTCACATGGGAATGGGACAAACACCCTTCTACTCTATAGGCCTCTATACCATGTTGCTGGGTCAGGGGGTTTACACAATGGGGGCCACAGATTCTTTGGGTTTGGTCAGGTATAAAAGGTAAGGGTTAAAACAGAGATGACAACAGTGCACTAACACAGTTCCGAGAAGCAAACAACCGCAACCATGACCATGGGCAAGGTAAGCCCAGTGAGCTTAGAGGCACATTTTTAAATAATCAATGTTATACCTTTTCAAGTCACAACAATTGATCAATAAGATGATGTCTGTCTTAATCTGTCTTTTAAAAATATATTGAATTATTTTCATTTCAGATCATCTTCTACGAGGACAGGAACTTCCAGGGTCGTTCCTATGAGTGCATGAGCGACTGCGCTGACATGTCCTCCTACATGAGCAAGTGCCACTCCTGCAGGGTGGAGAGCGGCTGCTTCATGGCCTACGACCGCACCAACTACATGGGAAACCAGCACTTCATGAGGAGGGGAGATTATTCCGACTACATGAGCCAGTTTGGATGGAGAGACTGCATCAGGTCCTGCCGTAATATCCCCATGGTAAGCTTAATACCGTTCTTATTCGTTCAATGACTTCTAATCCATTAATTCATCCATGAATACCCTGAGTCTATAGTCATATGCAAACTCCTAAATGAGATATTCTTCATTTTACAGCACAGGGGAAACTACAGGATGAAGATCTACGAGAGGGAGAACTTCGGCGGACAGTCCCACGAGATGATGGATGACTGTGACAACATCATGGACCGTTACCAGATGAACAACTGCATGTCCTGCAACGTGATGGACGGCAACTGGCTGATGTACGAGCAGCCCCAGTACAGAGGCAGGCACTGGTACATGAGGCCTGGCGAGTACAGGAACTTCAACCAGATGGGAATGGGCCAGGGCCAGGGCCAGAGCAACATGAAGTTCATGAGCATGAGGCGCATCATGGACTCTTACTACTAAACTGTTGACGCAAATGTTCACTTTACTTTGCCACTGAAATAAAAATACATCCGTTCCACTATTCATGTTCTCCTAGTTTATTTTGTTGAGATGATGCAGTTCAGCCCATTCCTAGCACATGGTCATTTCAGACATGAACCAACTAGTCCATACGCAGGGACATGGGGCTCTACACTAGTGTCTTTTCTGTTTTCTGAACATAAAATATGATTTCAACGTACATTTGAATGTTGTCACCATAGAAAAATAGACAACCTATTGCCTGCAATGACAATTCACATGTTTTGGCTATAGGGGCACCTTAATCATGTTGTTTGAATGCTTTGTCAACAAAGGCGAATACACTGTGCTGTTAAATATTAGAAAATAAAGTTGTACTTTATTCATAATTGAGTACCACAGACGAAATATTTCCATATTTCAGACTGACCCCTCCACGAAAAGTTCTTGTTCTGCTCAGGCATATCTTCGAGTACGAGTCCTGCAGGGATAGGAGTGAACTCCCCATGGTCATCAGCTGACCACTCTCTGCAGGTCTCATCGGTCCCGAGTCGAGAGGAGCTATTTCCATACCAGATGGTGATACCCCTCGATGCAATTGATTGTCTGACCATCCACAGTTAATAAATCAATAATGTGGTACGGGTCCCTGGTTTCTGCTGTGGTGCCCCTGATGGGAATTTCTTTTTCCATAAATGAATATCCTACTTCTTCATACTGCAGTGTCACTCAAAAGCAGCAAAAATAGCCGATCTACAATCGGGATGTGACACCTTGTATAGTGTGCTTGTTGAGTTTATAAATATTGAACCAACAAGAGCTTGAGACTAAACCGTCCCACATAACCACATTTCTTTTTAAATAGATTTTATTCAAAGAGTATGACATCATCATATGCAAATTTCATAGAAAGAAAATACAACTCTTTGTTTTTATATTTTCTCCCACAACTCCTTTCCCAATCCTCCGCACCCACCCACCATCTTTCCCCACGAGGCCAGACATACAAACAACATAAATTATATACAGGTATAAAACCAATAGGTTGAGTACATAACTAAGATACACACAACATATATACAGGTATAAAACCAATAGGTTGAGTACATAACTAAGATACACACAACATATATACAGGTATAAAACCAATAGGTTGAGTACATAACTAAGATACACACAACATATAGGTATAAAACCAATAGGTTGAGTACATAACTAAGATACACACAACATATATACAGGTATAAAACCAATAGGTTGAGTACATACAGTAACTAAGATACACACAACATATATACAGGTATAAAACCAATAGGTTGAGTACATAACTAAGATACAAAGAAAGGGATCACATGGTTATGTTCACATAAATAATTAATAAACAACTTAAAAGGGGGGTAAAATAAGAGACATAAAATTAATAATATATATTTTTTAAACAGAATAATAAATAAAAATAATAATAAAAAAAATAATAATAAAAACTAGAAAAAGTGCCCTTCTGGGCACAGGTCTCCACCAGGAGGATAGGAGTGTGTGTGATGTTTGGCAAAATGTTTAGGAGTAATATAAACATGTTTTTTTGTTTGTTAGTTTTTTGCAACAATTTTCTTAATTTTGTTGAGGAAATGCAGAGTGCCTGGTGGTACTATAATAGGCCAATGTGAAGAGGGTGCCATTTCTTCATACGCCTTTGATGGCAATTGGATGATTTGAGGCATTTTGTTCCAAAAATGTGTTTTGCAAGAATCAACCTGTTGGTGGCACTATAACAGGCCAATGTGAAAAGGGTGGGATATATTCCTCAGCCTAGTAAGAAAATGTGTGAAAGATTTCACATAAATTGCATGCTGCGTTCATGATTTGAGGCTTTTGTTCAAAACGGGGCAATCTTGCAAACTGTGAAAGCCAATTATAGCCAATTAGGATGGAATATGAAATATCGGACAGATCCGACTTGAGCACATGACTATATAGATACTGTGTAACGATTTGTGAGATTTTTGGACAGAATCTGGAGGAGTAATATAAAAAAATGTGTTTTACAAAAGTCGGCCTCCTGGTGGCGCTATAAAAGGCAGATGCGGAAAATGCAGGTCAAAGGTTTGTCCTTGGCCTCTAAGGAGTGTGCATGCAACGTTTCACACAGATCGGTGCAGTTTTAGGTAAAAAATGTGAAAAGCTGCCTCATGGTGGCGCTATAACAGGCCGTTCTGGAAAATGCGGGGCAGAGGTTCATCGTTGGCATCCAGGGAGTGTGTGTGCAAAGTTTGGCATCGACCGGTTTAACGGTGCCGGAGATTAGCTGGTAACGGACGGACGGAAGGACGGACGGACACACACACACACACACACACACACACGGACGGAGTGCAAAACATACTCTCTCCCCATGCCTTCGGCCTGGTGGAGACAAAAAACACAAGGGAAGTATTTTTGAAGCATGACAGCAGCATAAAATTCAATGTACCACAGTGTGGTGGCAGAGTAAATCAACCATGTGCTAAAGGCGTAATGACAGAGTTATCCACTTGATGTAATATAATGAAGAGTACATTCAGATATTAATACAACAAATAAGCTAAATACTTGCACCATCAGCATCTCCAGTGAAGTTGTAGTACAGATGTACAGTAAGTGCGTGTTTACAAGAAAACATACAAAGTGGATTTCAGGTGAGCTGATCTGAGTGAACACAGCCTCTTTACACACCATTGTCAACAGTTTCAGTAAAATTGTTCATTTGTTAACTCGACAGTATGGCAATGAATTGAGTGATAACATTTCATGTAACACACAACAGGATACCGCAGGGAGTTGAACCCTATTTCTAACAGAAAGCTAAGAGTACCTGCCAGTGCATTTTTGCTGCATGACACCATGTCCTTACTTGCATGTGAATACAGAAAAAATATTTTTTTTAAAGGGCTGAATAACCTTTATGTTGCAGTGGCTTTTATAAAGAACCAACACATCTCTCCTTCAGTGTTTACTGATATGATTGACCTGTAATCACAGTAGAAAATAGCACAACGGTTCTCATATTGGGGTCAGGAGGTTCCAGGGGATCCCCAGAAAAATGTGTTAATATAGCATCAAAATCATCAAGCCACTATAAACCATCATCATCAGCAAAAAAGAAGAAAGAAGAGAGAAAAGGGAGAAGAAGGAGTGCATCTGTTTGGCTGATGTAAAAATCTACAAAAAGGTGCTCTTTGGTGCAACTGGGTGACAGAATTGGTGAGAAAAAGGATGAGACCAAGACACCTTGAATAAAAACAAGATTGCAACCCACCTAAAAAGCACACAAAAAAATTAAGGGAAAGTTTTGGAAGATAGATAGATAGATAGATAGATAGATAGATAGATAGATAGATAGATAGATAGATAGATAGATAGATAGATAGATAGATAGATAGATAGATAGATAGATAGATAGATAGATAGATAGATAATAAAGAAACAATGCCAACAGAAGGCCACCAGTCATAGTTCCAGAGGAACATCACACTTTATGGTGCCTGCTTGTTCATAAGTCCTATACTTATGGGAACAAACGATCTTGAGGCCCTAGCCTGCAGAGAAGGTTGGAATATTGCTGATACATTATGAACACACCTGTCACAGTGGTTCTCAAACCTTTTAATTTCAAGGACCCCCAGTTTGATATGCATTAGAACACAGACACGCATTTGATAGCATGTTCTGTTGTGCGTGTTTTGATAAGGCATCTATTCAACAGTGCCTTATCATCTCAGTACCTTGCCGGTTTGTCCAATATTGTCATGCACAAAAATAATCTGTATTAAAAAACAACAAAGGAAAGGACTGATAACACTCTTTATATTATATTATTAATATTAAATATGATTAATATTATATTATTATGGTTATCCACAACATTCTTGCTGAACTACCTGAACATTGAATCTTGAATTTATTAATAACCCCTCTTTCCTCTCAATAAATCATGCGCTTTTTTCACATTCACTTGAGCCTTCCTGACCTCTGATTCTAGGCATAATATGAGATCCCTTGTTCCCCTTCCTAAATCCACATTGATGTTTAGTCTAAGATTCCCTATAGCTCTTATGGCATTTATCTACTGTTTAAAACTTTGTCACAGCAAGTTCTAAAAAACTAATTATTTTATTTTTTATAATGACGACCCGAGCGGGGACCCGACATCCCGTGAGTCTGACTCCGAGTCACCCCGTGGCTTCAGCGCGGTTAGGTTTCTGGTTTAAGGACTTCAGTGTTTTGTACCAAACTATTGTATGAGTACCGAACAAAGAATGTTTGCTTTCGCCATCTTGGTTGAAGAAGAGTCTGGGCAATTAATTAGTCGTATACCTCTGAGGTCAACGATTAAAGTGTTGATTGATGATTCAACCTTGATGATTAAACTTTTGAGGGGATTAAGTCCACCCATCAAGCCCATTAGTGTCAACCTCAGACCAATATGGTCTGATTTTGAATCTGAATGGCTTTGTGTTACTGCTATTGTCCTGGCTCTGTTCTAATTAAGGGCCATTTAGGAGTTTAGCATTTAAGGGTTTGTTTACTAAGCTGTTCCCTGTGGGCCTATTGGATTGGTATTGTTTAAGCCGTGTGGAAATTTGGTGTTTAATTTTAAAATCCACTGCTTCTCGGCATATCTCCTTTCCCCCTCTGTCCAGGTTTGATTAGATTCTAATCCACAAACCTCCAAGGCACTAATCCCATGGGTCATGAAATGTTGAACAATTAATAAAGTTGTTTCTTTTGCATTATTTATATTATATCTATGTTGGTTTAGTCTATCTGCTATTGTGTTTCTAGTTTCACCCACATATTGTAGGTTGCATTTGTTGCATGTAATTAGATAGACACAGTTACTAGTATTAGCCTGTATGATTTGATTTATTCCCACCATTCTCATTGTGGTTCTATTTTTCACTTGTTGTTTAGGTCTGAAGTAATCCGGTTTCTTGCGTATCGGTCTGTCTGTCTCCTTTAGTTTGCTATGTACAAGGTAATCTTTCAAGTTTTTGTTCTTCCTATATGCTGGTATAATTTTGTATCCGTTAAGTAGGTCATCCGTCCTATTTGCAAAATTCCTCTTTATTTTCATGTTTGTTAACCTGCTTAGGGTCGAATAGGTAGTAACCAAAGCTAGTTTGGGACTCTGGTCCCTTTCTTTCACCTCTAGAAATGTGTCATGTGTTTCTAAGGAAGGTTCTTGTGTAACCCCGTTTTCGCAAGGCGTTAAATAGAGTTTGACATGCTATTTTAAAATCACTTTGTTGTGTGCAGATTCTGTGGAATCTCAACAGCTGTGATTTGACTATGCCTCTGTAAGTGTGTGGTGGATGAAAGGAGGTTTTATGTAGGAGAGCGTGTGTGTCGGTTTCTTTAAAATACACTTTGAAATCTAATTTACCACTTGTGTTGAAATTTGGGCCTTTGAAGACAGTAACATCTAGGAAATCTATTTTTTCGGTGCTCGTCACATATTTGATTGTAATTGATCTATGGTGTGTGTTTAGTATATTAATAAAATCTTGGAAATCCTCTTTGGTGTGTTCCCAAACACCAAAGATGTCATCCAAAAATCTACAATAATGTGTTGGTTTGAGATTGCATTTTTTTAGTGCTGTCTCTTCCCACAGGGCCATGTAGATATTTGCATAGGAGGGGGCAAACCTTTTCCCCATGGCTGTGCCTTTGGTTTGGAGATAGAATTTCTTGTTAAATTCGAAATCATTTTTGGTCAGATTTATGTTCAATAGTTCCAGTAGTTCTGCGTCAGGGCGTTTCCCATCTGGATATTTATTAAAGACTTCCTTCACTGCCTGTAAACCCGCTTCTGTTTCGATGTTTGTGTACAAACTATCAATGTCGATTGAAAATAAAAATGCATTTTGTGGTACAGTTATGGCTTTGATTTTATTGACAAAGTCATAAGTGTCCTTGATATAGCTGGCATGTTTTATAGACAGTGGGTTCAGAAAATGTTCAATATATTCAGCTGTTTGGTACGTTTCACTACCACAGTCCGAGACAATAGGTCTCCCTGCTGGAATCTCGTATGGTACAGTCCATGTGCTTGCATCCTTATGTATTTTTGGTAATAGATAGAATATTCTGGCACGTGGAGTGTCTTGTCCTATTAAGTATTTGGCCTGTTTGTAGTTTATGTACTTTTTTTCCCTAAGTTTGTATATTATTTCTTTAGCTTCTGCGGCTGTTTGATTATAAATAGGTTGTCCTAGTTGTCTATAGTGGTTTGGGTTGCTAAGTTGTCTTTCTCCCTCAATTAAGTATTGATGTCTGTCCATTATAACTATTGCGCTTCCTTTATCTGCTGATTTAATAACTATGTCCTCATTTTTAGCTAGTGCCCTCAGGGCTCTTACCTGTTCCTTGCTAAGGTTGTCCTTTTCTTTGATGTGTCCTGGTAGACTCCCAACTGTGTTTGTGTCCTCCAAGATTATTTGTTTTAAACTTTGCGGGAGGCCTTCCGCCGCTGGTTCCCAGTTTGATCCAGGCTGGAAGGGTGGGATCTCTTTTCCGTTTCCCGGTCCGAAGTGTGATGCTAGTTTAAGTCTTCGGTGATAGTCGGAAACGTCCTTCTTTAATTTGTTCCTTTGCTGTTTGTAGATGTCCAGGGTTGGGACAAATGATAGGCCTTTTTCTAGCAAATCAACTTGGTGTTGGTCTGGTAGGAAATAGTTAGACAAATTAATTATGTTGGTCTTTGTGAGCCCCTGCCTATCTCGGCATCTGGGGCTACCTAGTTTAAACTGGACATCCAATTTTCCAGCTTTGCTTGGGCTGTTTCGCTTTCCCAGTGTATGTTATCACTACCTGTTTTGAAGTCCCGTTCGTTCAATTTTGGGAGGTGGCTCTGTGTTTTTATTATCCCATTTAGGCTTTCTACAATTAGTTTCTCCATTGGTGGGAGGTTTTCTGAGTAGTTAATTATAGGTACGTGTATACGTGCGGTAGGGAATGTGTTACGTATGGGGTTCACGTCATATGGTTACGACAGTAACGTAAAGCGCTGCTGCCGTAAGGCTGTGCTGTGTTATTATTGCTGCTGCTGCTAACGCCGGTTTGTAAGTGTGCTGCCGGCGCACAACCAAGTTACAGTAAAGTCTTCAGCTCATGTCCATAGTAGTTGTGCATTATTCTCCAATACAACATTGACGACGAGGATGGAGCTGACGTTCTCACCGCCTCCCGCTTTCTTGCCGTTCCCGGCCGAGCCTCCTATACCTTGGACTCGCTGGCATGATTCGTTTGAAAACTACATCGCGGCTTTGGGACTAGTAGACGTGAGCGACACGCGACTAAGAGCCATTCTGATTCACTGTCTTGGCACAGAGGGACAACGGATCCTCGCCACCCTCGGGACTGCCGCAAGATATATAGACTGTGTCAAACTCCTGTCCGACCATTTCGCAGCACCACAAAGTGTCATCCTCCGGAGGATTCTGTTTCGCCAGCGCCGACAACGTGTGGGTGAGACGGTTCACCAATATGTGGCTGATCTGAGGGGCTTGGCCAGCCTGTGCAAGTTTGGTGCATTTCAGGACGAACTGATCCGGGACCAGCTGGCGGAGCACACAAATAACCCAAAGGTTCGTGAGAAATTGATAATGTCCCCAGATGATCTGACACTCAATAGGGCTGTGGAAATATCTTTTCAAATCGAGACAGCAGCGGGTTTTGCCACACAATTGGCTAGTGCCTCATCTCCACTGCCTGGACTTACAGCACAGCAGGTCGAGTCTTCATCACGTTCCTCTAGCCCTGACCCTCTCCAGGACGCTTCCCACATAAACTATGCGGGACGACAGCGTCCCTCAGGTCAGCGCTGCGGTAACTGCGGTTCGTCATCGCATGATTCAAGAGCCAAGAATTGTCCCGCCAGGGGGCAGCGTTGTCAACGTTGGGGGAAACAAAACCACTTTTCTAAAGTTTGCCGTTCTGCTCCAGCCGCCACCTCACGACAGCCTTTCTCAGCTGCTGACCCTTCACCTACGACCACCATACACTCTGTGAGTAATGCTCGCCGGCCATTTAAAGTGTGCACAGTGGAGCTGGATGGCGTGTGCCTGCCGCTATTGCTCGACACCGGGGCGAACGCCTCCCTTTTGAATACAGCCACAGTCACACAGTTTTTCCCACACCACAAGCTTGCTGCACCGTCCAAAGTGCCCCTCAAAGGTTACGGTAATTCCAGGATTGATATCGTGGGCACCTTCAGCTCCACGGTGCGTTATGGCACTAAGACTGTTGACTCATTCACATTCCAAGTCGCAAGCCACGGCGCCAATCTCATGGGCCTGGACTTGTTCACTGACCTAGGGTTTGTGCTCATGGATTACAGCGGGCTTACTATCCATCATGTCGATTCTCTGTGGCCTCAACAGTGGCCTGGACTGTTCACGGGACTGGGCTGCCTCACTGCCTTCGACCACCAGCCCCTCCTGAACCCTGAGGTGCACCCTGTCATCCAGCCCCTGCGTCGCGTTCCTCTGGCCCTGCGTGACGAGGTGGCTGGAGAGCTCACCAACCTTTTGGAGGCAGGCATCATCGAGCCGGTCAACGCGTCACCGTGGATTTCTAATCTGGTGGCTGTACGTAAAAAGACCGGGAAGCTGCGCCTGTGCATCGACCTCAAGGCAGTTAACAAGGCCGTCATCCCTGACAAGTATCCGCTGCCTACGGCAGAAGAACTGACCACACAGTTCCATGGCTCCACCATTTTCACAAAGCTGGATCTCCGGCAGGGCTATATGCAGGTTCCGCTACACCCAGACAGCCGTAACCTCACTGCGTTCGTCACACACATGGGGGTGTTTCAGTTCACAAGAATGCCTTTCGGACTCAGCTCCGCCCCCAGCTGTTTTCAGAAGATCATGGCCACCATTCTAGCACGCATTCCTGGAGTAGTCATCTACTGATGATTTCGTCATTCACGGCAAAACGCCTGCTGTCCACGATGAGCGCCTTCGCCAAGTCCTCAGTGTCCTTGCCAGCCATCACCTCACTCTGAACGGCGACAAATGTGTTTTCGCCGTGCCTGAGATAGAATTTGTGGGGTTCCGCCTGAATGCCAAGGGCCTCCGTCCACTCCAGTCTAATGTGGAGGCTGTGCTACGCCTCCCTGAGCCTGCCTGTCCAGCTCAAGTAGCCTCGTTCCTGGGAATGACGGCCTACTATTTACGTTTTCTACCTCAGTATTCAGCCACCACGTCCCCGCTGCGTGAGCTGTTAAAAAAGGACGCGCCATGGGTTTGGACCCCCGCCTGCTCGGACGCCGTCCGGCTGCTCAAAGTCCAGCTCACCTCTCCCCCAGTGCTCGCCCACTTCGACCTCGCAAGCCCCACGCTGCTCACCTGTGACGCTTCCAACATGGCGCTGGGGGCTGTGCTATCCCAGATCCACGACGGCGTTGAGCGGCCCATCGCCTTTGCCTCTCGGGCTCTCAGCTCAGCGGAGCAGAAGTACTCGGTGGGGGAACGGGAGGCCTTAGCTTGCATCTGGGCGAGCGAGCGTTGGCACATGTACGTGTATGGCCGATCCTTCACACTGCGCATGGATCACCAGGCTCTCACAGCTCTGCTCGCAACTTCTGGCAAAGGACATAGGCCACTCAGGATCCATCGCTGGGCGGAGCGGCTCCAGCAGTATAATTTCACCCTGCAGTTCACTCCAGGTCGTGAAAATGTTGTGGCAGACCTGCTGTCACGGGCCACCCCTGGCCCTTCGCCCGATCCTGGTCCTGACTCTGCTGAGCAGGGCCTCATCCAGATGCTCCACTCTCCGCTCCAATCCACAGTGTCGCTTCAAGAGCTCCAGACAGCCTCAGAACAGGACCCGGTGCTCTCCCAGCTCCGCACCTTTATTCGCTCTGGGTGGCCTGCGAAGCTGTCGGACGAGCTGGTGCCCTTCCACCGTGTCAAGGACGAGCTGTCCTGCTGGAACGACGTCTGCATATCCCGTGGGCTCTGCACCGTGATACCGGACGGCCTGCGAGCGTGTGTCCTGGCCTTGGCCCACGAGGGTCATCTGGGCATCGTGCGAGTGAAGCAGCGCTGTCGGGACCTCGTATGGTGGCCTGGCATTGACAGGGACATCGAGGCTTTAGTGAGGGACTGTACAGCTTGTCTTCTGAGTGGCAAAACCGGCCCGCCTGCCCCACCGCCGCTGCAGCCGCTGCGCTGGCCAGCCAAGCCTTGGGAGCACCTCCAGCTCGACATCTGCGGGGAGCTCCATGCGGTCCCCCACCATCAACGTTTTATGGTGGTGGTGTACGACCTTCATTCCAAGTGGCCTGAGGTGTTCTCCACTGGGACGGTGACCACCCGCGTGGTGACCGAGTTCCTGGACTCGCTCTTCTCTCAGTGGGGCCATCCAACGGCCATTACAACGGACAATGGGCCCCAGTTCATCTCCGCGGAGTTTGCTGCTTTCCTGGGAGACAGGGGCATTAAGCACATCCGTACAGCGTTCTACCACCCCGAGGCGAACGGGGGGGTGGAGAGACTTAACCAGACACTGAAGAATGGCATCAGAGCGCACCTGGCCGATGGCTTCCCCTTCTCTACAGCTCTTCGCCGCACGCTCCTGCACTACAGAGCCTCGCAGCATTCCACTACCGGTTGCTCCCCGGCGTTCCTCATGTTGGGACGGGAGCTGCAGCTGCCCTTGCATCGGCTGAGGGCTTCTGTGCCGGTGTCTCCTCCGGCTCGAGGACGCAAGAGAGTCCGCAACCAGCAACGTCGGATGAAGCAGCGCTTCGACAGAACACGGAGAGTGAAGGCCCCGTCCTTCGCGGCCTTGGACTGGGTCCGCATCCGCCGCTCCCACCGGGGTCATAAGCTGCAGTCCTTCTGGTCCGCGCCTATGCAAGTCACCGACCAGCTGGGGCCTGCCACCTTCCGCCTGTCCGACGGCTCACGCTGGCATGCCAGTCGCCTTCGGCGAGTGCCGTCACCTGCTGCTATGGAGCCAGAGGCTCCCGCGCCCATGATGCCGCTTGCGGCCGCAGGTATGTGGGCTAACGCTGACTTTGACTTTGCAGCAGGAGATATTGACTTTGCCCCGGGGCATCCCCCGGCACCTGATGTCCACCCGGTGGTGCCCGTGGCGCGGCCAGCTGTCCACCCGGTGGCGCCCGAGGCACGGCCAGCTCGGAACCGAGCTCGACCAGATTACCTCAAGGACTATGTTACAGATTTCTAAATGCATAAGGCATTTACATGTTGTTATATAACTGGGTGGTGGGGTTGTGTTTTCTGGTTTACTATGGGGGGGGGAAATGTTACGTATGGGGTTCACGTCATATGGTTACGACAGTAACGTAAAGCGCTGCTGCCGTAAGGCTGTGCTGTGTTATTATTGCTGCTGCTGCTAACGCCGGTTTGTAAGTGTGCTGCCGGCGCACAACCAAGTTACAGTAAAGTCTTCAGCTCATGTCCATAGTAGTTGTGCATTATTCTCCAATACAACAGAATGTTCTTTGGGCTGCTAGGACGGCTGACCTCATTGTCTTCTGTCCAGTTTCAGCTGTCTCCTGCTGTCGGTGGTTTATTCCTACGGACCAACGGAACATCAGAATAATGGGTTGTCGGAACAATACATGGAACCGTACCAGATTGCGTGAGTTTAGACAAAATCTGTAGGAAAAGTACAGTAGCAAAACGATTTTTACAAACACATTTTTTGCTACTTTTGTAACTTTTCCTACAGATTTTGTCCAAACCTGCCCAATCCGGTACACGTTGTCTGTACTGTATGTGATCAAGACGTAGCTGTCAGATTTCTCATATCACATTCCAATTGACTATATGATTGTCTTCCCAACTTTGCATGATTGGGCCTTCGGTTTTCACAAATTGCAACAAATCATGAATGCATGTGAAACTCACAGTAGGCCAAAGAAGAACATCCACCCCACTAGCCATGTTTTGTATGGAGAATGTATGTGAATTATTAATTAGGAAGAAGATACAGTGTTCCAGCTTATAACAATAAGGTCAGACTGAAGAAGTCCTTTGTCTAAGTCGAGTTTGAGCCGGCTTAATCAGTCTGGCCAGGGGTTGGCTGAGAGGTGGCCGGTGGACATTGGGACCAAGCCCAAAGGATTTGTGACTTTGGTCCCTTATTGTATTTGTCTGTTTTCTTCGTTTTTTGCGAAACTTGGCAATATGGTAGGGAGCTATGCCAAACGGTGAAGACCCGAAGCCCACGACCATTGGCCAAAGGGTGGCGCTATAGCACTCAATTGAAAATGCAAACTTTGAACAGGCATAGCTAATGAACCGTTTTGCCATCAGTAATAAAACTTCGACATACATATGCGTCTCCTCATGCCGAACAACTTTCGTGTTCTGACTTTTGACCTCTGCCTTTTAGATCACCATTGTGAATTATTATGAAAAATAGTTAAAATCTATCTCCTCCTGGGATCTTTGATCAAAATGCACAAAGATTTCTACACGTGAACTTTGGACCTATACGGACAAAAAGCAAATCGGCAGTAGGGGCATACATGAGCGTTAGATGCCAGAAACATGACTTAATAGCTTTATTTAGGACGATTTATGTGAGGGTGCCTTTCGCCCTGCCCCTATGCAGCTTTCGTCCTGCCAAAAGCGCTGTGCGGAAGTGAGCGCGAGATCACTTTACTTGCCGATTGCGTCCGACTCGTTTCACCAAAATTAAAAAACACTGCGGGTAATGGGAGAGGACAAGTGTATAAAAAAAAAAAAATGTTCACAAAAAAGTTTGGTTACTTGAAATTAATTAATCTCTGTGCAGGGAGGGAATTAGTAAAATGGGCGTCAACCGTCCTGGCTCTCCCTACATTTCTTTTAAGTGACAAAATTGCAGTTTTATATGAGCCAATGAAAATTGCAGTTTTATGAAAATTCTTCTTCTGCCCCTAATACAGCATGACATTTTACAGTACTAGAAAAGAACAGTGCCCGTTGGGGGGTGATCATGTGTGATCAATTGGCTAATAAAGGACAAGGTCGTGCATCATTGTGATGTCAGAACACCATTGTGATGTCAGGCTAGCTCCATATATGGAGATATAGGGGTGATCTGGATTTGGGCCCTGCAGTCCGGAGCCTGGGCAGAGGCTTTTGTGCCGGTTCTGGACAACCGGCGGATGGGGTAGGGTGAACGGTTCTCGAGTTACGTGGATTACAGACGTACACACAGAGAGAGACATGGTGCATTTGGTAGAGGGTCATGCCAAATAGCACTGAAACCAGTCTTACTCCAATTGGCCAAAGGGGGGCACTATAGCAATCGTTTGAAATTGATCCAGATACTGTCAGAGTGATGTGTTGTAATTCCCACCTGATCCAAATGATGATGTCAGTGTTGATCTGCCCATGTATGGGTATTCAGGTAATGTAATCTCGAGGTCGGTCCCAACGTGGAGAGCCTTCGTAACAGCTGCACAATCTCCACAAAATGAACTTCCACACAATTAAGACCTGGGCCCTCATCAACCCTGTATATTCAATACACTGCCCCCGCTGTCACCCTTAGATCTCCATATATGAAGCTGACCTGTTCAGACATTCCATATCTTGATCTGACCACATCACACCCTGTACACTCAAGATACGCTCCATATATGGCCGCCAGTGCACGCGCCCTCAGGCGTCTTACTAGTGTATTATGTGTTTCACACATGCATCTGCTGGGACAAATTTTAGTGTGAGATGACAATAAAGTATTATTGTATTGTGCGTGCGTGTGTACGTGTGTGTGTGTGTGTGTGTGTGTGTGTGTGTGTGTGTGTGTGTGTGTGTGTGTGTGTGTGTGTGTGTGTGTGTGTGTGTTGTTTTGAAAGGAATACACTTCCATTTCAACATGGACATGCCTATACAGAATATTATAGTGTTGAAAACCCTTTCTGTGTCAAGAGAAAGGGCCTTTCTAAAGGACGTAACCTTTACGTACTCTATAGGCCACTCTATAGGCCACTCTATATGTTGCTGACTAAGAGATTCTCACAGAGAGGCCACACGCTCTTTGGGTTCTGTCAGGTATAAAAGGAAGGGGTTAACCAGGTAGGAATACAGTTCACAGCACAGCAACAGTCAACTGCTAATATGTCCTCCGGCGGAATGAACAACATGGGAAAGGTACTGCTTTTTGAACGATTCACTTAATACTTTTATCCAATACTTTTCTAAATATTATGAATCATGAATGGTGTTGACAAATTATGTGTTCTTTTTCAGATCACCTTCTACGAGGATAGGAACTTCCAGGGTCGTTCCTATGAGTGCATGAGCGACTGCTCTGACTTCTCCTCCTACCTGAGCAGGTGCCACTCCTGCAGGGTGGAGAGTGGCTGCTTCATGGCCTACGACCGCACCAACTACATGGGAAACCAGCACTTCATGAGGAGGGGAGATTATGCCGACTACATGAGCCAGTTTGGATGGAGAGACTGCATCAGGTCCTGCCGTAATATCCCCATGGTAAGCTTAATACCGTTCTTATTCGTTCAATGACTTCTAATCCATTAATTCATCCATGAATACCCTGAGTCTATAGTCACATGCAAACTCCTAAATGAGATATTCTTCATTTTACAGCACAGGGGAAACTACAGGATGAAGATCTACGAGAGGGAGAACTTCGGCGGACAGTCCCACGAGATGATGGATGACTGTGACAACATCATGGACCGCTACCAGATGAACAACTGCATGTCCTGCAACGTGATGGACGGCAACTGGCTGATGTACGAGCAGCCCCAGTACAGAGGCAGGCACTGGTACATGAGGCCTGGCGAGTACAGGAACTTCAACCAGATGGGAATGGGCCAGGGCCAGGGCCAGAGCAACATGAAGTTCATGAGCATGAGGCGCATCATGGACTCTTACTACTAAACTGTTGACGCAAATGTTCACTTTACTTTGCCACTGAAATAAAAATACATCCGTTCCACTATTCATGTTCTCCTAGTTTATTTTGTTGAGATGATGCAGTTCAGCCCATTCCTAGCACATGGTCATTTCAGACATGAACCAACTAGTCCATACGCAGGGACATGGGGCTCTACACTAGTGTCTTTTCTGTTTTCTGAACATAAAATATGATTTCAAAGTCGTACATTTGAATGTTGTCACCATAGACAAATAGACAACCTATTGCCTGCAATGACAATTCACATGTTTTGGCTATAGGGGCACCTTAATCATGTTGTTTGAATGCTTTGTCAACAAAGGCGAATACACTGTGCGAGCTTTCGCAGAAAATAGCAGTTCGACATGCTCACACCATATCTCGCTGCATGCGACATGTTGTGAGCTTGTCGATCGGCTATGTTCAGTAAAACCGTTCCCCACAATGCGGATGCTGGGGCTTTTTTCCATGTTTTATTGCTTTTTTCAGTTTTAGGAAATGGAATGCTTGAGAATGTAAATAAAATAACAACAAACAAACAATTAAGAGAACAAATGAAACAAAACTAGACAAAAAATAAATACACTACAAAGCCAAACTGGTGGTTATGTCACGGCAGTCTGAATGCTACTGTGGATTTGCAGTCACAAACAATTCATAATATTGTTTTGTAATTGAAGCTTCTGTGCTTAACACAGCCCAGGATTATACCAGTGCACAGTGTCTAATATAAAGTGTAGCCCAGCTATGTATTTGACCACTTTCAGCATGTCACCCTTATTTTGGGCATGTCATAATAGGATAACATTTGTCTGGTGACATCCTTATTTATTTGTTTAGTTTTTCTGACCTCAAACTTTGAAAATTCAGTGGAGGAGTTGATGAGTGCAGGAGGTTAAAAGGAAGGTTAAAAGGAATAACCTGACTGACGTGTTGTGCTTTATCAACTTCAAAAAGGCATTTGACTCAATCCACAGAGGCACAATGATCCTTAAGGCCTACAGTACGGTACCGTGTCCCTCCCAACTTACTCCGGGCAATAGAGACAACATGTATGCAGGAACAAGGGCCAAGGTGGTGACCCCAGATTAGCAACAGTGGAGTTTGACATCTTGGCTGGGGTACTGCAAGGGGACACCCTAGCGTCCTATCCTCTTCGTCATAGTCCTGGACGAGAGCGTCTTGAGCACATGACTATAGAGATACTGTGTAATGATTTGTAATAACAAAAAATGTGTTTTACAAAAGTTGGCCTCCTGGTGGCGCTATAATGGAAGATGTTAAGGTTTGTCCTTGGCCTCTAGTGAGTGTGCATGCAACGTTTCACGCAGATCGGCTATAACAGGCTGTTCTGGAAAATTTGGGGCAGAGGTTCATCGTTCATCTAGGGAGTGTGTGTGCAAAGTTTGGCATCGACCGGGTTAACGTGCCGGAGATTAGCTGTTAACGGACGGACGGACGGACGGACACACACATACACACACACACACACACACACACACGGACGGAGGGCAAAACATAGTCTCTCCCCATGCCTTCGGCCTGGTGGAGACAAACAAAGTGTGCCAAGGCTGGCCTCCGGCTGAACGCTAATTAGTACCAGTACCACCAGTACCAGTTATCACTGGTTCCCAAACACTGGGTTAATGGAACCCATGTGTGGGTCGTGGACGCATTGTTATGGGTTCCCTTATTTTTCCTAAATTTGGTTTTTAATTATTATTTAAAAATATTTTCAAAAAAACATTCTAAAAAAAATAATCTAAACATTTCATGAATTAAACCAAAATTCAATGATTTTTTTTTCAGGACCTTCATAACTTCATAAAAGAAAAATGTAAGAAATTCCATGAATTAGAAGAAAAGTAGTAGTGAAAATAGCCAGCAAACTAGTGCTGCGGGAACCAAGTTTCAACACACGAGCACCGGTCACGAAGACATCCAACATTAACATATTTGGATGTACTCAAGAACGACACAGGAGCACAAAGCACCAACGAGCTGGCCAGATGTATGGAGAACCAGGATGACTGGACGATGACGAGCTTGTCTCAGGACGACCTATAGAGAGAGTGGATCTTCTGGGGTTGTCTGAATAATTAGGCAAGAAAATGTCAAAATAACTGATTTATTAAAGCAAAAAGCAGCTTATTAGCTTTCAGTCAAAATTAGTAGCTGCAAGCAATAACTCAGGAAAGCCAAAAGGCAAAACTTTTCAAAGTACAAAGCAGAAAATAAGGAAGTGCAAAAGGCAAAACTAATCAGAGCACAAAGGCAATGAACAGGAAGTCCAGAAAATGGCAAAACCTTACAGAAGTCCAAAACAGCAAACCACAGAACTTCTAGGTAGATCACAGGAACACCAAAGTTGAGCACGGGACAATGACTTATGTTCTGACAGTGTGTGTGTGTGTGTGTGTGTGTGTGTGTGTGTGTGTGTGTGTGTGTGGGTGTGTGCAATCACTGCAATGAGTCCAGTATTTACAGGGAGCATGAGTAGATTGGAGAAGTGTTCACAGGTTTGTAATGCAGGGCTGGGCCGATGAGACCTTTTTGAAACTAGCGCAATGACTAGTTTCTAGTCATTACAGACAGCCATTGACATCTATAGACGTAATTTGGTGTTTTCCATTCACTATATAATATACCAATTCTTTCATCATATATCAGATATAAGGGCCGAAAACAAGTAATCAGCTGCCATTTTGACATTGCTATCATATCATTTCATAAACTACAGATGTAGCAATACAAAAATCACATTGTCCCTTGTAACAACCACTACAGGTCTGTCAGATAACGATGCATGCCGAACAACTCTTGTATCTGCTTCATGGTGGTTGCATAGAAATCATAAAAAAATAACTCATACATCTACACTACACTACACTAGTAGTATATAATAATAATTACTCGTTTGCATAATTGCTACATGAGAAAATCTCATCTAAAAACACAATTGTAACTCCCTTATGTCTCCCTATGAGTATTATATTGTATTGTACTTTAATTTCTGTACACATCATCCATCTCTCCCATATGCTTTATTTTATTCTTTTTTGTTCCTGTCTAAAAATGAAAAAAACCTGTGGACAAAGAAACACTATTTGAAAAATGGTTGTATAATATGATTGTGATGTCCCTAAATAAAGAATAAAAAAAAAACACAATTGTATATACAAATATGTTATATTTGATAAAATGTGAATATGTTGTGGCCTAAAGACAATTCTGTCAGCCTATACTGCCAAATTATCCATACACAGCTTATCAAATTATGTGTCAAATATGCTAATTATCTCATTAATTATGCACAATACACAAATGTGCATTGCAGAAGTGGATTCTACAGGAGAAATTCATAAGGATCAACTGAGAAAAGTTTGGTAAAGCCTTTTATCGAATAGTTAGGGTTTGCCCTGTCTAGGGGGAGGGCATAGTGACACGTACGGTAGGATTTTGGTTTATTTGGGCGCCATCTTGCTGCCTACATGTAGGCTAGTAGGATGCTAGCCTACTTGGCTGCCAGTCTGTAGTTCGTAAGTTTGCTTGTCAGTGACGCTGGTGTGTATACTGCCACTGCAGTACACCATCTTCCATCTCTCTACTATCTTTGACTTGTCACAACTCTTCTACTCTATGGCTCTGGATCGACGGTGGTATTATTATTATTCGTCGTTAGAAAATGTTCGGGTGTTCTGATCTGATAGCCGCCCTTAGGTTTCGTTTTTGGCTAGGTGGCCAAGTCTTCATCCAATCAGGATGAGAGGTAGCCTGGCTAATAATTCCGCCAATCATGATCGAGCAGAGGCGGGCCTGGTGTGCGTGCTGTTGGCCTGTTGCACTTCCCCCCACTGTAGAGTGTGTGCATGTGCACATCTTGCTACCGGGGCGGGCCGGGGGGTTTTCCAAACCCAAATCACTTCATGCTCCTTTCATGTTTACATCTTACTTGACGAGAAGACATGTGGACATATCCTTATGGAACCAGGGAGAGGGGGAAAACACCACGAGAGTGACTAGTGATCAGTCAAACATGTGTTCTCTCCGCAGTAAATAAATAATCTGTCTGTATGCGATCTGACCATTATTATTTTGATGACACTGTCATGCTCGTTTGAGGAGAGGTAGAGAGCAGAGCATACTGTACATCTGTTTGGGAATGTTGCTGAAGGTTATGTTATTTTGTCAGCTGACACCCAAATCAAAGAAACCATACAGCGTGTATTTAATTATTTGATATCTCCGACAGTCAATGCACTGCAAGGCTACAATGGAAGCATAATTCTGACGGCCCGCGGTGGAATGGACAAGTTAGGGTATAAAGTTTATACCCATTACTGTTGTGGATCAAGGTTATGTTATTTTGTCATCTGACACCTAAACCATACAGTGTTTATTTAATTGTTTTATATCTATAATGGTATATGTCTCCACAGTGAGGCTGGAAAATGTAGCCTCACAGAAAATGGCAACCAGAATAACCCGTTCTGAGTGAAACTCCTCCCTATGCACTGGCCCTATAACATTACGTTACATAACATTAGGTGTTAAAGTTACCTGTTACCTGCTTCCTTGTACCTGTTTCCTGGTCATGTGACCACCAATACATGACATCAGCGTGTGTGGCAGCCAATCAGGACTATAGGTCTTCTACATTTCATGAGCATTCACTAGTCAGGTTTCACCTGACAAAAATCACACCTGTGTGAATTGTGCAAGTGCAACTATACATTTATTGTTATAGTTACTGTACTGTACTGTACTGTACTGTACTGTACTGTGCGGTACCCCCAGGAACGAGCCCGGTTGTCCGAAACGGTCAAGAAATGACATAGTTACCGTGTGGGGGGTCCCCGGAACATCCAGGGCCCCAGGAAGGGCCCAGGGCTCGTACTGTAGTGTACTCTGTGCCACTTTACTCTGTGCTGTAGCACAGAGTACTGGCCACTTTAGGTGTTGCAGCTTTCAGACATACAGACAGACACAGAGACAGACATACAGACAGACACACATACAGTAGCTGCGTATTGGAGCGGAGGTACCGCTCAAGAAAAGGCAAAGAAGTTTAAGGAAAACTCAGCTCCACTGGTTAATTAATTTAACGTTTCGATCACTGGGATCTTCTTCAGGAAGAGAGCCGGACCATGACACCCAGATTACTATGAAAACCTGCAAAACCTGTCAGTCCGTCCGTCCGTCCGTCCGTCCGTCCATCACGCCTCCGTATATGGTTGTCAGTTCATCACGCCTCGTGACACGTCATGCCACCATGTCTGGTTGTCAGTCCGTCACGCCTTGTGACACCCTCCATATATGGCCGTCTCTATATATGAAGATCACAACACTGACTTCATCAAACCCTGGATAGCCATACATGGAGAAGACTGGATCATCACCTAGATCTGTATATGGAGCCGGCCAGCAACTCCACAACTCCACATCTGACCTCAAACCCTTAGATCTCCATATATGGAGCTGAGCTGACCTTTTCTGACATTCCATATGTTGATCCTCCCCCCCGTCCTTCCTCTTCGATGTCTCCCTTTTGACTGATACCTGACCATCAAACTCTAGACGGCCCCACCCCTAAAGTTCTTAGTGCAGCCGCAGCCGGCGAAAAAGAGTTCTCAACAGGCCTGAAAATTAAGGCCTGGCCCTACCTATAAATAAAAAAATTACTTACCTGGGCCCTCATCTGCCACCCTAAGATCTCCATTTATGGAGCGGACCTGTTCTCACATTCCATAAGTTGATCTGACCTCATCAAACCCTGTACACTCAAGACATGCTCCATATATGGCCAGAGCCGCCAGACCTCTTCAAACCCTGGACAACACTCATGACACTGCCCCCGCTGCCACCTTTAGATCTCCATATATGGAGCTGACCTGTTCTGACATTCCCTATGTTGATCTGACCTCATGAAACCCTGTACACTAGACACGCTCCATATATGGCCAGTACAGAATTCATTCTATATGTTGATCTGACCCCCCATGCCAAAGCGCCAGCGCTTCGCCTAGCAGTCTGCCGTCACCCAGGCAGATGCGTGCACTAAGGGTGAGGTTGTGTGTGTGTGCGTGTGTGTGTGCGTGTGTGTGTGCGTGCGTGCGTGGCTGTGTGCGTGGCTGTGTGCGTGCGTGCGTGCGTGCGTGCGTGCGTGCGTGCGTGCGTGCGTGGCTGTGTGCGTGCGTGCGTGCTGCTTTGAAAGGAATACACTTTTACATTTCAACATAGACACGCCTACAGAAATATTAGTGTTGAAAAGCCTTTCTGTGTCAAGAGAAAGGGCCTTTCTAAAGGACGTAACCTTGGTACTCTATAGGCCACTATAGCATGTTGCTGACTAAGAGATTCTCACAGAGAGGCCACACGCTCTTTGGGTTCTGTCAGGTATAAAAGGAAGAGGTTAACCAGGTAGGAATACAGTTCAGGTACAGCAACAGCTCAACAGCAACAAATATGTCCTCCAGCGGAATGAACAACATGGGCAAGGTAGTGCTTTTTGAACGATTCACTTAATACTTTTATCCATGTCTGTAATTCTTTCTAAATATTACCATTATGAATGCTGTTGACAAATGATTTGTTCTTTTTCAGATCACCTTCTACGAGGATAGGAACTTCCAGGGTCGTTCCTATGAGTGCATGAGCGACTGCTCTGACTTCTCCTCCTACCTGAGCAGGTGCCACTCCTGCAGGGTGGAGAGCGGCTGCTTCATGGCCTACGACCGTACCAACTACCAGGGAAACCAGCACTTCATGAGGAGGGGAGAGTACTCCGACTACATGAGCATGTTTGGATGGAGAGACTGCATCAGGTCCTGCCGTAATATCCCCATGGTAAGCTTAATACAGTTCTGATTTGTTTAATGACTTCTAATCCATTAATTCATCCATGAATACCCTGAGTCTATAGTCATATGCAAACTCCTAAATGAGATATTCTTCATTTTACAGCACAGGGGAAACTACAGGATGAAGATCTACGAGAGGGAGAACTTCGGCGGACAGTCCCACGAGATGATGGATGACTGTGACAACTGCATGGACCGTTACCAGATGAACAACTGCATGTCCTGCAACGTGATGGACGGCAACTGGCTGATGTACGAGCAGCCCCAGTACAGAGGCAGGCACTGGTACATGAGGCCTGGCGAGTACAGGAACTTCAACCAGATGGGAATGGGCGGCATGGGCGGCATGGGCGGCCAGGGCGGCAACATGAAGTTCATGAGCATGAGGCGCATCATGGACTCTTACTACTAAATGTTGACGCAAATGTTCACTTTACTTTGCCACTGAAATAAAAAGACATCCGTTCCACAATTCATTTTCTCCTGGTTTCTTTTGTTGAGATGATGCAGTTCAGCCTATTCCTTGCCAACAGCACATGGTCATTTCAGACATATGCGGGGACATGGGGCTCTACAATAGTGTCTTTTCTGTTTTCTGAACATGCAATATGATTTCAACGTACATTTTAATGTTGTCACCATAGTCAAATAGACAACCTATTGACTGCAATGACAATCTGCACGTTTTGGCTTTAATCAGGTTGTTGTATGCTTTGACAACAAAGGCGAATACATTGTGTGAGCTTTCGCAGAAAATAGCAGATCGACATGCTCACACCACGTCTCGCTGCATGCGACGTGTTGTGAGCTTGTCGATCGGCTATGTTCAACAAAACCGTTCCCCACAATACGGATGATGGGGCTTTTAAATGGCTATGTCACAGCAGGCTGAATGCTACTGTGGATTTTTGCAGTCACAATATATGATTTTTCTATTTTTTGTAATTGAAGCTTCTGTGCTGAACACTGAACAACAACCCAGGATTATATCAGTTCACAGTGTCTAATATAAAGTGTAGCACAACTATTGTGGGTCTGTTGATTGCTATGCGTTTGACCACTTTCAGCCCGTCATCCCTATTTTGGGCATGCCTTTATAGGAGAAATGGTTACATCTCTTTTTTTTTCTGAATTCTGACCTCAATTGCACCAATTTCTTGGTCTTTGAACATTCAATGGATCTTCTGGGGTCTGGGGTTTTCTGAATAATTAGGCTAAAAAAATCTAATGCTGTGATTTGCCTGTGGATAAAACTTTGAAAAAATTGCAAAAATAAGTGATCTACAAGCTCACAGCACATAAAGATGTGACATGTTGTGAGCTTGTAGATCAGTGATTTTCACCACACAACACTATCATAAAATAATAAATCCTCTTTTTTTTGCCCGCATACAGGTATTCAGTGTGTGGCCAAACATCAATTTCTTCCATGGGTAAAACAACACAGCTATCACCATTGGGATTGACGGTATGTATTCATTATAAAATGTCATGTTTTTTTACTAGTGCAAATCTACATTGGTTACATATTGTATTGCAGGGACTGTAACTGTGATGTAATATAGAAATATTTGAACATATCTGGCTATAATCATGACCAAAACAGGGACACAGACACCAAATTGAAAGCAGTAGGCTATAATAATTTTCACATCTGCTATATAATGGACCTTTAAAAACAAATCAGTTATTTTTAGTATTTATAACACATTTTCAAACAATGCAATAGTCAATTCAATTGTTGGTAATCATTTCAATACCAGTGCAATTGCATCAGCAAACAATTACATACATTGTATTTCAAAAGTTGAATGAAGTAAGCTAAATTTAAGTACTACCAGGACACCAGATAAAGAAATTCATGGCCACCCGTGACGGTTATTAGTCCAGAGTCCAGACACGGCAGATGGGGTTTATGTCCACAAAACATTGGTTATAGCATGCTAGCACTTTTGTCTGGAGCGCACAAATATAGTTGGCTGACATAAAAAAGGCATATGAATCAAGATAACTAACATCACGTTTTTTTATATGTTTTTTTCTATGCACAGCCAGAATGCATACATAGTAGCCTACCATGTATGGTGGATGATTGATCAGTCAGAAGAGCAACCTCCATATATAAAAAGGTAGACGCCTCTTCCGGCTCTGGTGCTCTCTGTTGAAGGCAATATTTTCCCGAGATTCCGTGCGAAGCATGGCGGAAGCATTGCGTGTATAACAAGTAGGGATGCATGATATAATCGGTAGCATAATCGGAATCAGCCATATCGGCCATAAAAACACTATATCGAATCGGATTGGTCTCAAAATAATCCCGATTATTGAATCGGTTTTCACCTACATTTAATTTGTGTACTCATCTCATTCAGTAATCATTCAGTAGTGAAAACAGACTCTTTGAAAAGAGTAGGCCTATAGGCTATTTATTGATTGATTGAATACTTTATAGGCTTTGGGCCAAGCCCCTATATGGCCTATAGGCTTGTTTCCATTGTGGTCCTCTTTATAATATCGAAATCGGTCAGAATCAGTATCGGCAGATATGACCCTGCAAACAAATTGGAGATCGGATATCGGTCATATTTTCATAATCGTGCACCTCTAATAACAAGGTACTGTATATGGAAAGGAGGTAAGGTCACCAACGTCATTTTCGCTATCATGCAATCATCAATTCCAGACGGCAGATGCGTCGCACCATGGGAGCCAAACTACAATAAATGCATTGGAGCCAATGAGAGCCCGGTGACCAGCTCATGAACAAACACTATTTCTGATCAATTCTGAATGACTGAGACCTTTTGAAAAGTAATTGCTTCTGGAAAATAACAGAAGACATATATTGTCTGCTGTGTTGCTTTTCGATGTGTACACTGTGTCATTTTATAGAGGTATCTAAAGAGAAAGAGGACTACCTTTCTGAACGTACCAAGTATCGTGAGACTTTCCACCGTTTCCTGTCTGGCTTGAGTGGCAGCAAGAGACATGGAGGAGTCGCATGAGTGATGTCACTTGGGCAGTGACGCATGCCTTCAGCACTACCATTCTTGATGAGGATGTACAATGATTAGAGCGCCCCTCACTTCACACGGGTGTGATTTTTTAAATAATCTACTGTATGGTAACCTCTCCCTCGCCCTTTCCGTATCCATCTCCTTGATTGACAAGTGGTCTTGGGAAGTTCCCTGGGTCAGGAGTGAAGTTCCCTGGGTCAGGAGTGAAGTTCCCTGGGTCAGGAGTGAGGTTCCCTGGGTCAGGAGTGAAGTTCCCTGGGTCAGGAGTGAAGTTCCCTGGGCCAGGAGTGCCCCTCCAGCTGAATCAAGTTCCCTTTAGGGTGTAGGGTATAACAATCTTTTGGAACGCACTCGCCCACCTTGGTCAGAAACAGGAAACATACACCATTCGTTGCCATGGTTCCACATATACAGGCGGTAGCAGCTGTGTCAACTGGTCGTGCATGGATGCAGTGCACAAATGTATTATGTACAAATAAAGATATAAACAGCTTGCAACATTTCAATCGCAGTATGGCCCGGGTCAGTCAGTGGCGTTTATTTTTTTTTGTAAAATGTGAAAAAACAATAAAAAAAAGAAAGCATATTGTTTGGTTTGTAGTGCATGCTGAACCAAAAGTCTTGTGGGTTCAATACAAAACTTGATAATTGTCCCCTTTATTAGGATAGCCAGTGGAAAAGTATAAGGGGAGACAGAGTAGGGGAGTACAGACAATTTATGATTTAGGCATTTAGCAGACGCTCTTAATCCAGAGCAATTTACAGTAAGCAAGAACAAAAAACATGGTAATACATCAAATACATAAAAATAGTCATCAGGAGTCAAACCAGAGATTCGCTTTCAGGCTTTTTTGTGGTACGTGCCCTAATCATTCATCTATCGAGTCACCCTGACCACTAAATTATCAATTATCAATTCATCCTAGGGTCCAAGTGGATGTTTGTGCTAGATGTAATGAAATTCCCTCCAAGCATTCTATGGGCGTCATAGACTGGCCTCCAAGTATTATGAATGGGTCCTGCACTAAGTACTCTGACAATGGCAGTGGGTACAACCGGTACAATGGGTTTGCCTAACCAATAGTGTGTGTTCCACAGGAATAAGCCTAGTTCATCTTTTTGTTCATTTTCTTTATTTTACAAAAGCTCTTAAACTACATTGATTGATTTTATTTGGTGGCATAATAAAAGAACACAAGAACACTTTCCGATATCGATATACAGTCAATGCATCAGCGAGGATGAAAACACAATAAATCCTGAGGGCTTGGCTGAATTATTTCTATTATGGACCTGGAAAGAAAATAATTAAACATGACGAATGACATGTTATTCATACATTACTCTATAAATAACAAATCACTACATAACAAATCCAGGTAGGCCTACATCAGAAGGTATTCTCTAAATAATTTGCAATTGATGCAATTTTCAGAAAGAAATCTAAGTATTTTATTGTTCTTCTGAATTTAACTGTTCAAGTACAATTAAGTATTAGTGGAAGTAACTTAAGAGGAAATGTTGAAAAGTGATCTATAAGTGTTCTTAAATTGTTGTTTTGACAATTAACTACAATTATCATTATAGATATTTTAGAGTTTAATTAAAAAAATCGTATGTAATACAGTACATTGTATTATATACATTGTCATGATATATATATTTGAAAATTGCTTGATGCACTTTGATTAAATCTGTTTCATAACAAACCTAATTGATATACAGTATGGGTGATGCTGATATTTATTAAAACTATTGTGGAAATTAAGATATTAAGTATTGTGGATGGAAAGAAATCTTGATAATAATAATTTACTGGCAGGTTTAATGGACAGGAGTTAGTCAAAACCTCCCTACCTAAACATACAATCAGTGGAACAACCGCTGTGTGGGCCTCACAAAATAGGTATTGTATTACCTGGTCAAAAGGGACAGAAAAAACATTTCTAAAGTCTTCGAGGGCCCAGTCACGTGGATGTATGACACAGTGACTCGACACACAGCAGGCCTCTCTGTGGTGCTGGGTCAGGGGTTTTCACAATGGGGGCACCGATTCTTTAGGGTTTTGTCAGGTATAAAAGTAAGGGTTAAACACAACCAGGACAGCAGTGCACCAGTAACATCAGCTCATCTCACCAGAATGACCACCTCCGGCATGAACATGGGCAGAGTAAGTGGCATAAAAATAATTACAAAAATCCATTGAATACATCAATCAAATCATAATGAATGCATGATGTACTTTCTCCTAAAACTCTGGGTGTTTCTCCTTTTCAGGTCACCTTTTACGAGGACAGGAACTTCCAGGGTCGTTCCTATGAGTGCATGAGCGACTGCTCTGACTTCTCCTCCTACCTGAGCAGGTGCCACTCCTGCAGGGTGGAGAGCGGCTGCTTCATGGCCTACGACCGCCCCAACTACATGGGAAACCAGTACTTCATGAGGAGGGGAGAGTATGCCGACTACATGAACATGTGGGGATGGACTGGTGGTATCAGGTCTTGCCGCAATATTCCCCAGGTAGGATACTTTTCACGACATCTATTTTAATTAGATTTCTGTACATCATCTCACAAAGTGACCTGAAAGTGCTCCTTTTCATTCAATGACTTAAACCCCAACATCCGTATTGTGGTGAAAACGGTTTGCAGAAAATAGCTCTACAAGCTCGTAATGTGTCGACACTGTGAGCTTGTAGATCGGCTATTTTCAGCAAAGATATTTAATGTAGAGTGTAAACAGAAACAATAGTATAGAGCACTGAGGGACTCTACAGGATGATCTCCTGGATATTTTCAATACTACTACATTTTAAGTTAACATTGGCTGCCAACCGGATGCACGGAGCTTTTATTTTGCAGCACTTTCACTTTCCATTCCCCAAAAATCAAAATCACCATTACTAAGTCCATCTAGCAAACTTTATTTCTCTTCAGAATCGTTAATATTGTAACCGTGAGCAGCAAAAAATAAGAAATGAGCCCAGAACATCCGCATTCTGCAAGTGTTGCCTATATAGCAACTGGGCCGCTGCTAGAAAATGAATATTAGCTAGACCATTCCGAATCCATATAAAGCAATATAAATATATTGTATTTGGCGAAACACAGTTGTAAATTAAAACACGAGTTATCTCGATTTTTGGCAGTCCATAAACCTTTTCTTTTCCACAAACAGCACAGAGGCCAGTTCAGGATGAAGATCTACGAGAGGGAGAACTACGGTGGTCAGAGCTACGATCTGATGGATGACTGTGACTCCATCATGGACCGTTACCAGATGAACAACTGCATGTCCTGCAACGTGAATGATGGCCACTGGCTGATGTACGAGCAGGCCCAATACAGAGGCAGGATGATGTACATGAGGCCTGGAGAGTACAGGAACTTCCAGAACATGGGCTGGGGCAGCGGCATGAGGTTCATGAGCATGAGGCGCATCATGGATAGCATGTACAGTAACCAGTAACAGTCAATCATCAAATAAACTTTGGTGATATAATCATAAAAACCTTTTCATGCGTCATAATTTCTCTACCCAAATCACGTTTTAAAGGTTGTGCTGTATTTTTATATTGTGTGTAATTGTGTACAGCCAGGTTCATGAGAGTAAAACTTATTTTGTTTGGCTTCCTTCAAGAATAGATAATTATAAAACAGTTAAGATTAAAAAAATAATCTAAATTTGAATTTAGATTAAAAAAAAATGCAATTTCAATTTCCAATGCAATTTCTGGCCTGTATTTTCAAAATGGATATAATGCTCCATTAATATTGCTTCAAATTACAATGAGGAAAGTACAAATTTCACAATTTCAAACAGGGTAAAACACAGCTATCACACATTACACGCATTGTGTTACATTATCACTACATCATTACATTATCACAATTTCAACCCATTTTTTTCACCCAGTGTCAATTATCGAATGTAATCCTGGGCGCTACACTTCCTCTGCCAACCTGGGGGGGCAGCGGACTGACCTCATGCTTCCTTCTATGTATGAGGAGTACAAGCTGCTTCTTTTCACCTGACGGGGGAATTTCCCCGGCCGGGCATAGCGCGTGGAAGGAACACGTTATTCCGACCAGTTCTTTTCCCCTCCATCAGGCGCCCCAGCTGGCCAGGGGGAGGTAGTTTTAGAGACCAGGATTACTGCATGTTTTTGTGGGGGTACCTACCCTAGGGGACACGGGGAGAACATGCAAACTCCACACAGAGGGGCCCTTTCGCCAACCTCGCCTCGGGTGTGGGCACTGATGTTGCGGGGGAGGGCGCACGACCCCCAGCGCCCACAGCATCCCCAGCGGGAATCGAACCTTCTAGCTGTGAGGTGACAGCACTACCGACTGTGCCACAGTGCCCCCTCCACCCATCATTCTTAAGGCTGTGTTACTCTCGAGTCGTCTCGACTTTTTTTGTAATTTTTATCCCACGATTTTGCAACCCAAATTTTTCACCCAGTGTCAATTATCTAATGTAATCCTGGGCGCTACACTTCCTCTGCCAACCTGGGGGGGGCAGCGGACTGACCTCATGCTTTCTACTGTGAGGTCCCCCAGTATCTATCTGACATGGTAGAAGCAATGAGGAAAGCTGAAATGGAGGACAACGATCAACTGGAATTGATTAAGAGCAGAATGGATGAACTCGATAGGAGAGACGGGGAAAGACAAATCTTGTTAAAACACATTGGCACATGGCTGTTGTGTGATCATCTCCAACATGGAGAACTAGTGGAACAAGGGGGAGCACCTCCCCATCACCACTTGACTGCACAGAAGCAGATCATGGTCATATGCCCACCAGTTCAGGTGGTGCATTCACACCCTACTCTTCCCCAGTTAAGCCTGGCCTATTCTCAGCCATTTCTGCCATTCAACCAGCAGTCCTCCACCTGTTCCAGCACCTCCTGCCCTGGTGCCTCCTGCCGCACCTCCTGCTCTGGTGCCTCCTGCCGCAACTCCTGTAAAGAGAGCCTACAGCTGTCCAGCAGTCCAATTATTATTAAAAGTATGATCAATTATATATATATATATATATATATATATATATATATATATATATATATATATATATATGGCAATTTAATTTAATTTCTTTGATTTAATTTATTTGATGCTGAAGTAGGTCTAAACATGTTTGTTTAATTTTGAAGTTTTTATATTTAAATTAGATGAAGACAGTCCATTTGTCACCATGACAAACAGGTGATAATAAATCACCATGACAATAAATTATTTTGAACCCTGGTTTCCTTTTCCACTGTGTTTTGTGTAAATCCCAGCTTTGCTGCTATAGCCTCTTCCAGCTCTAAAGCATAACAGGTGATATGGGTGCCACACTTTATTTTACTTAATCTATTTTTCTGTAATACTTTTTTTTGTCATTGGGGCCAATTACATAACATCCATGGTACACCATGTTTAAAACAGCATGATTCTGAACATCTAGAATTAATCCATTGCACACATCAGAAATGGATGTGCATTTACAAATGGGCTGCATGCTCACCATGACTGCATTGTTGACAATAGTGCAGTCCAAATATGTATACAAACATTTTACCAGAATGGTTTAATTAATTACCAGAATACATCTGATATTTGAGTTTACACCAGTCACAGAGGTCCTGGGTCTGTTTTTATATGGACCAAGCTTTTCGGGATAAACATTCAAAATAACCAAACAACAACAATCTTTGGGTACAGATGTGGACTCTGCATACTCTTATTTAAAGTCGGGGCCATGTATATGAATTGACCACGAGTGGCTGGTATGACATAATTAGCCATGTTTCATTACGCCCGTGCGTCAAGCGCGCCATGGAAGAATTCAACCTGGTTTACGCACCTGCAACATTTGCAGCTCTTACATCTACATGAACGTTCGTTCGGATTCCAAACAAAGTACCCCATAGCCACGGATCATGTTACAATTATGGGGGGGGGGGATAAGTTAACGTATCTTCCGTAGGCCTACTGTTCAATAGAAAGAAGTTTGTTTCCAGCTGTCCCAGATGATGATTGATCGATTGATTGATGGCTAGTTGGCTACAGTACAGTAAAACACTTGGACATTAAGGTCCTGGGTATTCAATTCATATAATCATGACATGATAAATAACAAAATCATCATGATGGGTAATGGGTTGGGGAGTGGCAGAAACTATAAACTATCGTGCGTGGTGGTGCACACCGCTCCCTCTCCATATTAGATTAGCTAACCCGACTCCGAGAGAGAGAGGGGAGAGGGACAGTGGTGATGATGGTTTAAATTAAACAATTTTTGGTTCATGCTTGGTGGCGCGCCTTTCCAAAAAAATAATTAGCCTACTCCATTAATACACTGCGCCATAGCTTGTAGATCTGTTCTTTTGGCCGCGGTCGAAATAGCAGCAAAATGAAGACGACGCATGGAGTTATAATAGCCGAATTTTCCTAAATGTGCTGTCACAGGTAATCAAATAATTCTAAAAGAAATATAAAACATATGGCAAGATGGCCTAGAGGGCATCTGCGCATGTGCTACACCACAACTCTGTTCTTTGAGAAACCCAGACATTGTCAATAGAAAATCCCATTGACAAGATTTTTCCTTCCGGTGAAATATTTTCTTTTCTGGCCAAAAAGTGCATTTCATACGTGTGGTAGGGGGCTCAGCCAAAAAGCTCGGCCTGAAAATAAGCTGGCCCAAAACCTAACTCATGCATGTTGGCGATGGACCAGACCCACCACCCTTCCTATTTGATGGCACCCCTGTCCACTTTGTCCCTACCTTTATATCTCGGCTCGACAGTGACCAACACCGGTGACCTCAAAACAGAGGTTGACCGTCGTCGCGCCCTCGCAGCCTCCGTCATGCAGTCCTTGTGGAGGCCGTTGTGGAGACACCGGCACATATCCAGGGAGACAAAGCTGAGTCTACAATGCCTCTGTCATCTCCGTCCTGTACGGCTCGGAAACATGGCCGCTGAATAACACGCTGGTGGACAGGCTCGATGGCTTTGACTCCAGAGGATCAAAGGCATCTCGTGGAGCCAGCATGTCACTAACCAGACTTTAACAGAGCTAACCCAACAGTTCTCAGCATCTCGTCTTGCAGCAATGCGGCAAGTTTGTTGGTATGGCCATGTCATTCGCCTGCCAGAGGAACACCCAACATGCACAATCCTGGCCTTCAATCCCTAGCAAGCTGGTTGGAGACGACCTACAGTAGAGGCACCCCCCGCACCCGCTGGCTGGATGTAATAGCCTTAAAGCATGTAACGTGACTATGGCACAAGCACAACATCTTGCCCACAACAGACCCAGATGGAGAGACCTGGTTGCTATGGTCTACGCGCCCTGAAGTGCAAGAGGACTAAGTAAGTAGGGTAGGGGCCCAGAGTGCGTTCACTAGGGAAAGTAGCCTTTCGCCGCCATAAAACCGTCTTTGAATTGGTGAGTAGCGAAATCGTTCTTTTTGTTTTTGCATAAGTCGACAGGCTGTGCAGCCTGCATGAAGTCGAGAGTAATAGCCTTAAGGAGAAGTTGTCTGGGCAGAGTCCTAACTCTATTGACCAGGTATTGTATTACCTGGTCAAAAGGGACAGAAAAAACATTTCTAAAGTCTTCGAGGGCCCAGTCACGTGGATGTATGACACAGTGACTCGACACACAGCAGGCCTCTCTGTGGTGCTGGGTCAGGGGTTTTCACAAAGGGGGCCACCGATTCTTTAGGGTTTTGTCAGGTACAGTATAAAAGTAAGGGTTAACCACAACCAGGACAGCAGTGCACCAGTAACAGCAGCTCATCTCACCAGAATGACCACCTCCGGCATGAACATGGGCAGAGTAAGTGGCATAAAAATAATTACAAAAATCCATTGAATACATCAATCAAATCATAATGAATGCCTGATGTACTTTCTCCTAAAACTCTGGGTGTTTCTCCTTTTTCAGGTCACCTTTTACGAGGACAGGAACTTCCAGGGTCGTTCCTATGAGTGCATGAGCGACTGCTCCGACTTCTCCTCCTACCTGAGCAGGTGCCACTCCTGCAGGGTGGAGAGCGGCTGCTTCATGGCCTACGACCGCCCCAACTACATGGGAAACCAGTACTTCATGAGGAGGGGAGATTATGCCGACTACATGAGCATGTGGGGATGGACTGGTGGTATCAGGTCCTGCCGCAATATTCCCCAGGTAGGATAAACATAATTTTCATCTATTACATCTATATAGATTTCTGTACATCATCTCACAAAGTGGCCTGAAAGTGCTCCTTTTCATTCAATGACTTAAACCTCAACATCCGTATTGTGGTGAAAACGTTTGCAGAAAATAGCTCATAAAGCTCATAATGTGTCGACACTGTGAGCTTGTAGATCGGCTATTTTCAGCAAAGATATTTAATGTAGAGTGTAAACAGAAACAATATAGAGCACTGAGGGACTCTACAGGATGATTTCCTGGATATTTTCAATACTACAACATTTTAAGTTAACATTGGCTGCCAGCCTGCCACTAAAGACATCCAGCGGTAAGCGATTGACCGCCAACCGGATGCACGGAGCTTTTATTTTGCAGCACTTTCACTTTCCATTGCCCAAAAATCAGGAAGACAAAATCACCATTACTAAGTCCATCTAGCAAACTTTATTTCTCGTCAGAAGCGTTAATATTGTAACCGTGACGCAGCAAAAAATAAGAAATGAGCCCAGAACATCCGCATTCTGTTCAATCACCGGTGGACGGCGGAGAAATCTGGAAATGGCCGACCAAAGCCGAAGCAAGTGTTGCCTATATAGCAACCGGGCCGCTGCTAGAAAATGAATATTAGCTAGACCATTCTGAATCCATATAAAGCAATATAAAACACACAGTTAAAACACAGTTAAAACATGAGTTATCTCGATTTTTGGCAGTCCATAAACCTTTTCTTTTCCACAAACAGCACAGAGGCCAGTTCAGGATGAAGATCTACGAGAGGGAGAACTTCGGCGGACAGTCCCATGATCTGATGGATGACTGTGACAACATCATGGACCGTTACCA
Source organism: Electrona antarctica (assembly GCF_951216825.1). Taxonomy (NCBI): domain Eukaryota; kingdom Metazoa; phylum Chordata; class Actinopteri; order Myctophiformes; family Myctophidae; genus Electrona; species Electrona antarctica. The sequence goes on along the minus strand of NC_136794.1, from coordinate 13,435,272 downwards.
GATGAACAACTGCATGTCCTGCAACGTGAATGACGGCCACTGGCTGATGTACGAGCAGGCCCAATACAGAGGCAAGATGATGTACATGAGGCCTGGAGAGTACAGGAACTTCCAGAACATGGGCTGGGGCAGCGGCATGAGGTTCATGAGCATGAGGCGCATCATGGATAGCATGTACTAGACACTGCAATCATTAAATAAACTTTGGTGATATAATCATAAAAACCTTTTCATGCGTCATACTTTCTCTACCCAATCACATTTTAAAGGTTGTGCTGTATTTTTATATTGTGTGTACAGCCAGGTTCATGAGAGTAAAACCTATTTTGTTTGGCTTCCTTCAAGAAAATAGATGATAAAACCGTTTTAAAAGAAAGAGAGAGTGCAAAAAGAGCAAAAACTAATCTCTCTCCTCTCTCTTTTATTTCTATTTGAATTTAGATTAAAAAAAATGCAATTTCAATTTCCAAAGCAATTTCTGGCCTGTATTTTCAAAATGGAGGATATAATGCTCCATTAATATTGCTTCAAATTACAATGAGGAAAGTACAAATTTCACAATTTCAAACACAGCTATCACACATTACACACAATGGTCCTCATTCACAAAGGAGAAATACGCCACAGTGTAACGGATGCGTAAACATGATGCGTATAGATATCGGAAAATCCGTCCGATCAAGCTACGGTTAAGTCCCGTGTTATTCAGGGACCAGGTGTAATCACTTCATTTGTGCGGATCGGCGAGTGTATCCTTTCCGCATTTTTTCCAAGCGATTCGCCTGTTGTCGCCTGGTTTGATGGAACATCCACGACCATATAAGGCAACAGGAAATATCGAAATACGTCATCATAGACTGCACAGAGGATTCCGAAGTTTTAAATTATATATAACAGCCGCGATGAGCTTGTAGAGCAGTTAATTTTGACAGGCGGGTCTCTGCACGGACAGATCTTCAAGCAAACAGCGCGAGTTATATGTATATAATTATAAACGAAACTTGCCAACTTGGCACGCATTGCTTCACTCCTTGTTAAATGTCAGAACGTTAATAAGTTAACTGATGTTACAGTTACTTTCACATATGAGAAAGAAGTTAATTTGTAGCCTATACTGTTCACCACACGACCAAATGCTATATTAAAACTCGGCAATGATAAAAGGCCCTATTGATTAGTCTACTGCGGTGATTGATTCCCTGCCCTGCACTGTCGGATTTGGAAAGTAAATATATGGACATGTATGGACACAGGACATATATTCTTTCTTTTTTTTCTTGTGGGATTTGGACTAAAGGCTATATTTCATCCGATCCAACTACGTTGTATGTTTCCTCAGCTGCAGGTAAGAGTTGGCTATTCTGTGTGGCGTCCGCATGTGATCAATATAAATTATTATAAATTAATACCACGACGCAAATGGAGGCAGATAGGTGCTTGCAGCAAAGGCATTTAGGCCTACGTGAAACTTGAATTGGCTGAGTCTCTGTCAATATGCTGATCAGCGAGTTACAGTGGTAATAATAATCATCATCAACAGCCTTTCTTGTCTGTCTGTCTGTCATGTTTGTGAACAAGCGCGAGTGGAGGTGAGCTGGCTTAAAACTATGATATGACTGGCCCAGTCATATCATAGTCTGGCCGACTTTCAAACACGCTGATGCCATTCATTCAAATAGGCTAATGTGGTCTTCTATTTTTTATATTAGGGCTAATTCCCCCCCCCACACACACACACACACACACACACACACAACAGTCAGACTGACTCAAAGGAGCTCCATAACGAAACAATGTAAATAGGCCTATACTGCAGACATTACTACACTAAACAACGTTGGATTCGTACAGTGCAGAATGCAGATAAGTGTATGTTCTTATTATAATTGTGAGTTTGTTTTTTAACATGCAGCGCAAGTCCGCGAGAGCCGATCTACAAGCTCACAACACGTTGCACTGCCGAGTGAGCAGCCCCAATCGTGCATGCTAGAAATATCCTAATAAATAAATAAAAAGGTGTCGGGCTCGGGGGCAGTTTCTGTATGGGACTCTAGGCTAACTTGCCTCTAGAATGCATGCATTTAGGCATACAAGTGATACTTGGCTTTTATATAGGCTATAATTCTTTTACAGTATGTGCTGACCAATGTTGGGGACACATGCCTACATATTTTATCTGAAGTTTGGGGACTTTTAATTGATTCAGCATGAAGACTAAAGCCTTCTGAATAAATCTACGCAAGCCGCACACGACCATGAGAGCTGGCGCAGCTTTTTGCGGAATTTCCGACCAACCAACGTCAGCGTCAAGTTCACGTTCAAGTTCATGAATTCCCACGTAATGTGGGAATCCACGTGAATGCCTGTCCGCTCACGCTCCGCTCACGTAACGTCACTTTATGAGTGAACGCCGTTGTGAATGAGGACCATTGTGTTACATTATCACTACATCATTACATTATCACAATTTAACACAAGAACCACCAGGGATTGGGGATCAGAGGAAAATACTGATTGCGCTTAGCCAAGTTTAGTGTAAAGAAAAGCACCAGCTAATTTACCTAGATTGTTGTGGGTTAGCATGCATATATCTATCTATCTATCTATCTATATATATACTGACTGACTGTGGTTAAGTAGGCTAATCAATATTGTCAGGTGTGGGGTTGCCATGGCAATCAATTGGTTGAGGCAGAGGCTGGAAATCGAATTACAATTTTATCCCACGATTTTGCAACCCATTTTTTTCACCCAGTGTCAATAATTATCGAATGTGATCCTGGGCGCTACACTTCCTCTGCCAACCTGGGGGGCAGCAGACCTCATGCTTCCTTCTATGCATGAGGAGTACAAGCTGCTTCTTTTCACCTGACAGGGGGGAATTTCCCCGGCCGGGCATAGCGTGTGGAAGGAACACGTTATTCCGACCAGTTCCTTTCCCCTCCATCAGGTGCCCCAGCTGGCCAGGGGGAGGTAGTTTTAGAGACCAGGATTACTGCATGTTTTTTGTGGGGGTACCTACCGTGGGGGACACAGGGAGAACATGCAAACTCCACACAGAGGGGCCTTTTCGCCAACCTCGCCTCGGGTGCTGATGGCGCGGGGGAGGGCGCACGCCCCCCAGCGCCCACAGCATCCCCAGTGGGAATCGAACCCAGGACCTTCTAGCTGTGAGGTGACAGCACTACCAACTGTGCCACCGTGCCCCCTCCACCCATCATTCTTAAGGCTGTGTTACTCTCGAGTCGTCTCAACTTTTTTTTTTTGTAATTTTTGTTTTTATATTTTGCAACCCAAAGTTTTCACCCAGTGTCAATTATCTAATGTAATCCTGGGCGCTACACTTCCTCTGCCAACCTGGGGGGGCAGCGGACTGACCTCATGCTTTCTACTGCCTCTTACTCTCGACTTCCTGCCGCCGTATGAAGACTGCACATCCCATACATATATATAAGAAAGCTAGATGGCTCACCCGCGCTCTGGCCAATGGAGAGCGACGTTGCTACGTGGCGGCCATCTTACCTCGTGACCACATAACATTGTGTCTATGGGGCATGTACTCTTAAATAACCACAACTTGCTCAATTTTCAACCGATTTTCAAACGGTTTGGTTTGTTATAAACGTCAGAGACGTCCGCATACTTATATGCTTTTATACGACGTTCATATAAAAAAACAAAATTAAGCAGATAAGCATCCTGAATCATAGCCACGTTGACAACGTTTGTAATAAACCAACCCGTTTGTAAATCCGTCAAGATTTGAGCGAGTTATGACTGTTTTTGTTTGAGCTGCCATTGAACATACTGTACTGTAGCCCCGAAGTAAGATGGCTGTCGGGTGAACGACGTCAGAAACTCCGCCTTAAGCCATCTAGACTTTATATATATCTATGGCACAGCCTGTCGACTTATGCAAAAATAAAAAATAATGATTTCAGGGACCAATACAAAGACGCTTTTGTGGAGGCGAAAGCCTACTTTCCCTAGTGGGACGGATTAAGCCCCACGAGGGCCCCTGGGCTGATAATTTTTTAGGGCCCGCTAATACGAGCTTGCGAGCGAAATTTTCCACTTTTGTTTTCTTCGTTTTCTCTTTTCATCTTTTTGACCTAAATTTAACACAATCAACGGCCAATGAAGGGCCCCAGGAGCCCTTGTCAGTCCCTCAAACCCAGTATCGCTCGGCCCAGTTTCCCAGACGGGCCCCTGAGAACCAAGGGCCCCTGGGCTACGGCCCCAACGGCCCAATGGCTAATTTGGCACATGTTTTAGTTACTCTACAGACATTGTCAATAGAAAATCCCATTGACAAGATTTGTCCTTAACCTAGAGGCACCCCCCGCACCCGCTGGCTGGATGTAATAGCCTTAAAGCATGTAGCGTGACTATGGCACAAGCACAACATCTTGCCCACAACAGACCCAGATGGAGAGACCTGGTTGCTATGGTCTACGCGCCCTGAAGTGCAAGAGGACAAAGTAAGTAGGGTAGGGGCCCAGAGTGCATTCACTAGGGAAAGTAGCCTTTCGCTGCCATAAAACCGTCTTTGAATTGGTGAGTAGCTAAATCGTTCTTTTTGTTTTTGCATAAGTCGACAGGCTGTGCAGCCTGCATGAAGTCGAGAGTAATAGCCTTAAGGCTGTCTGGGCAGAGTCCTAACTCTGCCCAGGTATTGTATTACCTGGTCAAAAGGGACAGAAAACACATTTCTAAAGTCTTCGAGGGCCCAGTCACGTGGATGTATGACACAGTGACTCGACACACAGCAGGCCTCTCTGTGGTGCTGGGTCAGGGGTTTTCACAATGGGGGCCACCGATTCTTTAGGGTTTTGTCAGGTATAAAAGTAAGGGTTAACCACAACCAGGACAGTAGTGCAGCAGTAACAGCAGCATCAGAAGCAGCTCATCCCACCAGAATGACCACCTCCGGCATGAACATGGGCAGAGTAAGTGGTATAAAAATAATTACAAAAATCCATTGAATACATCAATCAAATCATAATGAATGCATGATGTACTTTCTCCTAAAACTCTGGGTGTTTCTCCTTTTTCAGGTCACCTTTTACGAGGATAGGAACTTCCAGGGTCGTTCCTATGAGTGCATGAGCGACTGCTCTGACTTCTCCTCCTACCTGAGCAGGTGCCACTCCTGCAGGGTGGAGAGCGGCTGCTTCATGTCCTACGACCGCCCCAACTACATGGGAAACCAGTACTTCATGAGGAGGGGAGAGTATGCCGACTACATGAGCATGTGGGGATGGACTGGTGGTATCAGGTCCTGCCGCATGATCCCTCAGGTAGGATAAACATCATTTTCATCTATTACATCTATATAGATTTCTGTACATCATCTCACAAAGTGGCCTGAAAGTGCTCCTTTTCATTCAATTACTTAAACCTCAACATCCGTATTGTGGTGAAAACGTTTGCAGAAAATAGCTCTACAAGCTCGTAATGTGTCGACACTGAGCTTGTAGATCGGCTATTTTCAGCAAAGATATTTAATGTAGAGTGTAAACAGAAACAATAGTACTGAGGGACTCTACAGGATGATTTCCTGGATATTTTCAATACTACAACATTTTAACATTGGCTGCCAGCCTGCCACTAAAGACATCCAGCGGTAAGCACGGAGCTTTTATTTTGCAGCACTTTCACTTTCCATTCCCCAAAAATCAGGAAGACAAAATCACCATTACTAAGTCCATCTAGCAAACTTTATTTCTCTTCAGAAGCCTTAATATTATAACCGTGACGCAGCAAAAAATAAGAAATGAGCCCAGAACATCCGCATTCTGTTCAATCACCGGTGGACGGCGGGGAAATCCGGAAATGGCCAACCAAAGCCGAAGCAGTGTTGCCTATAGCAACCGGGCCGCTGCTAGAAAATGAATATTAGCTAGACCATTCTGAATCCATATAAAGCAATATAAAACACAGTTAAAACACAGTTAAAACACGAGTTATCTCGATTTTTGGCAGTCTATAAACCTTTTCTTTTCCACAAACAGCACAGAGGCCAGTTCAGGATGAAGATCTACGAGAGGGAGAACTTCGGCGGACAGTCCCACGAGATGATGGATGACTGTGACAACATCATGGACCGCTACCAGATGAACAACTGCATGTCCTGCAACGTGAATGACGGCCACTGGCTGATGTACGAGCAGGCCCAATACAGAGGCAAGATGATGTACATGAGGCCTGGAGAGTACAGGAACTTCCAGAACATGGGCTGGGGCAGCGGCATGAGGTTCATGAGCATGAGGCGCATCATGGATAGCATGTACAGTAACCAGTAACAGTCAATCATCAAATAAACTTTGGTGATATAATCATAAAAACCTTTTCATGCGTCATATTTTCTCTACCCAAATCACGTTTTAAAGGTTTTGCTGTATTTTTGAGTGGTGTAAACCACTCCTACAACTGGCTTTTTTGTGCAGAAAAAATGAGCATGGTTGCTATGTTCACCCTGTTGTAATGACGTAATGAAATCACACCCGGGTGAACAGGGTGAACATAGCAACCATGCTCATTTTTTCTGCACAAACAAAGCCAGGTAATGAAATCACACCCGGGTGTGATTTCATTACGTCCGACATGATTTCATTACGTCAGACAGACCTTACACCACTCAATTCACACGGGTGTGATTTTTTTTATATTGTGTGTACAGCCAGGTTCATGAGAGTAAAACTTATTTTGTTTGGCTTCGTTCAAGAAAATAGATAATGATAAAACCGTTAAGATTTAAAAAAAGAAAGTGCAAAAAGAGCAAAAACTAATCTCTCTCCTCTCTCTTTTATTTCTATTTGAATTTAGATTAAAAAAAATGCAATTTCAATTTCCAAAGCAATTTCTGGCCTGTATTTTCAAAATGGAGGATATAATGCTCCATTAATATATAATGACTGTGGTTAAGTAGGCTAATCAATTGTCAGGTGTGGGGTTGCCATGGCAATCAATAGGCCTATCTCACAGCCCCCTTTCCACGCCCCCTTCTGGTAGCTAGTGGTGTCATTTAACATTAGGCATTTACACTTTTTTTCTCTGGAGAATCTAAGTACATTTCCTAATGTTAAAATGTCAAAGACCGATAATAATATGAAGAAAACACAATGGTATAACAACTCAAATAAGTAGAATAACCTTACCTTTACAAAACGGTAGTTTGTGGCTTGTGAAAATACCTCTTTTAACATGGAAGTCTATGGACCGCAGAAAAAAGAACACCATTTTTTTGTAATTTTTATCCCAGGATTTTGCAACCCAAATTTTTCACCCAGTGTCAATTATCTAATGTAATCCTGGGGACTACACTTCCTCTGCCAACCTGGGGGGGCAGCGGACTGACCTCATGCTTTCTACTGCTTCTTACTCTCGACTTCCTGCCGCCGTATGAAGACTGCACAGCCTGTCGACTTCTGCAAAAAATAAAAATAATGATTTCAGGGACCAATACAAAGACGCTTTTGTGGAGGCGAAAGCCTACTTTCCCTAGTGGGACGGATTAAGCCCCACGAGGGCCCCTGGGCTGATAATGTTTTAGGGCGAGCGACATTTTCCACTTCTTTCGTTTTCTTCGTTTTCTATCTTTTTGACCTAAATTTAACACAATCAACGGCCAATGAAGGGCCCCAGGAGCCCTTGTCAGTCCCTCAAACCCAGTATCGCTCGGCCCAGTTTCCCAGACGGGCTACGGCCCCAACGGCAAAATGGCTAATTTGGCCCTAGTGGATGCACTCTGAGCCCCCCAACGCACATGTTTTAGTTACTCTACAGACATTCTCAATAGAAAATCCCATTGACAAGATTTTTCCTTCCGGTGAAATATTTTCTTTTCTGGCCAAAAAGTGCATTTCATACGTGTGGTAGGGGGCTCAGCTCAGTGAGGCCCTCAGCGTGTTCGATGAGGAGACCAAACAGCTCGGCCTGAAAATAAGCTGGCCCAAAACCGAACTCATGCATGTTGGCGATGGACCAGACCCACCACCCTTCCTATTTGATGGCACCCCTGTCCACTTTGTCCCTACCTTCAAATATCTCGGCTCGACAGTGACCAACACCGGTGACCTCAAAACAGAGGTTGACCGTCGTCGCGCCCTCGCAGCCTCTGTCATGCAGTCCTTGTGGAGGCCGTTGTGGAGACCGCTATAAAACCGTCTTTGAATTGGTGAGTAGCGAAATCGTTTTTTGTTTTTGCATAAGTCGACAGGCTGTGCAGTCTGCAGGAAGTCGAGAGTAATAGCCTTAAGGAGGCTATAGGGACCAGAGCTACAGTATATGCCAGTTAAAAAAATATTGTAAAGAATACCTGACCGTGATTATTCTGAAGCACTAGTATGGGTGGGTGGGCATACACTGTTTCAGGTGGTTCGACAAGAATAAATGATTAAAAAAAAAAGAAGAAAAAAAAAGAAATGATTTCAGCTGGCCTTCTTCACATGTGACCTTGTACATTCGTCTGTGGACTCCTTTGAAAGGGTGGATCTTGGGTCTAAAACTACAGTTCTGGAGGAGAGAACACACAACAAAACTCTTATGTTGATTAAACTGTTGTCACATAATGTCATTTTTAGGCGACAATGTCGTTGTTTAACCTTAAAATCTGTAGATAGAGCCTCCTCAAAAACGTGCTCCGACTTTTTCGGAGATGAGTTAAAACGAGACGTAGTCAGTGTGGTTCATGTATCGGTCTGGCAGCCTTGCCCCATTGAAAAACTGCCCCTGCATGGCTCCAATGTGTCGGTACTGTGCATGCATTTCTATTACAATGTAGCCTACATGGGCTTCATCTAACAGCTTTATCTCATATTTAGTTTCAACTCCTTTTTGATTCCTCATCTGAGGAATCCAGCAAATTGCTGAGTATCCACCAGGAAGAAGGGAATTTTCTAAAAGTCAAAACTAACAAGTAACTAAAGTTCTCAAATAATTGTAGTGGCAATTGTGACAATATTTGCCTCTGAGATGTATAGTAGAAGTCAAGTATAAAATATTGAACATTATACTCCAATGAACTATTGGAAGTAGTATTGAAGTAGTAGTGTTGAGTATTGAAGACTGCAGAGTGTAACAACAGCTAGTTTCTTTCAACTCACTTCCAATTTACAAATTAGCAAGATAGCACATCAGCAGACAACATGGGCACAATCAATGAAAATCCATTCAGCAAAAATTACAATTCAATTATGACCTTTGATGTCTTCAATCATGTAGTAATCCATAATCAAGGCCGGATGCTGTTGTGGAGTTGCCCAGTAAAGCTGAAGTCCTCAGGATACAACTGTTGTACAGTATAGGCTAGCTCCTCTAGGGACTGCTGACTTCCTTTCTTTCCAAAAACTTTGCAATAGACGTTTGACATTGTGAGGCTAACATTTATAGGCTTCTCATTAATATTTAATCATAAACAAAGACGCAAGTGTGAAGAAAAACAAATCTGCCGCATTCTAGAAACAAGAACATGATGACAGGGATCAGGCAGGCATGACCAATCAATCTATGCAGGTACAGATGGACAAACTAGGCAGTGCCAGTGGCTTCGGATCCAAATAGGAAAATGAATAATACCCCCCACTGCCATATTTTGCTAAATTGAATGCAGTGATTGCATTCACATTATGTTATGCAATGACACTACTGTCATCATATTTAAAAAAAATAAAAATAAATTGGCTGGGTAGAGTTAGGAAATACCTGGGCCTAGGCCCAGGTAGGACCATGTGTGGATACGCCCCTGCCCATAAGACACATGCGTGCACACATGCATGCGCATTTGCGTGCACGTGTGCAAAGCGCACAGACACACTATTAAAACATGCAGACTATAGCCTATTTAGAAACAGGGTTTACAATGTTGCAACTTGCAGCATGGGTGCCCAATAGCAATTGCTTTGAACTTCTCACTCATTCTCACCACTAGGTGGTGCTACAGCACCTGCCCTTTGCCCTCTGGACAGCAATGTGCCCTTTTGTTTTTTTGTACAGTGTACAAGGCTTACATTATGTGGACCATGGTGACATTGATCAATTCTTGATAAAAAGCTTCTAATATATTATTTATGCCCCAAAATATATAAATCTCACCTCTATTAAGGCAACCGTCCAGTTTCACACACTGCACACGGTGCCCGTTTTTTCACTTGAGCACCTGCCCCTCTAAATGTCTGTGCACGCCACTGTTGATACTGTATATGGATTGGGTCTGTATTCATGAGTGCACCATGCATACTGTACATGTTATAAGCTCATACAAACATTTTATAATAAACAAATGTGCAGACTGCATATTGTCTCATAGGTTGAACTACAATATGATACTTCAATATTGAAAGAATATTAGGAATTAAACTGTATCAGAGTATGTTGTTATTCCACAAGGACAATACAAAGCTGGGCCTCTTCTAACAATTGCACACCGCCGCGAATCACAATGCGTTGAAGGCCACTTTCAATTGCATTGTAAAGGGGGGCCTCTGTTCCATGTTGCTCTGTCAGGAATTTAAACAATAGGGTCATGTACTCTTTGGGTGTGTGGTCAGGTATAAAAGAGAAAGGGCCGGCATTGAGGTAACGGTGCAATCGTTTTTAGACCTATAGGGTAGACACTACAACCATGACCATGGGAAAGGTGTGAAACATTTGTTTTGACTATGATTTAACAAGTATGATTTAACATGGTTTTAATCCATTAAAACCACGAAAGCATCCGTGCCATTTTAGTTTTTTGCACTGGCTATTCAAAAGTAGCAAATCTACAAGCTCACAGCTCGTCCCATCTGCAATTTTTTAACATTTATGAAAAATCTTGAAAGTCTGAGAACTGCTGGTTTAGAAGGCCTTTGTAGAATCGGCCTCAGGTCTTAATGGGTTAAAGGAATGTGTATTATGCTAGATATATACGTACATTTGTGAGACCTGCAGCATTCATAAAAGCTTTATTATAATTTTTATTTTATTTTCTCAGATCATCTTCTACGAGGACCGGAACTTCCAGGGTCGTTCCTATGAGACCAGCGCTGACTGTGCTGACATGACCTCCTTCCTGAGCAAGTGCCACTCCTGCAGGGTGGAGAGCGGCTGCTTCATGGTGTATGATCGCTCCAACTACATGGGAAACCAGTTCTTTGTCAAGAGGGGAGATTATGGAGACTACCAGCGTATGGGAATGAGTGATTGCCTCAAGTCCTGCCGCATGATCCCCATGGTAGTTTATTTTACTTGTTTGCATCGTCACCTAACTATTTAACTGAAAAGGTCCAAGATCTACAAATATAGATTGAATCGTATTATGTACTATGACATAATAACAGCTTCTTCAGTTTAGCTGATCATTTTTGGTTCTTCACACTTGTCCATCTACAGCACAGAGGCCAGTTCAGGATGAGGATCTACGAGAGGGAGAACTTCGGCGGCCAGATGCACGAGCTGATGGATGACTGTGACAACATGCAAGACCGTTTCCAGATGAACAACTGCCAGTCCTGCAACGTGATGGACGGCCACTGGCTGATGTACGAGCAGCCCCAGTACAGAGGCAGGATGTGGTACATGAGGCCCGGAGAGTACAAGAGCTTCAGTCAGATGGGCAACATGAAGTTCATGAGCATGAGGCGCATCATGGATTCCTGTTATTAGTGCAACAGTGTAAAAAGTGTATACAATAAAAGTTAATGCATTTCTTCAAAAAAAAAAAGGCTTCCTGGATTACTTACTGCATCACAAAGGATATAATTTCACTAACAGAATTAGAATAGTTCCCATCGTGACATTTTTCCAAAACAATTAACTAAGAAAGGGAGGGAAGGGGATAAGTAGGAAAAATAAAGAAAGTTTGAACGCTTTTGCTTTCTTAGATATTTACAAGTGTGATTCTTAGATATTTACAAGCTTTTGCCACAAACCAAGGTCTCTTACATGCTTTGCTACAGAAACAGCAGCATAGTATAGAACTCATGATACAATTAGGCCTATATTGTACATTTTCTATAGGTGTTGTAATTACTGTACTGTAAGTAGAACAGCGCAAACATCCAGCATACAGGCATGAGTAGCTTACTATGGGTCACTACATTTCATAGGACGGCAGCAACACTTAAGTTCAGACCAGAACAACCCAGATGAATCTGTAATTTCTTCTATACCAAACATGCCAAACATACAGTATGTATATTCTGTATTCACAATGCATATATACAGTGTATTAATACTCTATCTACAGAGCAATCTTCGTTCCTACTCTCACCTATGGTCATTAAGTGTGGGTCATGACCGAAAGAATAAGGTCGCGGATACAAGCAGCCGAAATGAGTTTTCTTCGACGGGTGGCTGGCATCTCCCTTAGAGATAGGGTGAGAAGTTCAGTCACGTGAGAGAGAGTCGGGGTAGAGTCGCTGCTTCTTCGCCTGGAAAGGCGAGGTTAGGATGCCTCTCGGGCGTCTCCCTAGGGAGGTCCTCGATGCACGTCCCACTGGGAGGAGACCCCGGGGCAGATCAAGGAGCTGTTGCCCCCGCGAGCAGACTACGGATAAGCGGTTGAAGATGGATGGATGGATGGACATTAATACTGTAAATACAGTATGGGCCTAGATGAAATACGACCTAACTATGCATGTAAAAAGGCATAAGTCTACTAATGTAAAGTCTAAATATTCAATAGCCCACTGAGGTATACTTATATATATATATATATATATATATATATATATATATATATATATATATATATACATACATATACATATACATATACATATACATATACATAATGTATATACATATACATATATATATATAATTAGAATTGTTTTTTTATAATGGATGCTCTCAATGTATCAAGGGTATAACCATGGGAATTGTGTACATAAAGGAGTTCACTTTCAACATTGAGGCTATTGTTATTATAAAGCGGTGATTCACAATGCTGACAATTAAAACTAATGTCTTTTGTAATTTGGCACCCATGCCATCTTTTCAAAAAGCCTGACAAGTCATTTTGACTAACAACAATGTTTGTATTTCGGGAGGATATAAAAGAGCTACGCTTGGCAATCAGAATTTACAATGGGAAAAGGAAGGCACGTTTTTTTGCTAGAGAAATCTTTTGTTCTCTAGAATTTGGTAAAGGGTTCGCTTGAGAGAACAATACACGTCAAAGTCACGGCATTAAGCATAAGCTTTGATAAGCTCGCTTCTATTATGACTGATTTAATACATTTAGATAGCCTAATCTTTGAAGTCTTTGAAGTTCTTACAAGTGTAGCCATATGCCAACGTGCATTTCATTGTAGCCATGCACGTGCAATTCAATATGTGGGGAAAGAGGGAGCTGAATGATATACTGTAGTAACTGTACAGTGCACTACTAAAAGCACCCCAACTTAAACTGATACCATTACTTCCTGATTACACAGATTACAAGAGATGGAATGTCTCCCTTTCTTTGGGGAAATGGACACTAATAGTGCGTAAATTTGAGAGGCACCTACGGATGGCTGCAATTCGAAACTGACCACCGTAAAATCTGAATCCCCCACCCACCCCTTTTTCTGAGAACTCACTTTAGGCCTATATGTTTTTCCCCTTTTTTCCTGTTTATGGCTATATAGAAGTGTATATTTGTACATCTCTAAATGTTATGATGAATTGAACATAATGGACCCTATTGTAAACAATGCTTTATGGTGTCACAGTTAACAGTTTTGTATTGAGTTGTGCTTGAAATGTACTGTACTTCAATCAATCAATAAAAAAACAATAATTGAGCTACTGTGCAACTAGTGTTGCAAGTTTCTGTGAGATAAATAAGCAACCAGGTTTCTGAAAAACAAGCCCACACGTCCAGCAACTAGGCCACATGAGCACTTTTAAACCATATATTGGGCTATTTGAAAACAGCCAATCTACCAGCTCCCTGCGAGTGTTGTGAGCTTGTAGATCTGCTATTTTCAAATAGGTCACTGGCATAAAATATGTTCAAGCCGCAGACAAATACATAGGCTACAATTTAACGCAAATCGGATGAGTGTGTCAATGGAGGGTATTGCAACTCTAGATTCATCCCATTATAAAAAAAAATCTAGAGTTGCAAATTGCGGCTAACCCTAACCACAAGCACGGCGCAACGCATGTCCCCGCAGCGTCGCGGCTGATGCCGTTGCTGGAGAATACACTCGCTCCTTCTGCAGCAATGACTGTCCCTTTGCCTGTTTAGAGTACCAACAGGTGTCACTGTTGAGCTTCACACTGTGCACAGCTGCATGATGGGAAGCTGAGTTTTTAGCAGCCATTTTCGTGTGTTACACAATACACAGTAGGCTAGTGTGAACAATAATTAAAAATACAGTTCTAAAATGTGACCACTATGGAATAATAAAAGCAGAGCAGTGGAATATAATATCCAATGTTCAAAGTTCAATAAAGGGGGGGGGGGGGGGTCTTTCAGAGCAGCAGAGCAGTGCAATAGACCAATTATTTGTTTACAAACATTGGGACTGGGCGCACGGGTGACTGTTTCATGTAATCAATTCCCAACAGATCTCCAAACCTGTTGTTTTGGGGAGCGCTGGTTTCAGTCCATTCAACCTCCTCTTGTGAGTTGGCTAGTGAGATGCACCCTAGGAGACATTTATACTTCAAAGCCCAACAGTATTGCGCACAGAGAACAGCTGATATACAAGCTCACATCGCATCGCAGATGCGACTGTTGTGAGCGTAGAGGTCTGCGTGCGCGACACCATCGCGGGACGAAGCATAAATTATACTTGATGGACTTGGACTGCAGGTGCGCGTGCAGCCGTGCACAAATAGGCTCTGCTGCCGTGACCATGAGCGCACCTCCCGTTCTTATGACAGCGACTGGAGGTGTGGTTTTGAGCACAACTGTTTTGAATTGCTATTATTGTTCAAACACAACAGAAACCAAGGATTATATATTTCAAGGGCGAGAGATCAGAATAAAAATCCTAATCATTCTTCCTCCACACTGGGAGAAAAAAAGCACCTGAAAGTTTGATGGGCATTTTTTACACGTGAGTGCAGTTAGAACTTTTCCATTGCATCTTATGAGAGGAGGTGGTGTTCTTCTGCTGCCTTTATGCGCGCGCATGCCGTTTCTTATCAGTGTGACATCGTCTGATAAGGCGTCTATATGCAATTCAGTTCAATATTCAATGAAGCAAAGGGTTATTTCTTTCATAGCTGTCCAGGTTTAAAGCACTGTATAGGATGATTCGAATTTGAGTGCAGATTAAGTGGCTTACTTCCCTTTCCAGTACGCGGGGGTCCATTTGGTTCCTTCTCAAATCCAGCCATGCAGGTCCTCTCCTCTGTCCTTGCTAGAGTCCTCTTGAGTGTCACAGCTGTCACTCACAAACCGTGTCTAGGGCCAAACTGGTTCAGTCTTCAACACGTGGTCTTTAAATAGGGAGAGCCTTCCAGACAGCACCAATGGCAGCCTGAAATGAAGTCATTAGTTCATGCCCTGCACCTGTTCAACTTACTTCTCTAATTAGAGTCATCAATGCTGGCTGCTGCCACTGACTGGCCCAAAACACTGCAACTCAAAATAAAATAATAAAGAAAAGCATGCCTGCACACAAAATCAACATCAAAAGAAAACATAAAACCTGTTATAATGCAAATGAAATCAGTAGTCTGTCAGCATGACTACAGTACAGTACAGTACAGTACAGTACAGTACAGTACAGTACAGTACAGTACAGTACAGTACAGTACAGGGACCCCCTGGAGACCCTGTCATTTCTCGACTGTTTTGGACGCGGAGCGGCTCCGAGCGGCTCACCGGAACCGGGCCGGCACCCTGGGCGCGTTCCTGTGGGTCTGGAAGTTCCGGGGACCCCCTGGGGACTCCCACGTGGAGTTGCACCACTCAGTTCACACGGGCGTGATTTTTCTATCTGAACTGCCCTCACTGAGTAAAATTTGTTGGTAGGCAGAGCCAACTACAGAGGCAGTATCTCCACATTTCTGGCGAGTTAGGACCTGCAGTGACTGAGGAACTAAACACAAGGAGCAGTTCCATCCATGTGTGATTCCCCCAAACAAAAACAAAGAAAATAATTTTGAAAGATATATTTTCTCCAACCAGACAATAGCTATGTTAATCCCACATACGGTGTTAGGCTGAGATACAGTATAATATACTGTATCTCAGCCTAACACCGTATGTGGGATTATCATATTATGATAGGGAGTGGGAGGGGCTATTTGGAGACTGCAGTTCACCCTTCTAGAACAATGCAAGAAGATTTTGCACAATGCTTTATTTGACTATTATTTGACTTGTTTATTTGACTGACTGCTTGTTTACATTACCACATGTCAGAGAGCTATCCATGGTGCTGAAGTCTGATAGCTTTTCTTTTACCTCTTTGCTTTTCTAATACACTACTAAGTAACTTCTTCGAGTTCAGCTATACAATCCAGCATAATTTTAGTAACATATAATGCTGTGTGTGTGTGTGTGTGTGTGTGTGTGTGTGTGTGTGTGTGTGTGTGTGTGTGTGTGTGTGTGTGTGTGTGTGTGTGTGTGTGTGTGTGTGTGTGTGTGCGTACATGCGTGTGTGTGTGTGTGTGTGTGTGTGTATGCGTGCGTGCAGGCACTTCAGAACTAGTACATCTAGTAGTTATCCTCTTGCTTAACTGGTCGGAACTACTGAAATTAAGGTTGGCTATCATCCGCCCTTACTCCCTTGACCGGGGTCCCCCAGGGGTCTGTACCATAGAGGTATTTATAAACTAGAGGGAGGACTGCCCCGCCCCCAGCAATTCATTTCTACGAAAGTTGCTCAGTGGCGTTTGAAGCACCCGGAAGAACGCTCTACTTCCGCTTAGTGCTAACTCGTCTGAACGAGCCTGAATTGATTTATGAACGAGGGCTCTGTGTTAATAGAGTATATATGAATAGAGACGGCACCCGGAGGAAACCCTGAGGCGAAATGGACATAGTGGCCAGATTTGGTATTGCAGCGCTGGGCCAAACTCATGAACGCGCTGGTCCGTTGACTATCATTGCGCACGTTCATGATGACACGTGAACGCTGTTTCATACGTGAACGCCGCTGTTTCATACGTGAACGCGTGCAATGATAGTCAACGACCAGTGCGTTCATGAGTTTTGTCCAATCCATCCCAGAAAGCACTCTGTTCCTACCCGGAACCGGAAGGAGGAGTGAAATCGCCTCATGCGCTTTTGAGCAACTTAATGCAAGTGGATGGAAGGAGAAATCCGGTGCCGTCTCTATTCATATACTCTAAGGTTAAACCCCAGCTGCATGCTCTTCTGCCTGCAGTTCCAGCTTTGGCCAGTATGGTCTGTACATGGCTCCCTCCTCAGGCAACTTCCCAGAGCAGAGGAGAGGGAGGAGGGACCGACGCTGAGCTCGTTCCCAGCTCAGCATAAAAGACCTCTCTGCCCTTCATAGGAAAAGACCTGAGAAATGCTGAGATATGGTCTATTTTCTCACCAACTCTTTTACTCCCCTCTAGAATATGAAGCAGCAAGTTGCCTTGGAGCCAGCCATGATGCCACACTGCTGAAGCTCCAACCTTTGGCACCTTTGTGCCTGGATCTGAGTGTACTATTAGCCTTGTGGCTTCCAACCCTGCAACACGTGGTTACCACTTGTGTCACCAATGATACAATAGAATTACGGTTAAATTCCATTAAAAACAGTCAGGGTGCAGCTATTGTTCGTGTTGGTTCACGGAAAGTCTTTGCTACACTAGTATTGGATCTAAACCTATGAAAAAGCTATTAATTTATTTTGAGAGGCAGATAAGTCTGGTCCACACCAATGATTTGCAATGCAACAAAACTGTTCAATACTGTATGTTGCAGTATTGCCCCATTGCACAGACTGGGCTTGAAGTTTGTCACCACCATCTTTAGTAAAGTGAAATGAATATAAAATATCAAAACATACACTCACTAAAACAGTTGAAATGCTCTATCCAGATACTGTATAAAATTAGCCAATAGGCTATTACTATTGCAGTAGTCTCTACTGCCATCTTTCAGAGGACTTGCTTTGATTGCTAGGTCTAGGTATTTAATCTAGTCTACTATTACAGTCATTCTTGTACTCAAGTCTCAAAGGAATAGCACCCCTTTCCTATAGACTAATCCGCACAGGCTGCCCTGGGCACAATCGCAGCCGCGGTGTCACATTAAGCGCAGCTTGACACTGCAGCATTGATTGCCTATACTGTTTCTATTGTGTGTGAATACGTATTAGAACTACTGAGTTGTTGTTATAATTATTTTTTCAGAGAATTTGCAATAAAGGACTCAGGACAACATACTAAAATAAATAAAGCATAGACACATCACATGTATGAATTACATATTACATTTATTTACTTTCGTAAACTACAGTCTAGCACATATCAGCGATGCGCCTCATGCTCATGAACTTCATGTTGCTCATTCCACTTCCCATGTACATCTCCCTGAAGCTCTTGTACTCTCCGGGCCTCATGTACATCATCTTGCCTCTGAACTGGGGCTGCTCGTACATCAGCCAGTGGCCGTCCATCACGTGGCAGGACTGGCAGTCGTTCATGCGGTAATGCTCCATGATGGAGTCACAGTCCTCCATCAGCTCGTTCATCTGTCCACCGAAGTTCTCCCTCTCGTAGATCCTCATCCTGAACTGGCCTCTGAACTGTAATGCCATACATGGACATTATGACTAACAAGCATTGCTATACGCTATAAATTATTTTTGTGGTGTCAGTATGTCTTTCAAGATGTTTTTGATGAAAATAATGAGAATAAAACACTTGTTTAACAACGTTTTTTCTGGTCCAACATGACAATCCTTACTGTACTGTATTTTAAATGACATGGTAAACATCACATCAAGTTTCTTACCTGGGGGATCATTCTGCAGGACCTAAAGTTATCAAAAGTCAGTCCCATGCTCATCATGCGCTGCATGTCAGTGTACTCTCCCCTCCTCATGAAGAACTGCTGACCCATGAAGTTCTCCCTCTCATAGACCATGAAGCAGCCGGTCTCCACCCTGCAGGAGTGGCACCTGCTCAGGTAGGTGGACATGTCAGAGCAGTCGCTCATACACTCATAGGAACGACCCTGGAAGTTCCTGTCCTCGTAAAAGACAATCTGAAATGGAGAAAGTGGGGCAGTATGTTTTGTAGCCATCTTTCCAACAATTATACATTGACATACATTGAATTTGTGTAGCTATTGTTTTTCTTTTTGTTTTTTTTACATTTGTGTAAATTGTGTGTTATATTTATGTAAATACAGATTCTTTACCTTGCCCATGATGATGGTTTAGGTGGTTGCACAGTGGATGGATCAACTTGCTCTGCCAACTCCATGATTCCGGTTCCATTTTATACAAAACCCCGGGGCCATGTTGTGTTGTTATTCAAATGCACAAAGCTGATGAATTAGCAGTATGACTTTTGCTGAATAGTGCCTATAAATGTGTTACAATAGATGTCCATCCATACATTTCTGGCAGCAATGACCTCCATTGTCTATTATAAGCATAAGCATTGTGTGTCACCTACTATGAGTGAGAACATTCTACTGTATACTGTACTGTACAGTATGTGGTCTGATAATCACTAATGGAAAGTACATGACCAGAGTGCACCCACATCATCTCTGCTCAACGCACAAGAGAACATAAATTAAAATAGTAGGTGCTGCCCTAATTTTTCTTTTTTTTTAAAGATTTGTTTTTGTCTTTTCTACCTTTATTGATAGTATCAAGTGAAGATAGACAGGAAGGAGGGAGAGAGAGGGGGGGGGGGGAGGTCGTCATGAACGAGACTCGAACATGCAACGCACTGTCAGGCCAGGGCCTATGTGTGGCATGCGCCTGGACCACTTGGCCAGCGGGCGCCCCCTGCCCTAATTATTGATTGTACTATGTCACCAATTAAATTATTTGCAGATTTTATTGCAGAATTCAAAATAAAGCTGCATTTGTGCTTTGGTATAAAATATAATAATACTGTAGGGTGTGAGACAAGGTGATATTTATAACCTTTAGGCTTGATATAATATAATCATTTGTGACTTTGTAAACTATTATATTGTTGTATTTTTCTTATATTAATTTAGCAAGTACAGGTATGTCTCAACAACCATGGTAGAGGAGGCTGAACAAACAGCCAAAAAGGACAGGCACATCTATATACCGCTGGGTGCTGGATCAAAATAAAGTAAAGAAATGAAAAAAGTCTGCAGACCATTTTATGCTCCCAAATATTTCTTTACTGAAGTGGTCTCAACAACCATTACTTATGTAGGCTACTATAGAGACATGAATGAAACAAAGAACATCATTAACAATATAAATGTTGACATTTAAATGATCTTTCACCATAAGGGGAAGAAACGTTCTTGTTTTGGATAATAATTTAGTGTGATCTGCATTGTTTTAAGGCTTCTTGAACATAACAGGATCCATCATTGCATATCAAATGTTGTTATGCACCAGAGTCCACACTAGTGAGAACATCTCATGTACTTTATAACCACTTGTACTTTGATAACCACACTTTAAATCAGCTTAAGGGCCTTTGCCAGTAGGGCCCCATGAGAAAATGATACTCGGCTCCTTTAAACATAGTATAATGATGAAATTAATAATCAAACAACCAGAGTCAACTACTTCAATTGGGGGTGGGGTTCTTCTGTCAATCAAATTTGTGTAAAAATCAATAATTGTCTTCACAGATTACATTCATTATAGTGGTGTTTCTTTAGTTCAGTTTCGGTTTGTATATTAATAGTGCAACATCACCCCAAGGGGTCTCTGTACACTTCACAACAAAATATACAACACAAAACACAATAAGCAAAGAATACACAGTGTAGATGTGCCTGCACGTATTATCAAACAATCAATATGATTGATTCAATGACTGATAAGACTAGGGTTCAGGAAAACTCCTTGTCCACACACTATGGGCACTTTTCAGCGCTTTATGACAGCCCTGCCCATCAATGTTCTCATAGTGTCAAGATACTGTGGTAGAATATTTTATGTTCAACTACAGGCTGAGAATGCCAAACACAGTTAAATGGGATGACTTTGAGGCTTAATTACATCACAATTAGCCTACAGACACATCTTATGTCCTTTGTATTATGGGTTAGAAGTCGCAAAGTAAAAGCACTGCAAACATGACTTCATGGTTTGTTTTCTATATTTTCCCCAATTTATAAGAACCCCACTAAATGTACGTAGCCATGTACTCTTGATACACTGACTAGAGAGAGATGAGAGGCAACGAGACAATCTTAGGCAAGAAAAGATAACAAATTCCAAAAGCTGGTTAAAAATTCAATATCTTTAATAAACTAAAGGGTAGGTATTTACAGCAAGTATTAGCAAAATGGCTAAAAATCAGAGACCCTTCTGAAGGAGCCGACAATGGCACAGGTGGCACACCATTCACGGTATCTCCTGTACTCCCCGGTCCTCAGTAAGTACTGTCTTCCTCGGTAGTTGGGGTATTCATAGAAGATCCAGTAGCCATTCATAACGTTACAGGAGTAGACGTGGCGATGGTGGAAACGGTCAGACACACAGGGACAGTCATCCATGAACTCCATCATGTGACCACTGAAGTCGGCCTTCTCATAGATACGCATCCTATATGAACCACGATACTGTGGAACCAATAGAGAAAAAGACAATCACAATGTAAAGAATAACACATCAATTCCAGCACAAATGAGAACTATTATGTTATATTACATTTTTTAAATGAAATCCAGATTGTGAGGCAATAGTTCCTCTGGGCATGCTTAGGCTATGTATGTCTGTTGTGGCATCAAATGATGGGTGCTTACCATTGGAATCATGCGGCAAGAACGAATACAGCTACTGAAGCCCATCCATCTCTGGTAGTCAGCATAGTCCCCTCTTCTCATGAAGTACTGATGTCCCATGTAGTTGGGCCGTTCGTAGATCATGAAGCAGCCGTTATCCACCTTGATGGAGTTACAACGGCTGAAGTATGAGTGAAGGTCTGTGCAGTCATTGCTGCACTCATAACTCCGACCCTGGAAGTTCCTGTCCTCGTAAAAGATAATCTGTATTTTGGAAATAAAAGTCAAGAGCTTAAAATATTGTATTTAGTGGTTGAAAAATTGGCTTCAGACAATTGGGAGAAAAGAATAATGTTCTGTATCATAGGCTAAATAAAACAATACAGAGAGCAGGATAGTGACACAGCTTACAGTTAATTTTGACAGAGAGTAAAATAAGTCCTACTTACCTTGCCCATGATCTCCACTGGAGAGACTCCACATGTTTTCAGTGGGTTTTATACTCTACCTCTTGACAAACAAAGTATTGTTATTCAAATGCTCACAGTTATAATTGAAGGCTACTAGCACATGTTTACCTTTTTGTTACAGCACAACATTGAGCCAGAAATATGGATTTGTATCTGAAAAAAAGGGATAAATAATTAACTGGTTTGGTGTTTTGACACGCATGGACAAAGGAAAAGACTAGTATGGTATCCACACGTCCAATGGACAATGGCTACAGAACAATATGGAACACCCCTTTTGCATTAAATATGTTCCGTAACTGAGCAGGAAGCCATTCACTCTCCCTAGTGGTCTGCATGGCAGCCCTCATGTAAACATAAACATACAGAACTATTACGCTATATATACTCAACTGAACAATTTAATTTGTCATGATTTGTATTGTGTTAATGTACTGTATGTGCCAAGATTTTAATTGTCTTATTTTTCTTTAATTTTGACCATCTCTTCAACTACACTCAAATGTTTTCAAATCTGATGTGTTAATGGACTACAATTCCCTTGCTCTACCACAGCCATACAGTATGTTATTGTTTGAATCATACCCACGTTGTACCACATGGAAAACATCTCTGTTGTTTTTATTTCAGATATGTATCTCATTGGAGTTCAATTGGCTGTATAGCTGGTGGTTAATGTAAGATTTACACTGAAAACTGTTTACTGTTTACAGTCAAAGGCGTATTATATTTCCTGGAATCTACTGGCTACGCTGTACCCTACAGTTGAACCTGTTACTTAACTCTGTGGATGATCAGACGTTGTATTCTGTAGATTCAGAAATGGTATTTTCTTGAAGAGTTTTCCTTTTATAAGCAAGTAATGAATTGTCTGGCAAATTTGTATTATCACTGCAAGGACCTTAAGAGTTGCAATAGTAAGTCAGTCGGTTAATTTGGACCATAATAGATGTCGTATAAGACAAGTTTATGAAAGCCATATGTTATTTTGTACGATAACAAAACTGTATGCCATAGAAAGTCATTGCATTCATTTGGACCATGAGATATATTGTATGCTATAGCAGATCATTATGTTCTTTTGGACTATAAAACAGATATTGTATACCATATTAAGTCAGTCCATATGGACCATAACATTTATAGTTTATACAAGTAGTTATCAAACCTTTGAATTTCAAGGACCTCAATAACTCAGAGAGTATCCAAATGGATCCTTACAGGCCCGTTTGGTTCCATTTGTATGCTCTCAGCTTTACAGACTTGTAAGGGTCCCTTTAGAACCATGTGGATCCCTGGACCCCACTTTGAGAACCATTGGTAAATGTTTATAGGACTAGTACTGTATATACCACATACTATAAAGCTCTCCTTACTTTTTTCCCGTTTGTTTTTATTACATCCATTTAATTTCAAAAGTATCTCTTTTGTCTAATTTTGAGTGATCAAATGAAAAACATTAGTTTGAATTAGTCCAAAAAAATCTCTCCAGTGTGGAGAGATATTATAACTATATTATTATTACTTGTATCTAGCATACTATGTAATACATAATTACATTTCAAAGACATTTTGGGATCCATATTTTCTGGTTCATATTTTTCTTTCCTTAAGATCAGTATGTGACAGTGATACACAGTTCAAATTGACTGCACATTCTACTGAAGTAAATTACACATCTCTGGAATGTTTTTCTGTAATAAGCTAGGGATTTAACATTTATAATGTAGAGTATAAGCTATCAATTATGTTCCGACTACGGAAAAGCGGTTGAAGATGGATGGATGGATGGATTATTTTACTGGCATATACGGTAATATATTTACAGTAGTTTAAAGTAGTAGCAGTTTAAATTAAATATAGTGCAGAAGAGTTTGTTTACACAGAACACTCAACAAATATCAACTAGGCCATAGAATGAGACTGACATAACCAGAGGTTTAGGTTTTGTTTGGTCAATGTTTATTTAAGACAGAGAGGCAAATTAGTTGTCGAGGATCCTTCTCAGGGAGCCAACCCTGGGGCTAGCACCACCCCAATCACTGTATCTCCTGTACTCTCCGGGCCTCAGGTAGTACGCTCTGCCCTTGTAGTTGGGCTGTTCGTACATCAGCCAGTGGCCGTCCATCACGTTACAGCTAATGTCAGCCGTTCGGAGGCGTTCCTGGACATTGGGGCAGTCCTCAACCAGTTCGAGCATCTGTCCAGCCAGGTCAGCGTGGTCATACAGCCTCAGCCTGTAGGAGCCTCGATGCTGGCACATAATCGCACACTCAGTTACTAACAAGACAGGGTGAATGGTATTCAAAGCTATAATTCAGGTTCCTTTTCAGAAGTAATGGGAAGAGGTAAAGAGTTATAACCTCCTTCCAAATTAATGTCTATATTTGGATGAACCAAATATTTATCAAAGGCAATATGCATTTTATTGGGTACACCAATAAAATGTAAACATTTCAGGAAATAATTTATGATCAATGGAGGATTACA
Organism: Electrona antarctica; assembly: GCF_951216825.1. Lineage (NCBI taxonomy): Eukaryota > Metazoa > Chordata > Actinopteri > Myctophiformes > Myctophidae > Electrona > Electrona antarctica. The sequence goes on along the minus strand of NC_136794.1, from coordinate 13,410,462 downwards.
TGAATACTGTCTGGGCATTATGGCTGGTGAACAAATCATTGTAGTATTATGCAGTTTAATTAGTGAAAGTGGTTCTAGATAAATTCATAAAATGTATAGTCACATTAACATATTTATATCATTCTACAAAATTATACTAATAATAATGTGCTGTGTATATATATATATATATATATATATATATTCTTTCTTTCTTTTTCTTCCCATGCACCAGGTCTATGTTAGACCTTTGCCACATGCCCGTGTAAGTAAGTAGTAGCCTTGCCGAGCCATGAGGCCCATAGGGCAGGAGCCTATCTCCTGTTTCTGTAGCGTGAGGCAGCTTGATGTACAAGTACACCCCCTGGACATGACGCTAGTATGTCGCAGGGACTTACCCCCGATCCAACCCTTGATGCTGAGTGTCAAGCAGGGAGGCACTGGGTCTCATTTTTAGAGTCTTTGGTATGACCCGGCCGGGGATTGAACCCCGACCTCCCAGTCTCAGGGCGGACACTCTAACCACAAGGCCACTGAGCTGGTACATGCCTGTGTAGCTCGCTGAAATTGACAGATTTCTGGTGTCACCTACCAGGGGAATCAAACGACAAGATCTGATGCACTCAATGATGCCAATCATGCGCTGGTTATCAGCGTACTCTCCCTTCCTCAGGTAGTATTGGTTTCCCATGTAGTTGACCCTCTCATAGACCATGAAGCAGCCACTCTCCACCCGAATGGAGTTACTCCTAGTGAAGTAGGAGTGAAGGTCGGCGCTGTCACTGCTGCACTCATGAGAGTGTCCCTGGAAGTTCCTGTCTTCATAGAAAATGATCTGTAACACACACACACACACACACACACACACACACACACACACACACACACACACACACACACACACACACACACACACACACACACACACACACACACACACACACACACACACACACACACACACACACACACACACACACACACACACTAATGTTCAATAAATTGTATGCATTATAATTCAGAGGTAAAGCCACTGTCTTGTAAATTAAAGAGACATAAGGATCTCAGTGAGGAACACCAAAGCATTTTATTATTTTGTGTCTTTATAAAAGAGGATAAAATGAGAATGATGCTTTACCTTCCCCATGGTCATGATCAGGCTGTATTACTGCTCAGTGCTGTCCGTCGGCCAAGCCACTGTCCTTTATATAAAAAAAAGAAATAAAGGGGCAGCTGTGTGATTGCACAGCATAAAGTATTGTCATTCAAATATATCCCTCATAGTGATGATGGATCAGGGGTGGGGGTCTGTGGGTGCAAAAGTCTGTTTATGTATAGGTGTCCAATGATTTATTGTTCATTCCCTACGTTCATCACAATTCTCCTCGAAAACACTACAGCACACTGGACCGATACAGTACAGTTCACACTACATAGTCTCAGCAAAAATATGGCAGATGTGTAATAGGGACTGTACAGTGCATTTGGCAGTAAGATAATACAATATATAATAACACTTTACTGTTTGGACGGTATGGGCCAAAACATATAGAATAATAAGATCTTCAGTGATGAAACCAATGATTTAAGATGGATTGCTGTCATTTTCGTACTTTTTCTGTTGTGTATGTGTCAACTGTGTCAACATTACTCTAATAGTATTATATTATAATATTCGATTATGTCTTCCCTGTCAATTTTTTGTTTCTTCCTGAAAGTTGAAAGCCTTTGAGTCATAAGGCAAATACAGCACTTTAGTGACATCATGACCCTAACCCCTCCCCCATTATCATACAACAAGTTCAGGTGGGTGGCCACCTCGAGGGATACATGAGTGATGTTGCATGTTGGTCTGATATTAGCAGTAAATAACTCCGTTATAGCTAAGTGGCCAAGGTAGCTTGAGGGTGTATATTGGCTCTGATTAACTATATTACCCGGACTAATCAAAGACGAATTAAACTAGAAAAACAGTAAATGCAGTGAGAATAGGTGGTTGTGGCCACATAAAATCATCATTTTAACACTATGTACACTTTATTTTTTAAATAAATCTTCCTCCGAGTATAATCATAGTACCTGATGATCATATTTTAGGGGGGCATGCATGCACTCCATCTTCAACGTAAACAGATATAAATATGATATTAAGGACAAAGACCTGGTAATGTTTGTCCAATGACTCCTTTCTGTGTGCTTCCGACAGGATCTCTCTTCAGTCCAAAGGTTTAGGGTCAAAGTAGACCATATTCAAATTGTAATTTGATATATCCAAGTTCATGTCTTATTCCTGGAAGAAGGGTGATGTAATAGAGAAGATGGTGACCTGCAGAGAGATTTACTAAGGCTTAATAATCCACAATGCGTCTGATGGAGCCCACTCTGGCGGTTCTGCCGCCCCATTGGCTGAATCTTATATACTCATCAGGCCTCATCAAGTACATCCTCCCCTGGTAGTTTGGGTTCTCATAGAAGATCCAGTTACCATCTCTTACATTGCAGGAAAAGATATTATTTATGTTGAAGCGGTCCATGACGCAGGGGCAGTCTTCTTCCCCAAGGTCCATTATCTTACCGCCAAACTCTATCCTCTGGTACAGACACAGGTTGAATGGCCCAGGTTCCTGGTTGTGAATGGTACAAGTCAGTAAGATAGACAACTTGTCATTTTAATCAAATTAATCATGAATATATATCTTATTTCAATTGCTGCAGCCAATGTCAATAAAAGATGCCAGATAAAAGACTTAAAAGCCCTTACAGGCTATAGAGAAAAGGTGCTACATGATGCTCACCCCTTCCAAAAGCTTGTTTATCTAATTTAACCACTTTCAACCTGGCATCTCTATTTTGGGCATGCAGCAGAACATTTTATTATTTATTTATTGTTATTATTATTATTATTATGAATACAAAAAATTCAAACAACAACATTCTGGTTAAATGATGTCCCAAGATACAGAGCTTACCATGGGGATGTGGCGACAGGAGCTGATGGCGTCATTAACACCCATCCAGCAGTGGTAGTCAGGGTACTCTCCCTCCTTCAGATAGTACTGGTTTCCCGTGTAACCAGCTATTTCATATATCATGAAGCGTCCACTCTCCACCTTGATGGAGTGACAGCGGTTAAAGTGGCAAAGCAGGTCCATGCAGTCACCGGTGCACTCAAAATGGTGGCCACAAAAGTCCTCGTCTTCATAGAAGATAATCTAGACAATATGAAATGCTGCTATTAACAAAATGTTCCCTTACAGTTTCTGCAATACACAAAATCCACATTAAACTATTAATATAAATAGCTATACAATATCTATGATAAACAATATAGGTCCCAGCTGTTAGGCTACTGCATGATGATTTACTAGCCTACTAGGCCTACTCTTAGGGCCTCTAGACTATAGCCTACATTATGATAAAAACTCACAATGATTTCAAATAAGTTTCAAGATCATCAAAATAAAACGTACCCCAACGTACCCCAACTTAATAAAGGTAACAATAAACTTGAAGAATTAATTCCTGCAATTCTGTTTACCTTCCCCATGTTAGCTGGTTGGACTCTGCCTTGTCCTGTGCGTCCATCCAGCTCATTGAAGACACACCTGTGTCACATAGGCTATATTATAGTGAATGCAAAATGCCAACTCTGCGTCTGTCATTCATATTGTAATAGCCTTTTGCACTTGCCACACACAGCCCCCCCCCCCCCCCCCCCCCCCCCCCCCAAAGAGATTATTTAAAGTAAGTGTTCTCATTAGTGTTTGGGTCATTGTTATAGACATGAGCAATTACTGAATAGCAGTTGTTTTATTTTGTTTTTCTTTTTGTGTGGGAAATTTAAGGAAATTAACATTCCCTCAAACAGCTAGTCCTTATAAGTGATATATGTATAAGTGATATATTAAATCAAATATACAGGAGTATTTTCATATATCGAAAGATTAAAGCTTTTCATGACTTTCATTTTATTATAACTCAGCCTGTTTTACTCTGAATTCCACTAACATAATAGCTGATATTTGGACCAATCTGTTTGACCATACAATATTTGAAATTCAGTTTCTTTGTTTTTATTCTTCTTTGTTCTATTCTTTAAATTATTAACAATGAATTCATAATTTGGATGTTTATTACACTGCTAATCATTCTACTGCCCTCTGGTGGTTAACAATATACATACAGTAACATTCAGATACAACTGCAAATTTGGTGTGGAGTTTCATCCTTGACCTGTTGGCAGTGTGTTTAGGTTTCATACCAATTGGTTCATGATTTGTAGCATTTAGTGCAAAACAGGCCCCTCCCGCAAACTTTGAAAGCCTCATAGCCAATCAGAAAGGAATCTGAAAAAGCTGAGATATCACGATCATGTGAGCAAGACCATAGAGGTGATTAAGAGATGATCATATGTGTACGTACCATTTGCATGTGCCTTGGACAGAATCTGTAGGAGTAGTAAAACAAAAATCTCACCCGTGCAAACTCAGCGGCGGTGGAACTATACTTTTATTGTTAGTTACATAGTGACTCTAATACTGTGTGTTATATAGTGTGTGTGGTGCCTTGGAGTGCCATGGAGCCAAGCACAGTTGTTGACTTAAGCAGCTGCAGGACCCAGCTGTCCTACTAGGGGTCAAAGGTTATACTCACACACACACACACACACACACACACACACACACACACACACACACACACACACACACACACACACACACACACACACACACACACACACACACACACACACACACACACAAGTGAACATCTGTACCTGTACAAATGTGTTGCTGTGATGCTCTGAAAAATAAATAATCAGTCTATCCTAGTATGTATCACAACAGCCTCTACAATAAGTATTAAAGGGATATTTCACTTTAAAAAAAACATTTGGTCATTTTATCGTCTACTCTGGCTTATGTGAAAAGCCCAGACGGTTTTTAAGTTGCTTGATTCAGTAATTAGATATTTGATATTCACTGCCAGATTTTTTGAGCGGAGCTAGAGGAGGTTCTTTTCCAATGATTAAAAATAAATGAAAAGAGTAAACGAAAAACCACGGCCCCTCACGTATTAAAAGGACAATATCAGTCCGCAGAAAAAAGGTTGGGTATTTTCAATGAATCTTATCATGGTTACAATGGAGTTTTAAGTTTGTTTTAAGTGGGTTTGCATAGGAAGGGGACGGGGCAGCTAAAATTAATATCAAATATATAATTACTGAATCAAGTAACTTAAAAACTGTCCGGGGTGTTGCATGAGTAGAAGATAAAATACCCCGAAGGAAGAAGGCAGTTGTACTGCCGAAACGTTGGTCCTTAGTCTGCATCCTAATAAATAATCGGCACTTTGGCTATCAGTGTGTGCAGCCACTCTTTTGTCTTTTTAAGACTTAACTCTTTAGAAAATAAAATTACCAAAAGTTTATGAAGGTTTTTGAAAATTAAATATCTCTTTAAGTTTAAGTATAAATATAATTATATAATATAACATATAATATATAACATATAATATTATATATAATATAATATTATTATATGTTATATATTATATGTTATATTATATAATTATATTTATAATATATATTATTATTATTATTATGGGTCAAGCCCAAAGGGCATATAGACCCCTTATTGTTTCTGTGAAATTTCCACAATTTTAGCAGTTTTGGCAGTTCTGTGCTATCGTTCTTCACGAAATCCGGCACAATGGTAGAGGGCCGTGAGGATCCCTCAGGAACTGAAGCTCACACTCATTCTTCAAAAGACCTCTGACCTGCCCAGGCGGTGGCGTAACCGTCTGGGCACCCGACTGGTAATCCAGTCGCAGTGTGCCGCGGGTTCGACTCCAGAGCACGACACGGCCTTCACTGCATGTCTTCCCCCATCTCTCTCCCGTTTCCTGTCAGCCTACTGTCTGTCCCTTCAAAAAACCAATAAAAGGCATAAGCCGCAAAAAAATATCTTAAAAAAAAAAAGAAAAAAGACCTCTGACCTTTAGATATCCCGATGAGTAAATTGTTATGATTTGCTCGATCCACTTTTCATCCTTTTTTTCCGCATTTCCATACATGCGAATGGAGTCTAACCCTGGTTACGGGACTACAGCGTTGACAGACAACCCCTTGTATGATGTATGATGATAAGAGCGCCCCTCACTTCACACAAGTGTGATATATTTTTCTTTTTGGGCTTGACCTCGTCTAATAGCTGCTTGCAGTTAAAGTAATTTAACTTAAGCCGGTAAATAGATTAGCGGGTATGCTCTCTGCTCAACTGAACCAGTCTACCCCCAGAGTTGTTTGTACTAAATTAGATTTGCCATTACCTCCTACAATAAGTCCAATACATAAAGTACATTCATTGTGGTAAATTAATATGTATTCCTTATTCTCTTTATACATACGTACAGTAGGTAAATACACCTGGTGAAAATGAATCAACACAATGCTGAATGCTGCTTACAGCTCATGACTCATGGGCAACAAACAAGTCAATGTTGTACACTGGGCACTGTTTTTATAGATAGATAGATAGATAGATAGATAGATAGATAGATAGATAGATAGATAGATAGATAGATAGATATATAGATAGATAATTGGATGGATGGATGGATGGATGGATGGATGGATGGATGGATAGATAGATAGATAGATAGATAGCTCACACATCATGAGTCACTTGTATATCTGCTACTTTAACATGTTTTAACATATTTTAATTCAATTTTGCGATTTTTAATGTAAAATCTAAGATGTAGCTAAAACTATCTTTACATCTGTGATTTTCATGCTCACTGTAAATATGACGTACAGAGTTCATTCTAATATTATGGAGGGACAAATACTGTTGGGAAAACTACTTTCAGATGGACTGAGTTCTCTAGAGACTACTACAAAGACATTTCTGCAGTAATTTAATAGATAACGCTTGAGTCTTGGGCGTGTTTAGTGTCAATGCTGCTAGTATTTTATTGAAGGCGCTGATCAGGGCTAGGAAGCCAGGCCCCGATCCCATTATATCTACACCAGAAAATGTGCCCTGCAATAGCAGAGAGCAAGAACAAAACTGAAAACACTTGAGCACTGACGCCATTTTATTCAGCGTGTGTGACAAGGCAAAGAGGAGACATTTCACAAGCACGTTGCTGTCTTTAGAGATCCATGATGCGTCTGATGGATCCAATCCTGGGGCTCATGCCTCCCCAGTCGCTGTACCTCCTGTACTCGCCGGGCCTCATGTAAAAGTGACGGCCCCTGTAGTGTGGCTGCTCATACATCAGCCAGTGACCATCCATCACATTGCAGGAGTTGAAGTCAGACATGTTGAAGCGTCCCATGAGGTCGGGGCAGTCATCGTTCAGCTCACTCATCTGACCTCCCATGTCGAAACGGTCATACAGACGCATCTTGTAGTTACCACGGTGCTAAATGGGGACAGAGACAATAGGTTCAAACAGTTGTTAGGTGAACAATGGTATTTTGTGACAATGACATAGAAATCACTTTGTTGTCTCGGACAATAATGCATCTTTACTTGGAAATACATATGCATTTTGGTGGTATGCAACTTCTACTCTCCTAAACGTCTCACTTCAAATGTGTACTTCATTATATCATAATATGATAGTGTAATTCACTATCACATACAAAATTGCTGTGCTCCATGTAACATTGTTCTCTGAGATGAGAAACAGTTTCACATACAGTGGTATCAATTCAGGAGTTACAAAATAACACTTGCAGTAGCTGCTTTTAGTTTTGAAAGACTTAAAGATCAATGTGTTATGGAGCAGCCATTTTAATGTGCTTTCATAAATGAATGCCCTATTTTATACTTCATAAGACAATGTCACGCAGAAGTAGTGGAAGTCGACGATAAGTTCAAAACTTGTCTTATCGGAACATGTCAAAGGTTTTTGAAAGATCTTCACCTAAAATTATATGCCCAAAATAGGAATTATATAAATATTTATGTATTAACAAGATCTAGTGACTAAATAATAACTACATTGTATCTGATGGGACACAGATTTCTCTCTCTCTCTCTCTGGACATAGAATTTCCATTTCCTGAAAAATAACAGTTTTGGAAATAGGTCTCCAATCGACAGCAAAGACATATAGTAGGACCTACCATGGGGATCATGCGGCAGGACCTCACACAGTCACTCATGCCCATCATGCGCATGTAGTCGGCGTACTCTCCCTTCCTCATGAAGTACTGGTTTCCCATGTAGTTAGAACGGTCATAGATCATGAACATGCCACTCTCCACCCTGATGGACTGGCAGCGGTTAAACATGGAGTGCAGGTCAGCACAGTCACTCATGCACTCATGGTGACGGCCGCCAAAGTTCTTGTCCTCGTAGAAAATGATCTGATGGAGGGGAAAAGCAGTGGTTCACATTTAGCAGACAAGCAAATACAGGCCACAATTTAATCTATTTTGTCCAACACTCAGGATAAAAAGACACATTTGACAACAATGTGAGAAATAAAGTTATAGTATGGTGTCTTTGCTGGTTTAAACACAAACCTTTCCCATCATGGTTGCTGCCTGGTTGAGCTGCGCACTATGCGTTTGCCAACGAGATAGAGGTTACGTTTATATATAGTTCCGGCTGGGGATACCAACTGAATGTGTAGGTATTCAAATCAGGCCTGCTGTCAGCAGAAACATTACAGAAGTCTTCCCAATCCTGTTGACATAGTTTACCAGCACAGGCACAATTCAGCTTCCAGCAAGAACCACAGCATTGACAGGTGCTAGAAAGCGCAGCGTCACAGGGGCATTGTCATTCATCTTGTGTTGAATATGAAAGTGAATTTCAATCAATTATTATAAATATACATGAACAACTATTGTGCGTTCCTTTTTCAATCATTCATGATATTCATCTAATTCTTTAGCACCTTTAAACATAATACATATGTGGGTGAGTGAATAGGAGTTTACTAAAGCTGCTTGTAATACTGTTTAACTGTTACATAATAATTCAAATAATTCTGGTATTTTTTTGTAGTCCCTTTTTTCGGAATAGGGACATTTAAAAAAACGTAATGGAATTGTTTCCCACAACTTGTGTCCCACAATTGTGACACTAAACTATCAATGAGTAAAACATGGACCAGGACTTAGACTATAAATCTATGAACATTAAAGGAATAATAATAATAAACACTATCAAATGACGAGGAATGGAAGGATAGAATGGAACAAAAGAATAGCATTTGCTAGTTTTACTATTTTGTCTGGTGTGACTATTTCTAACTCACAGTCTTCATAAACCAGTCAACTGAATTCAATCAACACCAAAATGTTTATTCACAAAAAGACAAAAAGTTTACACTTGATCCATTTATTAAAATCACTTTAAAATCATTCCATATTCAGGTCAATCCCTTTTGCATGGCCAAAATCAGACATTACTGTCTCGTTTTACATCATGTTATGTAGAAAGGCACATTCTTTTATCAACAGGCTACTGCCTGCTTGAATGTGCTTTTCAAGGAGGCAGAAGGTGTTTTAATTAGACAAGATGTCTAATTAAATTAATTCTGATACACAATCCAATTCAGTGATTAAAATTCCGTGATTCTACGGAAGGATCCAGTGGTGGCGCAGGTGGCTCCCCAGTCACTGAACTTGCGGTACTCGCCGGGCCTCATGAAATACTGCTGCCCGCGGTAGTTGGGGCGTTCATACAGGGTCCAGTAGCCCTCCAGGATGTTGCAGGAGAAGATGTCACGGGTGGGGAACTGGTCCTGAACAGACTCACAGTCGTCGCTGAACTCCATCATCTGACCTTGGAAGTTGGGACGCTCATAGATCCGCATGCGATACGGCCCTTCGCTGGTCTGTGAGGCACAAAGCAGTAAAGAACCACATTTTGATTGGTAGGCTACTATATAAAGCAAATTGTTGCTCTTTATTTATTCTTTTTAGACCTGCTATTTTCAGTATTTAAAAAAAAATTGTTTATTTGTTTAAGTGTACAACAACTCAGATAGTTTAACATAGGATATATATAATCAGGCCATAAATATTTAACCAATATTTAACTAATGAGAAGTATTAACAAGAGCTTGTGAAGAAAAATAACTACTACATTGGTTCACAAACATTATTTCTCCTGAAAAGTAACGGTATTGGACATAAAAGGTCTGTGATCTTTCCTCAGACTGGCAATTTACAATTGGAATTTCAGATAACTACTGATAACACAGCCAAATGGCTGATAACATAGTCATTAGACACATCTAAACAGCCATTTTTAGATGTGTCATTATTATTGTTATTATTGTTATTATTATTAGTATTATTAGAATCAGTAGTAGTAGTAGTAGTAGTAATATCCCAGACTTAAATGTACAGCAGTTTCCGTAGAACCCTAAGTGTGAAGGTACACATCACATAGGAGACTCACATAGGAGAAGGTACGACAGGAGCGAATGGAGTCATTGTAACCCATCCAGTGTTGGTACTCCGGGTACTCTCCCCTGGTCAGGACATACTGGTAGCCGGTGTAGTTGGGTCTCTCATACAGCACCCAGCAGCCACTCTCCACCCGGATGGAGTTGCATCGGCTGAAATGGGGGTGCATGTCAGGGCAGTCCGCGTCACACTCATAGGAGCGGCCTTGGAAGTTCCGGTCCTCAAAGAAGGTGATCTATGTGCAGGCAAACAGAGGGAAGCAGCAAACGATGAATGTATGAAACAATAATAATTTTATATTAATCAAAGATATTGATCTGTGCAGTGTAAATCAAGTATAACAGTGCCTCTGTTATATCAGATTTGTTTAGTCTTAGAACACCTTGCATTGTAGAAAGAATCACACACACACACACACACACACACACACACACACACACACACACACATACACACACACACACACGTCACACACACACACACACACACACACAGTCCCAGCCTAATGTTGTGAAAAAATCACACCCGTGTGAACTGAGTGGTGCAAGGTCTTATATAGCCTGATCAGCTGTGGTCTGACGTAATGTCAGTGACCATGGTAACCATGCTCACCTGTGCACGGACACGTACACAGGTACACAAACATAGATACAGACAAAGCTGGTTGTTGGAGTGGTTTGCGACACTCAATATAGTTGAGCTCTGGATGTCACCTAGTCTAGCCTAGTTTAAGGTTTATGAAATATTCATCAGCTATATTAATTTGTGATATCACAGGCATGTTCAGAAAGATCACAACACAATTGACATAATGTACGTTATTACTGTATGTCCTGCATAGATACATTTGGGGTTAAATGTTGCAGGGTTCTTCCAGCTATGTTTAGACTGTCTTATGAGACATGAGGTAGCCTAACAGATACAGAGAAACACAAAATCTAAGAATTGTCTTACCTTGCTAGTCATCCTGCAAAGAGTGCTGGAGCCAGTTCGTGATGGAAAATAGTGGTCTCACAATGCAGACCCAGAGCCACTCTATATAAACCTCAATCAAAGGGTTGGTATTTCCCACTCTATTTGTTATTTGAATGACCAGGGATTTCTGGTCCTGCTGCCAAAAGTCTTGATCCTGGCCATAGAGTTAAAACCCTGATTCATCAGTGCTAAAGTCTGAGTACGCACATTACTATCACACAATGCCCTTTTTATTGATATGGACATCAGAGAGAGAGAGAGAGACTGAGGTACATTTTATCCACTAATCCATCAAATTGAGATGAATCTTTCCACATGAAAAGTCAGAAGTCATCACAAAACAACATTGTCTTTAAAGGAGAATTCTATGCTAGAAGGCTGTCTTACCTTTATTTGTAGTTGTTACGTCCCCACCAAAGAGGTCCAGGTGTTATTTTGTGCAAAAGTGCATTATTGGCTATTTCCCCTAATATAAGCCCTCAATGGGGTTTGGGTTTTTGTGCTAATTCGCTTATTTCCATCGAAATAAGTAGTAAAGTGTGCCGCTCGGGATACTATTTACATTATGAAGAGAGGATATATACAAAAAATATTGATTTTTGAGTGATGGAAATACACCCCATAGCCCCATTCAATTCAATGCAATTCAATGCAATTCATTGAGGGCTTATGGTAGGGGAAATAGCCAATAATGCGCTTTTGCACAAAATAACACCTGGACCTCTTTGGTGGGGACGCAACAACTACAAATAAAGGTAAGAAAGCCTTCTAGCATGGAATTCTCCTTTAACTGCTTGTTGAAAGAGAAAGGGTGGGAAACAAATATACTAACAATTTAGCAGTAATGCTCTAATGAGCGACTTACAGTAAGCAAGGACAAGACATCAAATGCATAGAAATGGTCATCTAGGATCATAAGTAAACCAAGAACCTATCATCAGTCTATCAGTAGAATATCAAAATAAAATAAACAATCTGTACATTGAAACTATAAACACGTCTGTCTACGTAACATGCTATCTTAATTACATTTTTAGCCTGCAAGGTCTACGAGGCTAGGACAAGTGCTACGGGGGAAGCTTGGGAGTGAGTCTTCAGTTCTAATTGCAATATGGGGAGTTCAATCCATAGTTTGGGAGCCAGAAGGGAGAAGAGTCTGGGACGTGTTGGCAAACAACTAGAGAGGAACTAGCACTGTATCCATCAACAATCATCGCATTAATGGACATCAGTCCATATGACAATGACCATCATCAAACATATGAGACTCACAATCGTCACTTCTCTTTTTACCAAACTCGCCCATACATTTAAAGGATAAATTATACTTGATTACCACACCAACATTGCCAAACTATCTTATCATGGTATAACATTCCACATTGAAACTTTAGAAACAGCTGTGTCCAACTAATATTAATATGAAATATTGACTATTGAATATGAAACCGAAGGTTGCTTCACTTTCATATATCTTCAGCATTACGTGAATACAACCAAGATGGCTGAAAATAAATGTTAAAGACAATGAATGGGGTGTTGCACCATTGGAATGGGTTACAACTTCCCTGCGTGGTGGCATAATCATAGTACTTGCTGAGGGAGTATACAGATCATATCTTCAATCCTGCAGAGACTCTTGAGAACCCAGGTAGTGGTCTGTTACGTTGTCATGGCAATCGCCACTGTCCTGTGAGTGAGATAGTGTGGGAATAAAGATGTGTTTTGTGTGAGCAACACAAGGTGGCAGTAGAGGCTTTACATAACATTTCAGACCACTGACAACAGATCCACCCATGTCATCAGGCTCTTATAACAACATCCATTTATTTCCATAGCTAAGACCAATATCTCCTATTCACTATATCCTTCACCTACCAGACAATGTACATTTTATAACACATTAACAGTTAATGGTATCTGATCTTTACAGCCGCTATGAAAAAGGGGAGAGACCCTTCAAATCTAAAGTAGTTCTACTGCTCACACTGAGGAAGGATTGAGATGATGATGAGGATGAAGACTGCACTGGGGCATTACGTCCAGCAGGGGCGCTGGCCTTTTCTTTCTCAGAGAGCCACCGCTTCAATTTCTGACCTGTAAGAAAATAAGACAAATATGAGGCTCATGTCATGTTCATATACTGTGCACAACTATTGTATATAAAGGCCTAGATGGTAATACACAGTGCTTTAAGAATGTCTATGTGTCATACCATCAAAACATGTATGGACCAGAGCTACAAAAAAAATGCATCAACAGTTGATGTTTGATGTTCAAGGGACTTTTTGTTGTCCAACAAAACACACAAGTGGCTATATTCTTGGTGTATGAAAACGTTATTTTCACACTGGTCAGCTGTAGCAATTAGTCATGAAAGACAAATATTAAATAATACAAATCTAAAGCGGTTTATAACCCCTTATAGATAATGTCATAGCATAATTTATTATAGTCATGCCTATACTGGATCATTAGTGGTTTCTAAAGCCCTAGAGTACAGTTACAGTACAATGATGTGATTGTAATAACACATATAAGACCAAACAAAATGAGTTGGCAGATTATAGTCAACATTATAAGCAAAACAGGCTTGGTCATTCCTAGGCATTATAGAATAGAGATATTTTTCTAAGATCTTGGTTGGATGGGGGCCAAACAGAGTGTTAACCTAGTCACCTGTGGAGAACTGAGGGGGACAAATGTATTGGTTGACATTCTAACATATTTTAACATGCTTGTTGTCACAGTTGGGTGGAAACCTCAAATCGTATTTCCAAAACCGTTACTTTTTATGATTCAAATAAACGACAAAGTAGCAGATAGACATGTTCAAAACACGTCGTTTCGCACCACGGTTCGAGCTTGTGGATGGGCTACATGTGATGCTTTTGTGTAACGCTGTAGTATGATCAAGTAGGGCAAGTATGATCAAGTAGGGCATTCATTTGTGTAACGCTGTAGTATGATCAAGTAGGGCATTCATTTGTGTAACGCTGTAGTATGATCAAGTAGGGCATTCATTTGTGTAACGCTGTAGTATGATCAAGTAGGGCATTCATTTGTGTAACGCTGTAGTATGATCAAGTAGGGCATTCATTTGCAAAAGGTTAGAATATGGAGATAAGAGGTTTCTGCCCGACAGCTAAAGATAAATTGATGGTTTCTTTTACACAACTTACTGTGTTTCTTGGAGTGGTCGACAGCCTTGTAAGAGCCAAGCATGGCAAATGGGTGGTAGGATAAAGTAAAGGGATGCACAATGGCGCTCTAGGGGAGAAACCAAAATCATGTCAAAATCTTTCATAGTATGTCCTATTACAAAATAGGACATCAAGGTTAAAATAGTAAATTGAACATAGAGAGTTTTACTGTGTAGCAAAATTATGAATATCATGAACTGAAGCCGCTGATAAACCAAAGTATTGTGATTTAAAAGCCTTTAAGATAGCCATTTGTGCTGGTAATCCAGTCTGGCAGTGTGCCGCGGGTTCGACTCCCGATCCCGACGGCCTTTACTGCATGTCACCCCCCCATCTCTCTCCCCATTTCCTGTCAGCCTACTGTCCCTCCATAACAAATATAAAATAAAGGCGAAAGCCACAAAAAAAAAAGATTAAAAAAAAAAGAAGATAGCCATTTGTACTTCGCTCATATAGAGTCCTCACATGGATTTGAACACCTTTCTCCAAGTACTGTACACATGGAAGGATCTTGGGAGATGGAAGGAAGCAAACTCAGCTTAACCACAGCCACCTACGATGTTCCACACACGCCCAAGAACCTAAACCAGCAACCAACAATGCCCTATCTCCCTCAATGCCTAGCCCTATAGAGACTCAAACACCACCCCTTCTGTAAGTAAGAGCAGGACAACTCCCAGCAAAGCCATCTGCAAGAGTGGAAGCGACCCTCCTAGACACTGCCTGTGCCTGGAACTGGAGGATGCAGGTTGATTTAGACCAGAAACTCATATTTCCGCCGAGATCATTACAACTAACCTCAGGCCGGACCTGATCTTGTGAATCAACCTCACAGAAGTCGCTATTCATTAGAACTAACTGTACTGTGGGAGGCTGCAGTTGGTGAAGCATATGAATGCAAATGACTGAAGTACTCTGACATAGCAGCCGAGACAGAACAAGTGCAGCAGCTGGCTGTGGATCATGAGAAAGGACCCGTCCCCAAATAGGCTGCAAAATGACCAGAGGTAAAAGCAGAATGGGGCACACCTGGGACGACAGGTGTCGCCGTTGAGCCCAGTGGAGGTGTCGTATAGGCCTATCAACGAAACACCAATGATGGAGGGTTCCCACCTGAAGACCAGTACAGTGAATCATTTACCCCTGCCCCACTCAATACTAAGGGCTGATTAATCGAAGGGATTGTACTATCAAGTACTATGAGCTCAACTCTGACTGATATACAGTAGAAGTTAATTCACACATTTTTACAGTGTACCTTGGAATGCTGGTTGGGGTGTGAAGCAGATGGTTTGCATCTATAGAGAGATAGGATTTCCTTCACCGGTAGGCCATTCTAGAAGAACAAGTGTGAAGGTTAGAGGGGCAATACATGTATAATCATACCTGCCAGAGCTCACATTTTAGCTCAGTGGTAAAAATGTGGTGCAGGAGACCAGCGTTCAAATTTGGGGTAAAACAGAAAGTAATATTTTCTCTTCTCCTCGTTGATTAAAAATCTAGCATCCGTGTTCTGTTCAGTATAATTTTGAGTGTTTTTTGCTTATGGCATGCTAAAAAGAAAGAAAGACAAAAAACAAAGGTCAAGGGGAGAAGAAATGAAAGCAATATGATTTTGTTGTCTTTAAAACTCAAAATGGATCCTATCCCTGATAATTCCAGAGATTGGAAACACTTGTTTTTGGCAACCAGCCTGACATCTATCCATCAAATCAAACTTTATTTCTAGAGCACATTTACAAAGACCAGAGGTCAACCAAAGTGCTGTACAAGATCAGATATACAGAGAAACAAGAAACAACAACAACAAAGTAAACACAAGTTAATTTGGTCAAACAATTTAGTCAATCAAGTCATCCATGAACCAAGTGTAGTGGGTTGAACTTGACAGGTTGCCCCTAGCAACGCCACGCCCCCCTCATCATCAGGCTAATTAATAGGAGCTGTGCGTGGCGGGCGTGTGTGTGTGTCTCTTTTGGCGGGTCACATGGTATAGGCTGTCTTGGGGTTTTCTATCTAGTATAGTGCATGTTACTTTAGCTTGCATTTTATTATGAAACCGTGTGTGTGTGTGTGTGTGTGTGTGTGTGTGTCTCTTTTGGCGGGTCACATGGTATAGGCTGTCTTGGGGTTTTCTATCTAGTATAGTGCATGTTACTTTAGCTTGCATTTTATTATGAAACCGTGTGTGTGTGTGTGTGTGTGTGTGTCTCTTTTGGCGGGTCACATGGTATAGGCTGTCTTGGGGTTTTCTATCTAGTATAGTGCATGTTACTTTAGCTTGCATTTTATTGTGAAACCGTGTGTGTGTGTCTCTTTTGGCGGGTCACATGGTATAGGCTGTCTTGGGGTTTTCTATCTAGTATAGTGCATGTTACTTTAGCTTGCATTTTATTGTGAAACCGTGTGTGTGTGTGTGTGTCTCTTTTGTCTTGTCTTGCAGTGCGAGTGACTAGTGTGTTCTTTGAGGTGTGTGCTCTTTGGTGGCGTTAACCTGACCCTCTTTTTCTAGTGAATTAAGCATCTAATTCTGCCTTGATTTATTAAATAAAACAATATGCACTTTAAACTGGAACTGTATACACGTCTCTGCTCCTCTTCTTATCGCCGCCCAGTGGGCTTGCAATCTGTATTGTGTATTATCATATATTCTCTGGGTGAACTTCCCAGAGTGGCGTAGTCTGGCTCTGTTTCCGGGCCTTAGTGCCCACTGCCCAGGTCACACAAGGATCAAAGGATGACTTGGTCCATATTCTGGGAACTCGGATTAGTCCATGGATAACTTGATTTGCAGACAAACAATTTATTGACCTGGTCTCTCTTTAAAATAGATCTTTGATCACAATGGATTATGGAACTACCTAGTTAAATTAAACGTTAAATTAATAAATTGCATTACATTAAGTAAATTACTTACCAGGATGATCCCTGCAAAGGAGGACAGGATCATAGCTTCTCTCTCTAGGTGGTTGGGGTACTGCTCACTTCCAAAGCCACTTGCTGCTCTACTGTGGAAGCATAGGGGACAGACATTTCATTACCATTTTGAAAAACATTTTTAGAAGTTTTAACATGTTTTGGGCTGCTAGTAAGTAACTTACATAATGTGTCTGTCCAGCATGTCTTGCCCTTCATGCTTACCCAACCACCAAAGAGCAATACCAATGGCAAGGTCATAATGAGCCTATAAAAAAACAGACATTATAAACAGACACACAAATATCTGCAGGAAATTCTTAAGACCAATGGGCCATTGTCCAAAAATATTCAATATAAATGTACAAAGTCGTTTTAAGCCTGATTTAAATAACCAATCTGCTATTTTCTGTGTAGAACACGCATTAGAAGTCACTGTCAAATGTAAGCTCTACTTATTCCTCCTTGAATGAATGAATGAGGAGAAAAGGTGAATTGATGGCCTCATAAGTCATAACCATCTACAAATGAATTCAGCTCCTGACTTCTCACCAGGTCATCCAGCACTGTTGACGTCTCCTTCCCTTTGGGATCAAAAGCATTCTCTCGCATTTTCTGTCCAATGTAGTTATCCCTGTTCAAACAGCAATATAGGTGCATGAGTAGAGTACACTTACTTAGTCTTAGCCTATAAAGACAAATCATACAAATATTATTTTCAAACAATCTTTTTGACTTAATCATCAACTCACAGAAGAGCCTGGACATCTTTCCTCAATCGCTTTGTCTCCATTTTATGCATGAAATATTTATCCAGTGTATGCTGCAAATAACACATTATTCATTATTAGTGTGAGGACAGTATACTACTAGGCCTACTGTGGTAATAACCAAAAGCCCATGAACTAATATATATACCGGAATTATAAGGCAGGACGGCTATAGCCATTGTTACAAACAAAGGGTTAATTTACAACTAAGGACGCAGTGCAGTGTAGTTAGGGCATGATGAACCTGACACCACTTTCAGCTTACTTGACTACAAGGAGGCACACTTCACAACAACATCCTGCATGTCGCACCAGACTGAATCGTGTCTTAATTGATGAATTTATGAACTTGCTATAATTGGTTAAATATTAGGCCTAGGCCTACATGTTGACATACAAGCCTTGCACTCTGGTCTCACTGTTGCATAACATTTTCCTGAAAACAGCTGTTATAAAGATGAGATACCCGAGTCTTGTTACTCACCACAGTTGTGTGTATGACCAGGAACTCTTGCACCACCAGTCCGTTAAAAGAATTTCACATCACACAGAAAATCCACAATTGACTTGCTTGCTATGCTTCATTGCTGAAGGTGGGCAGCAGCTTTGAAAGGTTATCTGGAGCCAAGAGAGCAGACTTCTCAGGTGAGTGGCACTTAATAATTTACAGCTAACCTCCCCTCAGACTGATAATTAGCCTATCAGTACCAACAAGAGAAAACAAAGAGGAGCGCTCGTCATCAGAAAACACATGTATATTTCATTTGATGCAAAATGGATCAGTTCTCTCTCTGACCGGGGCTTGATATGATGATAATGATGGAGAGAATGATAATGTAAAAATACAATAGGGTGCCCTCCTTTGGTGATACGGAGCAAAGCATACAGTGGTTCTCATTACCAACCAACCAACCAACCCCTGTCCCTTGAGCAGTAATTAAGAATAAAATCTTATGCCGTTTGGATGGATGATGCATTCATGCATAACAACTACAAATGTTTCAGTGACAGTAAGTTGGATTTACTTTTGCCAATAAATGATTGAGTACTAAGACCTCAATAATACAACATATTATAATATTATATCAGATTCACATCACACAAAACAATGCTTCATCCTGATTTAACTTGTTGCTGCTTTACCAAGGAACATCAAAGTGAAATCACACATAATATACCATCAACTTCTATAATGCAGCTAAATAGCTAAGCTAACACCTGCAGAAACTCACCTGAGTTTGGTAGGATGGAGACTTCCGCTTCCACACAGACTTGTTAAAAGCTTTTTTCACCATCCTGGTGAAACACTGACGACTCTATACTCATCCGATTTGGGTATGTACCCATTCTGTTAATAAATACTTCAATCAATCAAAAGACTTCTTGTCTGAGTGGCTCTGCACTGGCTCATCATTAGGCCTATATGTTCTCATCATAAGACCAAATTACTGAAGGTCAAGTCTCCAGGTTTTCTTAATATGTAGGACACGGATTTACTATGACATGTTAGGAGTCCAATTAGTGGTTTTATTTGCAAGGTCGATCCCCTTAAACCCAAACCACACCAAAGGGTCGGGTTGGGACAAAACTGTTTTTAAGGCAAACCACACCAATGCAACTAATTGAGTTGCAATGAGTTGCATTGGTGTGGTCTACGCTTTTTAATATTTTCAAAACAACACACAGACGTAAAGGGTGTTCAATAGCACTGATTTATGCAAAAAATATCTAAAACTACAAAAATGGAGTTAGGTGGTTTCCTCTTGACAGCAACGATATATTCGATGCTACCGTTACTGTAAGACATTGTCTGTTGGCTATTAACACTTATGGTGCCCGGGAATCTTTTCAGAATAAAGGCGCAGTGCCAAGCAGATGAGGGAGATTTCACTCTGAAAACCCCCACCTTTCATTTCCCCCCAAAAGTGGGAGGTGAAATGTTCCATTACTACATCATATCTCTCTTTAGAAGCATTCATATTCTAACAGACATGATGATGAAGTCAGAAATTAGGACAGAATATCGCCGTTATGATCAATCTGCTCGGAGGCAGCGTAGATTCAGAGAAAACTAGAAAAAGTGGGCACAGGTCTCCACCAGGAGGATAGGAGTGTGTGTGTGATGTTTGGCAAAATGTTTAGGAGCAATATAAACGTGTGTGTGTGTGTGTGTGTTTGTGTGTGTGTGTGTGTGTGTCGCGGCTTGGCCTGTTGTAGCGCCACCATGAGGCTGATTTTAAAACTGTCAAGTGGCATTTCTTCCAAAGCCTAGTGGGAATATGAATGCACAGTTTCACCACAATCGGACGCTGTGTTGAGTAGTTGTGGCGATTTGTACAAAACGGGTACAAAGCGGGCTACTCCTGAAAAGTTTAGAAGCCAATTGTAGCCAATGAGGGTGGATTATGAGAAATAAAACAAACCCGTCTTGATCACATGACTATGGAGAGCATGTGTACCGATTTGCGTGAAATTTGGATAAAATCTGAAGGAGTAATATTAGAAAATGTGTTTTACATATGTCGGCCTCCTGGTGGCGCTATAAAGAGCAGATGTGAAGAATTCCAGGCAAAGGTTTTTCGTTGGCCTCTAGGGAGTTGGCATACAAAGTTATCCACAGATCCGTGCAGTTAGAGGTAAAAACACTTTTCGGCCAGTTATAGCGCCACCATGAGGCTGAGTTGAAAATGTTCATGTGGCATTTCTTCCTCTGCCTAGTGGGAATGTGCGTGCACAATTTCACGGAAATCACAAGATGTGTTCATGATTTGCAGCATTTTGTTTGAAACGGAGCACTCCTGCGAACTTTGGAAGCCAATCTTAGCCAATCAGACTGAGAAAGACCCGTTTCGTTGAATGGCTCTAGAGAGACTGTGTACAAATTTGCGTGATGTTTGGACAAAATCTGTAGGTGTACTGTCCAAAAACCTGTTTTGCACAAAGCGGCTTCCTGGTGGCGCTATAACAGGCCGTTCTGGAACAAACAAGAGGTGGATGCTGGCAAATACTGCGGCATGGTCATGCTGGACCTCCAAAAGGCTTTTGACACCGTGAACCACTCCATACTGGTTAACAAGCTTAAAGCAATTGGTTTCGATAGCACATCAGTGAGCTGGATGCAATCCTACCTGGAGGGGAGAGAACAGATGGTGGAAGTGAACGGAACACTGTCCCCCCCCCCTCCCAGTGAGCTGTGGCGTTCCACAAGGAAGCATACTAGGACCTCTACTGTTCTTAATATATGTAAACGACATGACTTCAGCTTGTGACTGCAACTTGTTCCTGTTCGCAGATGACTCGGCACTGCTGGTCTCGGACAGGGACAGACTGCAGGTTGAAAATGCCCTCAGCTCTGAACTCGGTAGAATCTGCACCTGGCTCGCTGATAACAAACTATCTTTACACCTGGGAAAAACTGAATCCATTCTCTTTGGATCTAATAGTAATCTCAGCAAGGCAAATGGCTTCTTGGTTAGAGTGGGTGACAATGTTATCACACGTAAAGATGAAATTACCTACCTAGGTTCCATCCTGGAGGCTAATCTTTCCGGTGATAAAATGGCCACCAACGTAATCAAAAAAGTCAACCAAAGAACAAGATTCCTTTACACTAGGATCTCCTCACTGGTCAACTGATAACAAACTATCTTTACACCTGGGAAAAACTGAATCCATTCTCTTTGGATCTAATAGTAATCTCAGCAAGGCAAATGGCTTCTTGGTTAGAGTGGGTGACACTGACAATGTTATCAATTTACAATTTACAATTTAGGCATTTAGCAGACGCTCTTAATCCAGAGCGACTTACAT
Source organism: Electrona antarctica (assembly GCF_951216825.1). Lineage (NCBI taxonomy): Eukaryota > Metazoa > Chordata > Actinopteri > Myctophiformes > Myctophidae > Electrona > Electrona antarctica. The sequence continues at coordinate 13,388,368 of NC_136794.1, read as the reverse complement.
TAAGCAATAACAAAAGCATGGCATACATCACATATATAAAAAGTAGTTATCATGAATCATAAACTAAGAACGTAACAGTGGAGTATCTATGGTAACTATACATACTATACTATATAATATATTATACATGTGTACTATAAAGTGCTATGACTACATAAAGTGCAATTCTAGAGCTGTCTACGTAACAAGCTATAGGTCTGTTTAAAATACTATCTAAGTCTACATAATGTGCTATCTAAGGGGCTAGGCTAGGGCAAGTGCTACGGGCCATGGTGGAGTCTGAAGAGGTGGGTTTTCAGACTACGGCGGAAGATTGGGAGTGAGGCTGCAGTTCTGACTGTGATGGGAAGTGCATTCCATAGTTTTGGAGCCAGAAGGGAGAAGAGTTTGGGACGTGTGGAGCGTTGTCCCGGCGTTTTTAGTGAAGGTACCTCCAGCTTCCCTGCGTTGGCTGATCTGAGTGCGCGGGAGGGTTTGTAGGGTACGATCATACTTGTGAGATATGGGGGGGCCATGCCTTTGGTTGCTTTGAATGCCAGCATCAGAGTTTTGTATTCTGTGCGGGCAGCGACCGGGAGCCAATGGAGGGAGCGGAGAAGGGGGGTGACGTGTGAGAATTTTGGCTGGTTGAAGACCAAGCGGGTTGCGGCATTTTGGATCAGTTGGAGGGGCTTAAGTGCACATGCCGGTAGGCCGGTAAGGAGGGAGTTACAATAGTCAAGTTTTGACAAGACTGTTGTCTGGATTAGGAGCTGGGCTGACTCCTGGGTGAGGAACGGTCTAATTCGTCGTATGTTGTAGAGTGTAAACCTACAGGATCTAGTGACAGCTGTGATGTGTGTTTTGAACGAGAGCTGACTGTCCAGGACAACACCAAGGTTCCTGGCTGTCGGGACAGACTTTACCAGGGCGTTGTCTACGGAGATAGTTAGCTCCCGCATAGGGCAGGACTTAGCTGGGAAGAACAGAAGCTCAGTCTTGTCTGGGTTCAGCTTGAGGTGGTTGGAAGACATCCACTGTGAGATGTCAGCCAGGCATGCAGTGATGCGCTCTTCTACCTGGGTGGCAGAGGGGGGGAAGGATAGAAACAGTTGTGTGTCATCGGCATAGCAGTGATAGGATATATTGTGAGCGGAGATGATGGTGCCAAGGGATTTAGTGTACAGTGAGAAGAGGAGGGGACCAAGTACAGATCCCTGTGGGACCCCAGTTTGGAGGGTGCGGGGGGATGATAGCAAACCTTTCCAAGAAACCTGGTAAGTCCGGTCAGAGAGGTAGGAGGAGAACCACTTCAGCGCCGTCCCGCCGATGCCTAGATCTGCTAGGGTGCCTAGGAGCAGCTGGTGGTTCACTGTGTCAAATGCCGCCGATAGGTCTAGGAGAATCAGGACTGCAGAGTGGGAAGCAGCCTGGGCAGCATGTAGTGCTTCTGTGACTGCGAGGAGTGCAGTTTCCGTGGAGTGTGCCTTCTTGAATCCTGACTGGTTGGGATCCAGCAGGTTGTTCTGTGAGAGATGGAGAGAAAGCTGGTTAGAGACAACACGTTCAAGGGTTTTGGAAAGAAAGGAAAGGAGTGATACCGGTCTGTAGTTCTTGACATCTGAGGGGTCAAGAGTTGGTTTTTTGAGGAGTGGTGATACCCTGGCTGACTTGAAGGCAGATGGGACGCAGCCTGAGGTTACTGAGGTGTTGATAATGGAGGTGATGAAGGGGAGCAGGTCAGGTGCGATGGTCTGGAAGATTGGAGACGGGGCGGGGTCGAGAGGACAGGTGGTAGGTCTAGTGGATGTGACTAGTTTCAGGACCTCGTCTGGGGATAGAGGAGAGAAGGAGGACATGCATGGTATGTTATGGTTAGCATTGGTTGAGTCGAGTGCTTCTTTATGGGGGAGGGGGGTAAAGGAGCTACTGATATCATCAACCTTCTTTTCGAAGTAGGTGGCAAAGGCCTCCGCGGTGAGGGATGAGGGTTGAGTGGGGGAGGGGGTTTAAGGAGGGAGGAGAAAGTGGAGAAGAGTTTCCTTGGGTTAGAGGTGCAGGATTGGATTTTGGTGTGGTAGAAGGAGGTTTTAGCAGTGGTTAGTGAGAGGGAGAAGGCAGAGAGGAGTGAGTGAAAGTGGGAGAGATCATCTGGTAGCTTTGTCTTGTGCCACTTCCTTTCAGCTGCCCTGAGAGGTGTTCGTTTAGATCTGAGGGTTTCAGATAACCAGGGGGCCGGTGGGGATGAGCGAGCTGGCCTGGTCGAGAGAGGGCAGTGTTGGTCAAATGCAGATGAGATAGAGGAGAGGAAGGATGTGGTTGCGGAGTCGGGTGAGAGAGAGAGGAAGGACTCCAGGGAGGGTAGAGAGGAGAGAATGGAGGATGAGAGGGAGGAGGGGTTTAGGGACTTGAGATTGCGTCGGGTGGTGACGGTCGGAGGGTGAGTAGGTTTAGGTGGGAGAGTAGAGAGAGAGAGGGAGAAGGTTATGAAGTGGTGATCAGACCTAATTAAGGGAGTAACAGAGAGCGTGGAGGGGGAGCAGGCTCTGCAGAACACAAGGTCCAAAACATTACCAGCCTTGTGAGTGGGAGGGGAGGGAGAAAGGGAGAGGTCAAACGAGGATAGGAGGGACGTAACGGGAAGATGAAATTACCTACCTAGGTTCCATCCTGGAGGCTAATCTTTCCGGTGATAAAATGGCCACCAACGTAATCAAAAAAGTCAACCAAAGAACAAGATTCCTTTACAGGATCTCCTCACTGGTCGACAAAAACACCTTGAAGACCTTAACAGGAGCCCTCGTACAAGGCTTCTTTGACTATGCATGCACCTCCTGGTACCACAGCACCTCAAAGGCCCTTAAAACTAGGCTGCAGACTTCCCAAAACAAACTGGTCAGGCTCCTACTTAGGGTCGGCGACAGAGTACAGCATCTTGCAATGGGTCTGGTCCACAAGATTCGATACTCCACCAAGATACCCATGTACCTGTCTAGATACTTCCTTAATGTTAACGAAGTCCACACCCACAACACGGTACACCAGAGGGAGTGCAACGAACCATGTACAACCCAGATTCGGCACAAACAAGGGACTAAATTATTTTCGCTCCTATGCCACCAAAATGTGGAACGCCCTACCAACAGTCATTAAGACATGCAAATCCCTTGACTCCTTCAAAACTCTCAAAGGGCACCTACGGATGGCTGCAATTCGAAACTGGCCCCCGTAAAATCTGAATGAAAAATGTATTAACAGTTTGCAGAATTACAGTCAAGGACCCATGTATTTATTTGGCCATGAACCCACATCTGATAATAGGAACTTTAAGCAACGACTGTTTCCAGGACGGCTCCGCTAGGCGGAAGTACGGCGGCTATGGCGCAATCACCGTCCGTAGCTGTCAAAATTAAGCTAACATCTCTCTCCCCATTTCCTGTCAGATTACTTTCATCCTATCAATAAAGGCAGACAAAGCCAAAAAATCTTAAAAAAAACAACTGTGTGCGTGTGTGTGTGTGTGTGTGCATGCGTGATACAAGACATTACACAACCCAGTGCTATACATACTTACTTTGCCAACTCTCTGCACAACCCCTACATTGCATGCTTGTGAGGGACTGAGGTAACAATTACTCAACACACGCATAAATGCAAGAACGACATGGGTGGGTGGGTGTATGACTTTACACAACCTGTGTGTTTGAGAATTTAGGTTTTGTACATCCTTAACGCGGAAGCATTGTGCCAAACCAGCCACAGACACTGGACAGTGGACACAGGTCATATTTTGCTAAGCCACTACAATTATGGTTATATATACAGTTCATGTAATGTTTTTGATATGACTATACAGCATATACAATACAACATAGTTACTATTTGTACTACTACTACTCAATAGTTTCTTTTCAATCTTACATCTTACAGTACTTGTAAGATGTCTACAGAAGATATTTATGCAGAGCCAGACATGACAAAGAAGGTAAGAAAGAAAGATAGAGACAGAGAACAGAGAGGGGACACTGAGGACAGTGTAGAGATGGAGGAGAGAGTGGTGGACATCTACCAGAGTGTGGACGACTTCGTCCCTGGACCACAGGAGGACATGACGGACAACACAGCAGGAAGACAGACTCAGGGTGAGTTTGATCAAGTTGTGAATCCTTGTCAAGGTGTTTTATTTGTTTAAAATGTAAAAATAGTACATGTACTGTAGCAGTCTGTCCTTCAAGAATATATTATACAGATTAAATTCAGAATTTCTTGCAGCACAAAACATAACAATTAAGTGCATATCCTTGACTATAATTCCTTGTGTTTTAGAGAGATGTTCAGTTCTAGCAGGGCTTTCAGACTAGTCTTGTTTTTCTCTCTCTCAGTCACTGCAAACCTAGTAGCTGTTTCAGGACAGCGCTCTAAAACAGAGAGAAGGCCTCTCGGAGTGGTTGCTGGGTGTCTGGGGATGCTGTGTCTTATACTGCTGGGTGTGATCATAGGCCTTGTTGTGCGATGTGAGTATTGCATGACATTTTCTAGCTGTGACAACTATTAAGGCCACCGGTATTAGTCTTGCGTAGCCAGACAACTATTCCACAATCTCTGAATGCTATATAGAGTCTGGAACTACACCTCCCGAAATCCGAGTAAGGAAGCCGGTATATCCGTTCACGAAAATATATAAAAAAATATCTTTAGAGCTTATTTTCTTATTTCCATTTTGCTAAGCAGCAAGCTATTATGTTCAGATGATTTCTATTTCTATTATAAAAAAATTGCGCGACTGCAAAGACGAAACAGAAGTGGGGATGAGTCTTCACTTCCACTTCCACTTTATATTTTATCATATCATATTTTTATCATCAGTCATGATCAGAGCATCCGTTGCTCCAGAGTCCAGACTGTATGACGGAAGCATTTGAAAATTTGCGAGAGGCAACAGTCTGGCAACGTGAGACTACCACAGTATTAACCCAAAACTTTCAACAAATTCTCACTATTTGTGTGTATTATTGCATGCATCTGAAAAGTATGATGAATATAGCAGTGTAGTCAAGTGCATGCACATAAAGGATAAAATAACATTGAGTTTTTTTAAAGTGAAGTAGACCAGCTGAAGACACAGCTAGCAGGTGAGACAAAATCAATATTAAATAGTGTATTATTGATATTTTAATTATTATTGGGGATATAGAGGTAGAGAATCGGAGTCAACTCATCACTGCTGGTGTATGACAACTATCATAGAACAATAATTATTTTTAAAGAAGCACTTCACCCATTTTCAACCTCATCTTCATATAATATATTGGTCGTCACTAATGCTCATTATAACATGGCATAATTTCTGTCTACTCACTCTGTGTTTCATTGGTGGGCTGTGGACAGTTCAGAAACCTGCCTACCAATGACATCATCAATGGGGATCGCTGCTGAAATAGATTTCATATTCAATCTATAAAGTAACTATTAACTAAATCTGTCAAATAAATGTAGTGGAGTAAAAACTACAATATTTGCCTCTGAGATGTAGTGGAGTAGAAGTAGGAAGTAGGCCTATCACAAAATTTTATTACGGAAGTAAAAATACCAGACAAGTTTACTTGAGTAAATGTGTGAGTAGAAAACACCATGAATATAGAAGAATAGTTTTGCGGTCCACTCCACTACATCTCAGACTATTATCTATCTAATAATTCATGGAAACTTGTCTGTCTGTAAAACACAAGAGGCCCATCTCCGCGGGGGACGCATCCCCGCCTCCTCCTCCACTGCCAGACAAATACAAACAGGGTTTTTCGTCACCCAATCACACCGTTGGACGGGGGAATTTGCAGCCAACGTTACATGCACTAATGTGAACACATGCACTGTTTTGCCACCACACTGTCCACCCCCCTCCTCCACCGTGCGTTATGGTCCAGACGTCCACACATGCACTGTGATGCACATGTACTTTCCCAGTAGCCTAAAGGTGTTTGTGGTTCGACACCACACCATGTAAATGAGCGGGTCCATTTGGATGATTTGGTTAAAATCCCAAAGTTACATTACTGTGTACTTTTAATATCTGTTGGATCAGAACATAATATAATCCACCACTCGACGGAGGGGGAACACAGATCCCGTGCCGTCGGTAAAATACAATGGTAAACTACATACAGGCGTCCATCCATCCATCCATCCATCCATAATTACATTAGCCTACCTTAATTGTGCCCAACCCAACTTCCCAAAATCTGGATCAATCAAATCCGTTAACAATTCCCTCCCTATCAGTCATGTGATCTATTACATGGCAATTCCTGCACACTGTACATCATTTGGTGTTCATATATTCAGAACGGGTAAGGACTCGTTATTACAACTATAGAATTGGTTATCAGTACATTGAAAATCTATCAGTAAATCTCCTGTTTGATGTTTTTAGACAAGTCGTGCTGTCCCAGTGGATGGATGAAGTTTGGAAGCAGCTGTTACTACAAAACTACTACTGAAGAGAAAACATGGCAACAAAGTAGAGAAGAATGTCTGAATCTAGAAGCTGATCTGGTGGTTATTAACAGTAGAGAAGAACAGGTTAGTGTGTGTTTGTGTGTGTGTGTCTGTGCGTATATGTGTCTGCATGCACACACGGATAAAATTAATGATGATTAATTCAATCATGTACATATAATCAGGTATTCATCAGAGGATTGATTGACCCTGGGGGTTATTCATGGATTGGTCTGAACAGGACTGAGGGCAGATGGACGTGGGTGGATGGAACACCACTGACAACACAGTGAGACATTTGACATGTTTTTATATTGTAATTCTATCAAAGTCACTGTATGTGAGTGACTGAGTGGATGTGGTTTAATACATTGTTGTTTATTGTGCAGGTACTGGTACTGTATGTGAGTGACTGAGTGGATGTGGTTCAATACATTGTTGTTTATTGTGCAGGTACTGGGGCAGTGGAGAACCTATTAACGATGAAGACAGGAACTGTGCAGTCTACTGGACTAACACTGTAACATTGCATAATGACTTATGTGCATATCCAAAGGCCTCAATCTGCGAGAAGTGATTGTTTTCACTTAATTTATCAAACTGCAGCTCAGTGTTCTGTTACAGTAGTAATTAGTAGTGAAGATCATATAAACCCAAATATTTTATTGTGCAGAAGTACAAACAGTGGTGGAAAAAGTACTCAGATCTTCGACTTAAGTAAAATTATCAATACTGCAGTATACAAATACTCTGTTACAAGTAAAAGACCGGAATTCAAAATGCACTTGAGTAAAAGTAGGCCTACAAAAGTTCTGGCATTAAGATTTACTTAAAGTACCAAAAGTGAAAGTACGTAGTATGAAAGTATGTAGAATGTCTCATTTCAAGTTTTCAAATGTCTAAAAATCATTTGAAAATAGCAGATCTACATGCTCACCATGTGTCACGATAATGTTAGCTTGTAGATAAAATGGCCGAAATGTATATTGTTACTTGTTACTGTAATAATAATACAAATCTACAAAGTAACTAGTAACTAAAGTTTTCAAATAAATGCTAATAATAAATTGCTATGGGGTGATCAGCCAATCACAAGCCAATGTTTGTGTTCACGCAAACCCGGGGATAGGAGGGGCTAGCACCCCTCAAAGACTGTCTCAGAGTTTTCAGTAAGATGCATTGTCTACTGAATTGTATGTGTTGATGTTTAATGATGATGTACAAAACCAGATTTAATTGTATATTAAATATTCAAGTATTGAGGTTGATGATGTTCATAACCAGATTTAAGTACAATACCTGCATGTACTTACCCTATTGGCCTGAATGTAAGACGTTGTATGTAAGTCTTTTCCCAATAGAAATATCCTAAAAAACGGGGTCGTATTATAATCGACTATTTGACATTCAATGTTCTTTTTCTACAAATAAGTCTTGAAAAAGATTTACTTTCCACAAATACCTTAAACATGATTCAGTGTTTCTATAAAATTCAAGTAGACAAAAACGTTAAAGTATATTTTCTAATATTTGTGTGTGTTGGAAATCTGGCCATCTGCAAAACTCACTCAGGAGTGTACATTTCTATTGATACATTAAACTTCTACTCCACTTGTACCTCAGAGGCAAATGTACTTTTTACTCCACTTTTGTTGCTATAGTTGATTGGTTGATTGATTGAGTTACTTTGCATATTAATCAAAGTAGCCTATCAATAAGATATACATAGATTATGAATTGCATAAAGAACAGACCTGAATACTAGAAAAAGTGCCCTTCTGGGCACAGGTCTCCAACAGGAGGATAGGAGTGTGTGTTATGTTTGGCTAAATGTTTAGGAGCAATATAAACGTGTTTGTGTGTGTGTGAGACACGGCTTGGCCTGTTGTAGCACCACCATGAGGCTGATTTGAAAACTGCATTGAAAACATGCACAGTTTCACCACAATCGGATGCTGCGTTGAGTAGTTGTGGCGATTTGTACAAAACGGGTACAAAGCAGGCTACTAAGCGGGTGGATTATGAGAAATCAAACAAACCCGTCTTGATCACATGACTATGAAGAGCATGTGTACCGATTTGCGTGAAATTTGGATAAAATCTGAAGGAGTAATATTAGAAAATGTCTTTTACATATGTCGGACTCCTGGTGGCGCTATAAAGAGCAGATGTGAAAAATTCCAGGCAAAGGTTTTTCGTTGGCCTCTAGGGAGTTGGCATACAAAGTTATCCACAGATCCGTGCAGTTAGAGGTAAAAACACTTTTCGGCCAGTTATAGCGCCACCATGAGGCCGAGTTGAAAATGTTCATGTGGCATTTCCTCCTCGGCCTAGTGGGAATGTGCGTGCACAATTTCACGGAAATCACACGATGTGTTCATGATTTGCAGCATTTTGTTTGAAACTGAGCACTCCTGCGAACTTTGGAAGCCAATCTTAGCCAATCAGGATGGAGTCTGAGAAATGTGAAAGACACGTTTCGTTGAATGGCTCTAGAGAGACTGTGTACCAATTTGCGTGATGTTTGGACAAAATCTGTAGGTGTACTGTCCAAAAACTTGTTTTGCACAAAGCGGCCTCCTGGTGGCGCTATAACAGGCCGTTCTGGAAAATTTGGGGCAGAGGTTCATTGTTGGCATCCAGGGAGTGTGTGTGCAAAATTTGGCATTGACCGGGTTAACGGTGCCGGAGATTAGCTGTTCACAGACGGAAGGACACACACACGGACACACGGACGGACGGACGGAGTGCAAAACATACTCTCTCCCCATGCCTTCGGCCTGGTGGAGACAATGAGTACGTTTGTTGGCCCGTAAACCAGGAAGTGACTGGCTGCAGGTCCGCAACGGGCTGAGCAAGGCATTGTATAGCAATGGCTGCTGTCAAAAAATGGATTTAGCGATCACGTTTTATATCGATAAAAAATACCGTACGACGTGTCCACACGTCCCAGGCACCCGCAGTTTCATTTGATAGGACGTGTGTGGACGTCCTAGGCATCATACAGTAAGTGTTAACTGCTACTTTACATGATCACTCAATTCCAAACAATGCATGCCCACAACAAACGTTCCTGACCTGGTGGAGACCTGTGCTCCGAGGAGCACTATTTTGTTGTGATATTGCTGCAAGTGCACTGTGCATCCATGTAAAAACCTAAGTAGGCTATTCCACAGTAACAAGAAGAAAATACGGTTGAAAACTTTGACAAAGCATTGTTAATAATATTTTAATAATTACATAATCTCTGTACATTTACAAACTTTAAATTACATTAGTTTGTTCACCAAACTAGAACCATAAGAATTTTTTTCAGTGCCATCTTGAAGCGGTTTGAAAAAAATGGCACAAATAAAACAAAGTACCCTTTATTGGAAATACACCGTGTTTCCAGAGGGTGATAAATAAGCTCCCCATAATACTGACAAGTGTTCCAACTGATAAAAACCTATTTTATAGTGATAAGTGGCACTGTTACTATGGAATGATACTGAACAGTACACTGGCCACGCTTTAGTTTGCATAATATTCAAACATTTACAGAGTCCAGTGTGCTTATGGTTAAGAATGATCCAGTACTGAGGTCCTCTGTAAAGGCATTAGATATTTGTGTCACGAGAGACAGAGGGCGATTTCAGAAAGTGTGCGTGTGTGTGTGTGTGTGCGCGCGTGTATGCGGTTGCACTCAGACATGCCCTCGCTGAAAAGGCCCCTGCTCTATGTCTTTCAGCAGTTGACACCCAGGCCAGTCCAGTGGTCAGGTACCATGAGGAAGTACTTGTCCATGGCCTCACAAAAGCGGGCTCTGTACAGCTCAGGAGACACCACCGTAGGCATCTTACCTGTGGATAGAAATACATTGAAAAAACACATCATCTCAGTTGCAAAATCTGTCATTTTTCTCTGCTTGAGAGCATTACATTATTAAATATAATGGTCAAAGAAACAAGCAAGCTCATTGCTGATTTCATAGAATGTTTGCCCCAGGAAATATGCTAAGGTTCATGCAGTTAAAACTCTTAATACTATGTTCTAATTAAAAGGTGTTGAGGCACATACCACAGCAGAGATGAGATTAGAATACCTCAGATTCATATAGTACTCAAGATAGGCTAAAGATCAACCTTTAGCCAGGGGAGGTGTTACCTTGTCCTCCCAGGATCCCGGTGGATTTCACAACCATCTCCAGTTTCTTGTCCCATGTAAATGTCCTGATGTAATCTGTGAGACAGGAGGAAAGACACGGTCATATTAACGCTTCCCCTAGCAGCCACTAGATGGTGCTGTTGGCTCAGAGCGCCACGGTTTTCAAGCCGCACACGGCCCCATTTCGAAGTGGTACCAGGCGATTTTGTGTGCTTCCGGTAGCACGGAATCATTTCAGGGGTGCACGTTAGATGCATGCGTTGTGATCACAACCATAGACATATAAACGTAGATGCCCTTTCCGGCTCTGTAGCGTATGTGCTCAAGGGGAGGCAAGACCTTCCCGAGATTCCTTGCGAAGCCCCGTGGAAGCATGAGCGTGTGTCACAGAGTGCATGTTCGGGTCTGCAAGTCCCGGAAAAGATGCGCTGTGATTGGCCAGTAATCACTTGAGTGGCAGCGTGACGTAACGTGCCTTCCACACTTCCGGCGTACTTCCTCCCCCAGTGTAAATTCTTCCGGCCCTCAACACACATGGCTCCAACGAACTGCCGCGGCCAATGAGGCATCTATTTTTTTAATATCTATGATCACAACCACTGAAACGGACCAGCAAGGTCGCGATGATTTTTTATTGACCTTGACCTTTGTATGATCGCCTCAATCTGAGCACAATTCCAATACAAAAAGTTTTTTGGATGACGTCGCCAACGCAGAAGCGAAGCATTGCCAAGAGCCGGTAAAAAATATTCATATCATTAGAAAACATTAGAAAACCCTTATCTCGTCCAATCTCGCCCTAGGCGATCTACGAGCATATTTATATCTCGTCACATAATATATTTTTCACTGGAAAACAAGCATGTGTCCCCTCGCGCTCACCTATGATCCCGACAACCAGCTGGTCAGTCGTATCGTCGCGGCCCACCAGCAGAGAGTAGTCAATGATAAGGTGGCTGGAGAGGAAGTAGGCATCGCTGTGGATGGCGGCCCTCAGGATGGCCTTGCAGTGAGCGCGGATGTACAGCGGGTTGTCGTGGACCAGTTTCAACAGGTTCTCGTCCAGGAGCACCACCTCGCAGCTCTCCTTCCCAGAGTCTGTCTTCACATTCCGGTTCCTGAGGGAACCCTTCAGGTCGAACACCTGCGTGGATGGGCAGAGTGGTAGAAACGTTGACGTTGAAAGCTCAAACTCAGGAGACTTGCCGCAAGTCAAACATGTTCATTTTATATTTTTTGTTTTCCTGTAAGCAGGTTTGTGCACACACACACACACACACACACACACACGCATGCACGCCCCCGCCCCCACCCCCTCTCGAGTGAAGTTGTTCTGTATGAATTGAGTATTGCAGAGTATTTAATTATCAACTTCTTACAGCGATGGCATTGCCTCGACTGCGTCTTTTGGTGAGTCTAACCTGAGCCATCTTGCGTCCATAAAAGAGGTTCTCCATCACCAGTAGGTCCAGTTTCTTCTCTGTGTTGTTCTGGGAGTTCTTGTAGCCGATCCTGTAGACACCCAGGATCTTAGCCAGAGCAGTCGGACGCTATGGACATCAAATATGAGAATTAGTAACTGGGCTGCAAAGACAATCATAGAATAGTACACCCAAAAAGCGAACAAGACATGCAAAAAAACATTCTCTTCTGGGGTACCTTCTGCTGCACAGCTCCAGTGATGTAAGTGAAGTAATGAGGAGCAAAGTCCAGGAAGGACTGGACTTCCAGTCTAGGCATCTGCTTCAAGATGAAGCGGTCATCTGACAGGACACATGGACAGGAGAAGCCTCTCGTTATTCTGACCGGAAGTCCAGTTAAAACACGTTTTTTTTTTCACATTCCTATTCCACTGAACGATTCATTAGCATTGGAGCTTTTCTTTAAAGCACATAGTGTAATGTGTTACACCTTAAGTGCTATTCTGCCGGGTGGCCACCAGATGGGGTCGGTGCTGGTGCCAGACGTTTTTGTATAAACTCTCCCAAAAGCTACCTCCGGATGTTTGAACCGGAACTGAAAGTCGGCCAGCTAACAACAGTGACCTGGGGCCTGTGTATTAGCGTGGTCGCTTTTTTAAAATCATAACTAATTCAAATTAAGCTCTAATCAAGCGCAGAATATCGCATTATGAGCCATAATGCATATAAATACGGCTTGTGACGGCACTTAATCCATTGAGACCTGGAACGCATCCATGTCACGTTAGCGTTTAACCACATTAACCATTAACCCATTTTGGGGCGGGAACCCGTTTTGGTGTTTTAAACATTGTTATAATTTAGCTATTGAAAAATAGCAGATCTACAAGCTCATAGCGCGCCACCGAGTGGCGCGCTATGAACTTGTAGGTCTGCTATTTTTGAAAAATCGTTAAAATGTGCCTCAAATCTTTCCGAAAATTGTCATGATTTAGAAAACTTTTTTTTTTTAATTTCGACGTCAGGCCTGAATGGGTTAAGCTGTTAACAGTCAGTACTGCTTCTCAACAGTCTTCAACGAAGCTTCAAACCATGTATAGTATAATCACACTGGTCATGAGCACAGGGGTTCTTATTTAGCAGACAATAGACAACACCTTCTGTGGCATAGAAGACAGCCCCGGATTTCCCCCCGCGGGCCTGCCAGTTGACACAGTGGGACAGCGAGCGGACAAAGTCGTCCTCCGTGCTCTCCATGATCTCCTCGCGCATCTTGTGGAACTCCTCTGCGTAGTAGATCCGACAGTAGAACCTGGCGTTGGCGTCGGAGAACTCTGCACAGGGGGGTGAGGGGCGGAACGGCAAGCGGTCAACATTAGCGAGGCCCTGATACATGATGCCTCGACAGAGTTGACATCCAAGTGGGTGAAATCAGGATGTTGGAAGGACTTGAAAGGATACTGCGGCAACAGGACAGTGAGACAGACTAGCACTAGTGTTGATATTGACGGAAAACTTTGATTTTAGTCAAATTTAGTCACCTCAAATGTTTTAATGTTAGTCTAGTTTTGGTCTATCTAATCTACAGTTTTAGTCAACTAAAATGTATTTTGGCGGGCCTTGATGCCGTCGTAATAACTGATTTTACACTTGCTGAAAATAGCTGATCTACAAGATTGTGAGCTTGCAGATCGGCTATTTAGTTTTTTTTACATTTTAGTCTAGTTTTTATTTGTTGACGAAATTGTCAATATATTTAGTCTTAGTTTTAGTTATCATAGCTTGAATTATGCTTGAATGATTGAAAAAAGGTAGTCGACGAACATTTTTTGTCATAGTATTAGTTGACTTTAAAGGAAGTGAGAAACACTTACGCAGCTCAATATGTGGATTCCCAATCTGCTTCTTCCCAATCTGTTTGTCTATCGAGTCGGAGTCTTCTGTGCAAAAACAGAAAGAAAACACTACATCAAATGCTACAGTAAATATAAAATAAAACGTTTTAATGTGTTATTGAATAGTGTTGGGTATCACAATTTCTTTCAACACATTTATTTTGAATGGTAAAAAAAAGCCAATCTACAAGCTCAAAACACATTACATCATGATGACACATCTTATAGATTGGCTATTTAAGCTAATTGTAGTACAATGAAATATATAGGACTTCCATACATTGAAATATTGTTTTGTAATTGATTATTGAATAAGGTCACATTAGGTGCACGTTGACCCAGACAGAGGACACCTACTAAGAGGATCGTCCATGCTGCTTCGGGACGAGGCTGAGTCATTGGGTTTGGCAGGGCTGTTCTTCACCCGGCTCTCTCCAACGCTGCAAACAAAAGACATGGCTGTTTACAGGCTTTGAATCCACTGGAGTTAGTCACATGCTCTTTAATGCTTTTCATTTGGTTCAATCTTTATAAAACCCACAGACACAACAATAGCAAAAACAGTCGCATTGCGACATGTTGTGAGCTTGTAGATTGTTTATTTTTGCAAGTATTTTTTATAGGAAAGAACATAAAAAGTTGATATATGGATATACATCTGACCGACAGCCACAATACTTATCATGGTAAATATGTTAACACTCTGAGCGGCCAAGACAGAGATCTCTGCCCTATCAAATAATTACACTCATCGCTCAGGACGGAGATTAATCAAAAGACGGAACATTAATCGTTTCATAACAGAGCGCACCAGTCTGCAGCCTGAGAGCGTCGATTGAGCAACATTCAATGTCATTTCCGGTTGGGACGTCATCCAAAGTGTTCCCCCTCCATTTTCAATGGATGGGATCAAAAATCTTAAAACGTGAATAACTCTTAATCTAAATGATTCCAATTCTAACCAAAGATTGTGTTTTTGATGGCCCATCGCGGTCCCTCGCTAGTCGCGTTAGAAGTAATCATACCTCCGTTGGTTGTCGATCGTCCAAAGGGTCTTGAAATGCGCTCTGAAGCTGCAAATCGCTGGGCGCATTGATTTAATGGTTCCAAATGACGCTGGGCATTAAAGGACCACTTCAACACTTTTCAACTTCTCTTTCTATAATTGGTCCTAACTAATGTTCATGATAAAATACCACCATTTTTTCCTACTCAGTCTGTGTCTCATAGGAAGGCTGTGGGCAGTTCAGAAACCCGTCCACCAGTGACATCATCGATGGTGAATCCAAGCTAATAAAAACGGCAGGCTTTCTTTTCCTGAAAAGTTGCAATGCAAAAGTTGAAGCCATCGTTCTCACGATAATACAAATCTAAATATATTTTAAAACAAATCTTGTTTAAAATAAAATCTGCCTAATGATGATGTCACTGGTGGATGGGTGTCCGAACTGCCCAAAGCCCTCCTATGAGACACAGACTGAGTAGGAACAAATGGTGGTGTTTTATCATGAACATTAGTGAAGAGATGTTGAAAAGTGGTGAAGTGGTCCTTTAAGAGTGTTAATATCCCGCCGCAATTTCGGCCGAATAGTGAAGGTTCTACTTGATCCAACAAGTCATCTGTTCCACAGAACACCCAGGGACCTTACGTGATTGGCTGTGGCGTCTCGTCTGCTCCTGTCTTCAAGGTCTTGGACAGGTCCTCCAGAGCAGACTTATACTCCTTGCAACTGTAGGGTTGGGAAAGAGACAATATAATGCTGCATTTCTAAATATGGTTGGTAAATGTGACTATTACAGTTCTTCAAAGGGGGCTGGGAGATATGGACAATATCACAAATACCGCAATATCGATATTCTGACCATAATATCATATTGTGACAATATCCTTTTTTCTTCTTTCAATGATCTTTAGAAATAGCAACAATTACAGATACAACAAGCTCACAACGCGTTGCGCCATGTTGTGTGAGCTTGTAGATCGGAAACGTTCGCTATTCTTGAATTATTTTAAAGGCTTAAGTGATAAAAACTAGGAAAATATATATGTATATCATAGATCACAATATCGAAATACTGCTCATCCCTAATTTCAAAGCGTTTTTTGGGGGTCTGGCTCCTTAGGTGAGGGTGACCGAGAAGAGGAGCGGGTTTACCTGAGAGCGAAGGCAATGATGGAGCTGGGTTCTTTCTCACACACGGCGATGGGGACCCGCTCGTGCTCATACATGAGATAGTGCTTGTCTGGGTCACTGGCAAAACATCACAGAAAAAGTCAGGACCTGTTGGCTTGTGTAGCTCTTAAGGAAAAGTGCTCATTTTTACCTTTATTCTTCTGTCAATAATATTATTTTTAAATAGCATTTCATGCCTTAAGCACTTAATATTGTGTTTGAAATGTGCTATATAACTCAACTTGCATTGCCCTGATTCAAAGACCTGTTGTGTGTTGTAGAAATTAGCCTTTATAGTAGAAATCAGTTTGGGATGGGTCGTATCAGAGTGAGTGTACTTACAAAGGCAAGGGGATGGGTCGTATCAGAGTGAGTGTACTTACAAAGGCAAGGGGATGTGTCGTATCAGAGTGAGTGTACTTACAAAGGCAAGGGGATGGGTCGTATCAGAGTGAGTGTACTTACAAAGGCAAGGGGATGAGTCGTATCAGAGTGAGTGTACTTACAAAGGCAAGGGGATGGGTCGTATCAGAGTGAGTGTACTTACAAAGGCAAGGGGATGGGTCGTATCAGAGTGAGTGTACTTACAAAGGCAAGGGGATGGGTCGTATCAGAGTGAGTGTACTTACAAAGTCAAGGGGATGGGTCGTATCAGAGTGAGTGTACTTACAAAGGCAAGGGGATGGGTCGTATCAGAGTGAGTGTACTTACAAAGGCAAGGGGATGGGTCGTATCAGAGTGAGTGTACTTACAAAGGCAAGGGGATGGGTCGTATCAGAGTGAGTGTACTTACAAAGGCAAGGGGATGGGTCGTATCAGAGTGAGTGTACTTACAAAGGCAAGGGGATGGGTCGTATCAGAGTGAGTGTACTTACAAAGGCAAGGGGCTGGGTCGTATCAGAGTGTACTTACAAAGGCAAGGGGATGGGGTTGTAGCTGTTTCCAGGCAAGAGGTTGGCCAGGATGGCCTTCATAGTAGACTTCTCCTTCACCTGGCTGTCATTGGAGCCCAGCAGGTGTCCATCAAACACATCTGGGAACAGGAAGAGGAAAAGCAGAGGTCACCAACAGATAAAGCTGCATGGGCTACATCTTGTTTTCTTAGTGATTATGATTGATTGCTTTTTCGATCAATCGAAAATTGGTTATTTTTTTAATACATCAACGAATCGATAAACCACTTTAGCGTTATTTTATGAGTTTGTCGCACAACGGTGTCATGCAAAAATAGTGAACTACAAGCTAGCATTTTCAGCTTGTAGATCTGCTATTTTCAACAACAAAAAATAAATAAACGTTTAGCCTATAAAGCCATGCCCATTCCTAAATAGGGATAAATTATTCTTGATTCATTTATTAAATTATAATTTATAGATTAAAAAACAAAAAGATATATAAGTGCACGTGTGTATACCTTCTGGGATGCTGAGGGTGTCCTGGTCGGAGAAGGAGGGGCCAGATGTGAGAGGTTCGGCCCCCGGGTCCCCCGGTGACGGCAGGATGGAGGAGGAGGAGCCGGAGAGGAGCGTGCTGAGGTGACGGTCCTCTGTCAATCAAATGTGGACACGCCCAACAGAATCACAATAAATGGTAAATGGTGCTTCTACATAGCGCCTTTATCCAGGGTGCTTTACATAGATTGTGCATTACATTCCCACACACAGTCATACACCGATGGCAGAGGAAACCATGCGAGGCACCAACCTGAACCTGCTCATCGGGAGCAATTAGGGGTTCCGCGTCTTGCGCAGGGACACTTCCGACACCAACTCTGGGGGAGCCTGGAATCGAACTGGGAACCTTCCGGTTCCTCAACCGTCCGCTCTACCCCTGAGCTGCTGCCACCCTAGCCTCGGAGACCACAGGCGTTTTACTGCCGCCCCTATAATACAAACCCCATTCAGAGAGCAAATGGTGGTGGATATGGACTCCCGCTGATCAACTCACCTTTCTCGCCGTTCTGCACCACAGGAGAGGGATTGCGAGGGGAAGAATCCAGGTTGCTCGTCTGTCAAAGAGTGAAAGCAAGTGCCTTGTCAAACTAAAGAAAAATGGGTTCCTTCCCAACTCCCTGACCAGGGCCCTATATTTGGTCCCCTCATTTTTGAGTGGCACTCCCTTACGGAGCTATGTGTGTCTCTGGCTGCCTGCCTGGGTCTGTCCGAGCACGAAAATAGCATGCTTATTTTTTCTCTCTCTACACCAAATCTCTTCACCGAAATCAGTAGATCTACAAGCTGTTGCGTAATGCGTTGTGAGCTTGTAGATCTACTATTTTCGGTGAATGTTTGTCTACTATGTTAAACCCAGAATAGGGATGAGAGAGAGTTCACATCGTTAATGAATGCTAACCACACACGGAAGAATGGTTCATTCCACAGACCTTGCTGTCGTCTGCTGTGGTCTGTCTGTGTCTGCCTGGGCTGGGAGGGACAGACAGACGCTTCCTGCCCTTCTCCTGCTGGAACAGGTCTTGAAGCCTGGAGACATGAAGGACAGACAGAACACAGCTCAGAATAGTTAGAATAGGTCCTGAAGCCTGGAGACATGAAGGACAGACAGAATACAGCTCAGAATAGTTAGAATAGGTCCTGAAGCCTAGAGACATGAAGGACGGACAGAATACAGCTCAGAATAGTTAGAACTGGGGCACATGCCACATTAATAAGGCTACAGTCATTTATGCAGCGTGGCCCAGCTTTTCATGTTTGTGACTTTGTGTAAACACAAACATTGAAGACAAAAGTGAGGCCGCAAATTGTGATTGGCCGGAATGACATTTGTGATGATTTGATTGGTTGAGCACGGAATGTGATAAGAGTGACCTCCTTCACTTCGTGTGATTTATTTTAATTAAAAAAAGAAGAAAAAAAATGTATATAAGGTAACCTGCTATTCCAGGACTGCAGCATCTCACACAGTCCTTGTTTCTTCATCACAACGGACTCCAGAACAACCTGCAGCTGCTGGGGCGAGTCCGGGCCACAGGCCTGCAGGCGGGCCTGCAGTTTCTCTATCCAGCTTCGTAGGTCCGCTTCCTCCATCTACAAAAATGCAACGTCAGCCACTCCGTTACCCCAACTAGGGCTGCAACTATTTCAGTAGCCATCTATCGATTACCTTTTTTTAGATTAATCAAATAATGGAGAAGAGCCTTTTTATATAAAAAAAAACGTATCTATCTAATGTATTAATTGATTATATGTTGTTACATGATGTTTATTTATTTATTATAATTGATTAACAATGAGATACAAAGAGCATTTTACAGCCAATACAGAACCGTACGTCTTTCTGAGCAAACAGGTCTTCCATTTTCTCTTCTCGTGTCTTGCTGAAGGTGTCCGTCTTCAGTGAGGTGAGACGGTCGTCTATGGCCAGGTACACCAGGGTTACCCTGTCGGTCAATTAACCATAGGGCAAAATCAATACTATGGTCAGGTACACCTGGGTTACCCTGTCGGTCAATTAACCATAGGGCAAAATCAATACTATAGCCAGGTACACCTGGGTTACCCTGTCGGTCAATTAACCATAGGGCAAAATCAATACTATGGTCAGGTACACCTGGGTTACCCTGTCGGTCAATTAACCATAGGGCAAAATCAATACTATGGTCAGGTACACCTGGGTTACCCTGTCGGTCAATTAACCATAGGGCAAAATCAATATTCTGGTTCCCAGGATATTTTGGAAAGCAATAAAGTATTCAGAAATGGCACGTATTAACGAACATTTATACATGATAAATACATTTGACACAGTGACAGTACAGTACAGTAGAGGGACCCCTTGGGGACCCCCACACGGTAACTCTGTCATTTCCCAACCGTTTCGGACGCGGGGCGGCTCGCCGGAACCGGCCCGGCCTCCTGGGCGCGTTCCTGGGGGTCTGGATGTTCCCTGGACCCCCCCCAGGGACCCCCACACGGAGTTGCACCACTTACTTCACACGGGTGTGATTTTGTTTAATTGAAAACAATGCACAGTATGAATTTAATATGATGATGAATTTATGAGTTCTATATCTAATACCTGTGTGTATACTATGTACACAATGAAGGAACAGGGAACTATGGCTCTTACTTGAGAGAGAAGTCCTTCAAGTCCTGCTGCATGTTGGCTTTAGATGGTCCCAGGTTCCTGATGAAGAGCTTGGGAGGAGGAAGACAGATCTCCAGCAGCCTCACAGAGATATAGCTGAGGAAAACGGAGTGAAGAAAATTGTGTAAAAAGGAAAAGAAAAAAGTGCATTACAATGTGTGTTACATTTCAAACACACTTTCATCACTCCGACAATGGTGGCAACCACCCTTATAAGGAGCAATTAGGGGTTCAGTGTCGCTTGAACACGTGTGTGCCTGGCCCTAACGCGGTGGCAGCCCCGAACAGAGTTTGTGCCAGGTTTGGTACAGATCGGAGCAACGATGTGCGTCCTAAGTCCGGATGTTACGTTTGTGACCACAATCCTATGTTAAAATTGCCTAAAGTGTGTGGATGGATGGATGAACAGACAGTTGGCTGACAAAGTGGATGAAATGAGCCCTAACCTGAAGGAAGCCACCATCTGATTGTAAGAGAAGTACTGGTGGTAATCTTTGTGAATGGAATGTCCGCAGGGTTCGGCGTTGGCTCTTCGGGTGTACTGATGCCCGTAGAAGCGCAACTCCAGATACTTGGCAAACGACATGGACCACGAGTCATTGGACAATGGAACCACTGGTGTCACCTACAAAGACAGACAGAGGCAGAGTTAAACTATGGTTTTTTGTGGGAGATATATTTTTTTCTAATGAAATAAAGCACAAATAGCCGATCTACAAGCTCACAGCGCTTTGCGATGCAACACATTGTGAGTTTGTAGATAATCTATTTTCACTACTTTTGTGTGACACTGTGTGACGGTGACCACTTGCCAATAAATTAATAAATATTTGCAATTGCAGCCATAAACTTGAGAATCTCCAAATTATTATTGTTCTTAGAATTTACTTGTTTGCATATGCGGCACCAGGAATAGTTGAGGATAGTGTGTTGGTAACCAGGCACAGGAGAGTCCAGCTCCTTCAAAACGATCTGCACACAACCACTGCCGTGAACGAACCGTCGGATGTGATGCACCATGGGAGTTTCACAGAACGGACTGGGGCACTGGTAAGATGGTCTAGAAACAAACACAGAAACTAGCTCAAGTACAGGCTGTTGTTTAGTGACTGTACAGCTCATTTACTTATTTAAAGTATATTTCAAGGGTCGTGTTTATATCAGAATCTTATTTCACCTAAAACAGTATCGCTCCAAAAAAACACCGAGAGAGAGGTCATTCTTGCCATAGAACTCCATTGTGACAATCCTGTTAACAAAAAAGGACAATAATTGAAAATATACTTTCAGCCATTGAAATATGACACTACAGGGAGATTATGCCACATGCTGTGAGTGTACATTACTTTACCATGGGCTGACGCAGGGGTTGGGGGCGTTGTTGGACTGTGCTGAGGAGCTACTGAAGAGCACACACAGCCTCTGGTGGTTGACAGGGGTTAGACAGTCCAGCTGGGGACAATAAAACCAACAAAACGATGTCAAAAACAACGCAAAGAATAAATCATGACAATCTATGAGAGCACACGCCATGCCACTCACAGTGTCCCTCACAGATCTCAGATCAGGGATGAGGTGGTGGGCTCCGCCTGCCATCAACACTGAGACCAGTGCTGGCTGAATGAGACGATGGGTACAGGTCAGATGACTTTAAGACTTTATGAAGTGGAATCATTTCTGAACTACTTCTATCCACCCGACATGCAAAGCAGCCTCCCTTTTGCATGCACAGCCAAACAGCTGAGCAAAGATTAAACATGCAAATGATTAACCACATGAACCCCAGTGTCCCTATTCTGGTGCCCTATTTTGGCTTGTAGATCGGCGATTTTCAGCAAAGAGATGTAAAGGGGGGGAAAAGAATCACACCCGTGTGAAGTGAGGGGCACTCTTATCATAATACATCCTCATACATCACATTGTGCTCAGCCAATCAAATCATCATAAATGTCATTCGACCAATCACTTTTGGAGTCTTTCTGCCCTCACTTTTATCTTCAATATGTACTTTGCTCAGCCAATCAAATCATCGCTATGGGGTGATCAGCCAATCACAAGCCAGTGTTTGTGTTCACACAGACCCGGAAAGCTTGGTATAGGAGGGGCTTGCGCCCCTCAAAAAGAAGTGGCCTAGCATAGACCCCTGGGGTCAACCAAGTATATAGGGTTTACGTGGTTAACATAACATAATCTCCAGAGGAGTTTCTTCATCCCTAGATGAGAAAACTACATGCAAAACACATGCAACTTGACAAATAAATGCTGGACCCTCCACCCCCCAAGCTATGATTTGGCAGGTATGTAATTGTCAAACCCGGTCACACCTTGGAGGCCCAGCTCATGTCATTCAGTCCTGCTGGCTTCTCCTCCTCGCTGTCAGCTTTCACCGGAGCTCTGACAGGCACCTCCCTGTCCCGCTCCCTGATTTGGGGCAGGGTGGCGGGCCCGCCGGGGCTGGCCGAGTTGAAGGGGTCGGTGGCCTCTCTCTGCTGGATACGGCCTCCCTTGGCCCGGTAGTCGGCTAGCATCTTGGCCAGGTCCGGGCTTCCGCTCAGCTGATCTACGATGTGAGTGCTGGTGAGGCGGTGGCTGGGCAGCATGACAGCGGGTCGCGGCGGGGGACCTCCGTTGGCCAGGCCAGCGGTCAGACTTGAGGGGGGTGGGTCTTTGAGGAGCAGCCGTTTCCTGCGCCCGTCCAGCTCCTTGAAGTCCTTGTTGAGGAGAGGGGACAGGTACACCTGCAGGACAGAGGACACACATGATGACTAAACGGTACTATTAGGACCTGTTCAATATAATGATTTTTCAACACAATATAATCAATGATGTGAGAACTTAAATCACAAGATGGATATGGATCTACATAGCATCACTCTAAGTCCATATTTCATTATTGTCATAAATTAATACTCTATGTTAAGTACATTGTATGACAATTGTGTAGTAGCGATAACAGCAAATATCAATTTACTTATAATGACATGCCTAAAATTAATATTAACAAGAGCTTATGACTTTTAATAATAATTACATTGAATCCATTGGAACACAGATTTCTGTTTTTTTGTTTACCGGTACTTCAAAAAGGTATGGTTTTAATTTAGAGATACAAGGTTTCCACCGGTCAGCAATGATATAGAATAATAAATGGAACAGGTGAGTACCTGCTCTGGGAAGTAGTCCCTGCTGGGGCAGCGGAGGCCAGCAGTGGTGAGGAGGAACGGTTCTCTGAAGGTGATGAACGGGGAGATGCACAAGATGATGTCCTTCAGCTCCTGCTTGAAGACGGCAGAGATGGACTTCAGTCGGTCGTCGGACGAGGCCACCTGCTCTGCCACGAAAAGCCCCGTGTCGTCCTGCAGGGGGTCCCGGAACAACCTGGGAGGGGGCGTCTCAGAGCCCTCTGCCCCTTCCGAATCTAGTGACTCCCCTTTCCTTATGCTCCCCTCTTCCCCTGTATCCCCCTCCGATCCTCTTATAAAGGACTCGGAGCACTCATCCATAAGGAAAGGAGGAGAGACAAGCAGAGTAGGGCTAGAGACTGGGGTGGAGGTGGTGTTCACCGTGTCCCTGGCCTCGTCTCCCTGGACAGGGGAAGACAACGATGACTTGGGCTTCAGTTTCATAAGCAGGCTCTCTTTATCGTCATCCTTGGATGAAGACTCCGAGGCAGGCCTTTCCTTGTTGCGCTGCCCTAACGACATCTCTCCGTCTAGGGTGGAACCATCCGACCAAAGCCCAGAAACGAGGGTTTTCTCCTGGCCCTCGCCGTCTCGCTCTCCCCCTTTCTGCTCTTCGCGCCCCTCCTCCTCGGCTGTGGTGCCCTCCAGCAGGCAAGGGAAGGGGGTGCTCGGAGCCAGACTGGGTGGCATGGCAAACTCGTCCATGAGGAATGAGATCTCCAGCTGCGAGTGGTAGGCCACACATACCATCAGCATGATGATGTCTTTCACCCTGGCCAGCTCGTACTCGGCTGCTCCGCGGAGCTTGATGGTACAGCCCAGCTGGGGGGCACAGCCCTCGAAGAACATCAAGGTCTTTAGTTCATCTGAAAAGGAGGAAACGATGCAGGGTGAGCGATTCTTGATGTCTACATTGGTTAACATAGTCACTAGTGCAGCATGACATGACATGTATGCAACCCAACATATTACAGTATATAAAGATGAATGGATCACAGGTTGGTAGGTGGCTAGTGCTTCGAACAAATAACCGCAAAACCTGTGTTTTGCTTGTATTTCCCCCGCTCGCTGCACTCAGTTTGCTGTCGCTCTGTCGATCTAGAATTGCCTTCAATAAATATATTTGAAGAATTAAAATGGACCATGAGCAAGCACTGTGCACATTTGACTGTGGAAATACTATAGCTGCGAGCAGAGGTGCTACTCACTGTTGGCAAGCGTGAAGGGCTGCAGGTAGAACTTGTGACAGGTGCCCAGGCGAGGCTTGGTGAGGAGCTGGTCCATGGACATCACCAGGTCTCCCTGGGTCATACGACTCACCCGTTCCAGGACTTGCTGTGTATGCAAACAACACAGAGGGACAGAAGTACTGAGAACATAGACAGCTGAATTAATCAACAGTGACCTAGCGCGCATATCATACATTACCTAATAACTAAAAAGAAAGCAAAAATTAGCAAAAGTTTGTACAGAGGCCGAGGAATACAGAGTAGGGTTGTAACTATTGATTATTTTCTTAGCAATTTATATTTTATTTGATAAACGAGAAGCGCAGTTAAAGGAAAAAAATATATATAACTTTTTTATCAAAGAATTTGTGAAAAGAAATTATATATTTTTATAATTGGCTAAATCAATTAGTCTGATTAACCACTTAAGCCCACCACTTAAGCCCTAATTTGTTGTACAAAGGCGTCGTGAGAATAGCTGATCTACAAGCTTATGTAGATGGAATGTGTTGCGACTCTTGCGAGCTTGTAGGTGTGCTATTTTTGCTATTGAACAAAGGACAAAATCAAATTTTATTCAAATCTATAATTTTGTATAATCTATTCAAATCAGTTAACAATAATTCACTTACAGATTTGACATTGATGACCAGCGTGATGCCATGCTGCTCCAGCAGCATGTCCTGAGCGATACGAGACACCGTTTTCTCCACTAGGACCAGGTTGGGACGCACGTCTGCTATACGCTGGACGTAATTCTTCAGAAACTCACGCTCCTGACGAAGTGAAATCAAATACATATTTCCATCTATGTATAATACGTTCATAGAAATGCGGTTAACTGATGAAAACTGCAGTTATATTGAAGTTCCCGTCTAATGACATAAATACTGCATATCGTCACTGTCTGGTGGTGGATACCAAAACTGTTGTAAATACTTGCCTGGAGCACAATGGGGTCGAGGCAGGTGAACTTGGTCTCCTCTCTGTACAGGTACTCTATGGAACACTTCAGCAGCAGAATCTTGGGGTTCTTGATGTACGAGTTCATCTGCTCACAGAGAGGAACCCATCAAAGGTCAGACAAAGCAAACAAGTATTCGTTTATCAAACCATAAATGTTTATGAAGAAATTCTAAATGAAAATCGTTTATAGGCATATATGCTTTTATATTCATTCCTTTATTTTGATATCTTGATTTAATGGGTGTCATTTTATCATGCATATGGATATATTAAATACTGTATGTTTTACAGTGAGCCATATTAGATCAATCTTAGGGGCGATTCATACTCCTATTTTAGAGCCGAATAAAAGTCGGTTCGGCGCTGTAGAGCCTACAATGTGACGTCATTTGAGGTTCGGGGGGGGCGGGTACCGTCCTGAAGTCGGCGGTAAAATAGGAGTATGAATCGGCCCTAAGCCTATGCCAAAAAAAGTATAAAAAGCATCTTTGACTTTGATGAAGGAAGAGATAATGTGAACGGTGCCAGGTGGACGAAAATAGTACATACAGTGTTTCCCACCACATGGTGCCTGGCTTGGTAGGAGACATTTTATACTGTATTTAATTTGAGAGTACTCGTGCACATCCAGAGCTGGAGGCGCTAGTGGCAATAACAAAGTAAAGTCACCGGCACTAGGCAGGACATTACAATACTGTCACTGTAAAGGGATTTATGTACCAAACTCAATGAAATCTTAGGGTTTAAATGATTAAAGGAGAGTAAGACCATTACAATTAAATGGTTTAAATAATTATCTGGAACTATGTTCCTTATTAGCTTTTATTTTTTATCTCCTCAATGAATATCCCTCATGAGTTCTCGTTTCTGACTGATCTTTTTTTGTCTTTAATTCACCGCCATGGACGTCTTTAAGATGTTTGATATGGGCCCCAATAGAGCTCCGAAGTCTGACGTCACTTTCAGTAGAGGGTGTCAATCTCCAGGTTCATGTATTTGTTTATTTGCATTGAGATCCCCAAACGGCGATTTTAGGTCGCTTCATATAAGAACTGTGTTTGAAAAATAAACCGACCACCTCGGCGTTTCTGTCAGGGGAGTGGCTGTGCGTCGTTAATGATGTCCATTCATATTTGATACAGCCAGTTTCTAGAGAAAATGGAATTAATGTGACCGCAAAAGCCTTGAAACTACATATGAATGCAATGTCGCTGAGCATATACGTCACGCCCAGCTGTCAACATATTGCGTTCCTGAGATTCCTCGTTGACGTAAGCTCAGCTGGTGGTGACTCGACTCGTACTAACCACGATAAATTATATATCAATAAAATAAAAATAAAAATAAACGTAATTAACGTTCAGTTTCTGTTGTGCGACGGGCTGCGGGCAGAAGCAGCCTACCCGGAAATGTAGTATCTGGGTTGTTTGGCTCGTTTCTAACGCTTATTTTGTTACTCTTTGGGTATATTTGTACATTTCCACCTTCAGTCGATGCTTCATATCCATATGAGTGAAAAGGCCGGGGTGATCGGTTTATTTTTCAAACACAGTTCTTATATGAGGCGATCTAAAATCCCCCTATGGAGAGTACAATGCTTATAAAAACATACATGAACCGTGGCGCTCACTGCCCTCTACTGGTAGTAGAGGGCAGTGACGTCAGGACTTCGGTGCTCTATGGGCATTCTATAGAGGTACCACCATGGCTGCATCAAGTACTGTACTGTACGGACCTAAATCACAAAGCAATGCGGAGGGTCATGCAGACAGCCAAGCACATCAGTGGTTGTAAGCTTCCCTCCATTATATAATAAAGCTCACAGGCTTATCAAACACACTAGCCACCTCAACCACAGACGCTTTAAAATGCTGCCATGGGGCTACTACTGTAGTCACTTTGTATCCTCTGGGACACTGGAAGTAGATTGCTAAATAAAGTAGCTTCTTCCTCCGGACAATGAGGCGTATGAACTAAGAGGCCCCAAGATAAAAGAAAAATAAGCTTGGGAAATGCTAAGCCCTGAGGTTTTTAGGATGGTGAGGTTTTTTTTAATTTCGTATTGTATTTGTAATCTCTTCATTGAATTGTGTGTTGTGGTGTACACAAATTGAAAATGAAAAAGAATACAATAAAGCTATGCATATATTAAATACAATATGCTGGAACTGGTCAAAATAGCTTCTCTTTTTTGTCTCTACGTAAAATGATGCAGTTTCAACTGTTTTACTCTGACCAGAACACTTACCTTTTAGTCTAGTCTATCTAATATTGTACGGCCGCTTCAAGAATTGAATTACCGGTACATACACATGCAGCACTCTACATACGTATTTACAGCTATTTTCGTAATTCATCGTACAACAAAAGGATTAAGTGTTTAAGACATTTCTGTTTCCGGGAAAATGGGTGGTTGGCCTGCTGTACCTTCTTGTGGGCGATGTTCTTAGTGCAAACAAAACCATTCACAACGGACGAGTCAAACTTCTTCCCTCCAGGA
Source organism: Electrona antarctica (assembly GCF_951216825.1). Taxonomy (NCBI): domain Eukaryota; kingdom Metazoa; phylum Chordata; class Actinopteri; order Myctophiformes; family Myctophidae; genus Electrona; species Electrona antarctica. The sequence goes on along the minus strand of NC_136794.1, from coordinate 13,360,277 downwards.
ATCTGAGGGGAAAAGAATGTGTAGATTTGAGCTGTATTAGTCATTTATCAGATAACAAATGAGGTCTCAAACTAATAGTCTTGTTACAGTATATTCAAACACAAGCATCCACTTTCACCACTAGTACGAAATAACCTTGCATTGATGCACCTGGGACGTATCCTCAGTAATGTATCCCAAGGTCATCAGGGTTTCGGATCTCGCAACATCATACCGGCCGGGGTGATCAAGTCCCAACTTACGTCCCAATAGCTACCCTCGATCAGTCCCATTAGGGAAAGACCAGGGCCACACAATTCGTAGTCCCATTAGGGAAAGACCAGGGCCACACAATTCGTTGCTCCAGAACTACTCTGCCGGGACTGGGAGGTAGATCAATCTGGCACATGGAAGGGACTTCCTATACTTGCTCCCCTCCTTTTTCACTCTACACCAAGGACCCTATTTTGCGTGTCTTAAGTACCAGGTCTTATGACTTAAGACCTGGAGGCGTGGCCAATGCTGTTGAGCCACTCAAAACAGCAGAATAGCATTGGCCACGTCTCCAGGTCTTAAGTTAAGTCATAAGACCGGGTACTTAAGACACACAAAATAGGGCCCCATATCTCTTGCCATGTCTCACCAGAATGGCATTTTACCTTCTTGATGTGGACCAGCTGTCGGATGTCCATGTCATCGTCACAGCTGCGGACATCGGGCCGTACGGTCTGCACCACCTGTCGGACCACAGGGACGATGATGTCTCGCCATGACAGGGACAAAGACTCGCTGTACAGCAGCTGCTGCAGTAGCGCCATCATGTGGCTGTGGTTGGCCGAACTGCAGGTGGGGAGAGTTCTAAAGCTTTAGTTTCCAGTCCATCATCAAACTGCTATCTTTAGAAATTCATTGGAATGAAACCAGCAAACATTTAGTGTTGCATTCTGGAGTGTGCGGTGTCCAGACATTTGATATGTGTTACTGTGTACAGAGACTGAAATGTGAAATATTTAAAATAATAAAGTATAAAATAAGGTTTAAGTGCTTAACCAGGCTAGTAAATTATTACGTTTATATATATATATATAAATAATATCCCAATAAAAACACATTTCTCCTTTAATTAATTAATTAATTAATTAATCAAAACAGTAATCAATAGAATAGTAGATAATCAATATTTGCAACCCTATGTTAAACATGGGACCAATGTCTCTACTAACAGCAGCCGTTCCATGGCCTTCTTCTCTCCGTTCTCCTCTCGGAGCTGCTCCAGAGAACTGTGATGCCAACCCAGCGGAGTGAACAGCATCTCTTTGGCCTTCTCCTCCACACGACGGTTAAACAGAGATTCTGTGGAAAGAGCCAGTGTTAGCCTGGTCACCGTAAAGTCTTCCTACGTTCAATATTACTTTGATGATGAAGTCAAAAGAGTAAGTGGGGAATTCCAAACCCTTGATGAATGCATCACTGATGGAAGTGCTCTGTCCTCCGTCCTCAGACACCATAAATTCAGCTGATATAGAGAGACAAGGGACAAAGATGCCGAGATGAACAAACTAATATAAACAGTTTCACCTCAGCAAGTAAAAACGGCTCGTTTGTCATGCAAATGAGTTTCCTCTCACTATGAAAATTATATGTGCGTCTACTTACCAGGCAGCGGTACATGGGGATACTTGGACTGCTTCTTGATGTGGAAGTTAACGTTATCGTGTTCCATGTTCAGGTTGATGGATGATGCCGAGTCGCTGTCCACAGCGGACTGGAAACTGCTGACTGATGTCCTCTTGCTGGGGCTGGAGTCTGAGCCAAGGAAACCGAGAGAGAGGAGAGAGAGAGAAAGGAGACAGACAGACAGAAAGGACACAAAGGACGAGAGAGAGAAAGAGGGAGCGAGAAGGGGCAGACAGAAGGGGGGGAGAGAGAGACAAAGCAGATGAGAAATCATCAGGTATCAGGGATTTTAAAAACTGCTGATCAGGGTGTTCAGTTCACCCCTAATCAGGTTACATATTAACCTTACAACAGTGTTCCTTAGTTTTCCCAGTTTTAAAGGACCAAATCTACTGCTAGTGTACTACTCACGCAGTCAACATGGTCCTATTATCGATATCGAAGGCGTTCGGTTAAAAATATGTTCACACCCTGCGGATACATACTAGAGTTGTAATCGTTGTCGTCTGCGAGTTGCTCCGGGTCGCTATCGTCAAACTTGATGTCTTTGAACCAGGATGGTTCCGAGTGTCCCTCCACGGAGTTGACACTGTCGCTGTCTGGAGACGGCGTCTCTGAGAACTCTGTGCTCTGAGGACCAGGAAAAGAAATCTGTTTGAAATCTGTTTGCCTAAAAAGTATTGATTTGTGTTTTTCAGTCATTGACTAACCTGGAGTGGGCGGTATAGAGCGTACTCATCCCTGAACAGCTGGTCATTGTGAGTGACACAATCCAGCCAGCGTCCATCTACCAATGCCTGGCCTATGGCTATAGCCTGGGCCCTGCAACACAGACAGGACAGGAAAACGGAGGGCAAAGGATGGACAAGGCATGATGAGTTGAATTCCTCTCGGGAAGTACAGCATTTTCATTTAGCATATTCACATAGCGCCCATTTTGCTATTAAATCAGACTCAGGCGTGGCCAGTTCCGTCTCTTTCACTTTTTTTTTTACTTAACCTAACGTCCAGGGAAACAGGTACCCGGTAGCCTCTGTAGCCATCCTTTTATTTTCATTCGCTACGGCTCAAAAAATGAAAGCCTGGGGGAACGTGAGACATTTCCTGGTCTAGGAGTGGGAGTGAACTACAGTGCAGAGGGGCGTCGCTCTCAATATAGTGACGTCAGTTTCTTCCGCTGTTTTCTACCAGGGAGGGAAGGGCGGAGGGGGGCTGGGCGGGGGGTCTCTGATTTGTGAACCAATATTTCTCCAGCGCTTGCACGCCCGTCCCTCTAGACCAGAAAGCACGCTGGCTGGGCCATGCTAGGTACCAGGAGTTGTACCTCGTAGAGATGGTGCCACTCCGCAACAGCCAGTTGACCAGCTCCTTTCCCACAATGCAGTTTGGGTAGGTCCTCAGCCAGTAGCGGTGGTCCTGGAACTCCATCCCTGTGTTGTTGTTGCAGATCTTCTTCCACAGTTCCTTCAGCTGGGACGAGTCCTGATGGCCATACATCAATAATTAACAACTTGAACCCTATATAGAGTACTTTGACTGGAGTCTCCCCAGGGGTCTGTGCTAGGCAGTCTCCTATTTTTCAGTCTACACCAAAAATAGACAGTCTACATTAGATCAATGGAGAGCTTGCAGATCTGCCATTTTGGCTGAATGGTCTATTATGAGTTATGACATGCCCAGAATAGGGAAGCAAGGGTAAAAATGGTAAAATGTCAGCCGTGTCATATCTTTCACAAGTGAGGACACTTGCATGCATGGTAATATAATGCATAATCATATCCCAAATAAGGGACTTTAACTCCATTAGATATCCGTTACATATTTCAATTCATACATGCACGGCATGCGTCTTTGTCGGATTTCCTTTGTTTCCTAAAACGTTTCGTAAAACAAACTTAGAACGGAGACTGATCACCAGCAGGATCTTTCTCTCCTCCTCGTTGTGGTCCTGCTTGGTGCCCGTCTTGGTGCTCGACATGGCGCGGCTGGTCTGCGGACTGACCGAGCTGTCATAGGAGGGAACCCTGGACGAGCCAGAGCGGTCCAGGGACAGATTGGTCACACTGGCAGATCTGCAGGGGGAAAGCACACAGGAGACAGTGCTGCTGACCGCTGAAACCAATGCATGCTGAATCAAGCTGGAATCTACTACTCAGAGACGCAACCGACCTCTTCCTAGCGGGCGATTTGCCTACGTCTTCTTGTAGTGTTGACAATCTGGAGTTGAGGCCACTGTTCTGTGACTCCTGATGAATCAAGCTGCTGTTGCCGCACGCGCACACACACCAGACAGACAGACAGAGACAGGCACGCACACACAATTTAACCTTTAGCAACTTTGATCACTTCACTTTGTTATGCAACACCAGCTGTATTTAAAGGTACATTATGTACCGTCAATAAGATGTATGTATGATGAACACAAATGTATGTAGCAATAAAAATGCATCAGACTCCACTCCATGTGCATGAAGCTAAAGCCGAAACAGATGTGAAACGTTGAAGGGAAAAAAACAAAAAACAGGTAGCAAGACTCACTTCTTTCTCATCCCAATAGGAGTTTTTCTATGCCAGGAGAGAGGGGAAAAAGATTTTCTTTGAGACAGGTCAAAAGAGAAAGCTGCACATTGATTGTGTCAGACAGTAACATTGATGTCCGTCAAAGGGACACCAATGTTATTTTACATTCACCACAAGCACTTCAACACAAGCACTGTTAAATGAGACCTAAGACAGATTACAATTATTTTACAGTTGATCTCCCTTCTATGCATGGCAAGTGATAAAAACATAACCCACATAAATGGCTGGAAGACTACTGAAGAAAAACTACATTAGAGAGAAGCTTCAACGAGTCCTCTTGATGAACAGTGTTGAGTGATTCATTATTGATAAGGCCTTCAGTCATTTCCTTGAGGGTTTGACTTCTTTCAGCTGCAGTAGCTCCCCTGAACCAAATCATATCGGAATCACGTGCGAGAACCTTTTATATTCTTAGAAATTCAAGGCTTTTTCATGTTTAGATCATCCCATTTAAGCAATAGATTGGCCACTGTCAACGGGATTTAAAAGGATTTTATCATTTGAACATGATGCCATTGATGACTGATCCCGATTCCTGAATGTTGACAATGCACAGCAAGCAAATGAACGCAGCACACAGCGTCAAGGAAGCATAGCAGAAATTTCAAGAAGTATACTATAAATTGGAGGGGAAAAGAAAGTAGAATAACAATAATTGAAGGAAGGAAAAATAAATGGGTAGAAAAACAGCAAATTGTTTGGTGTGATAAATGATGAAAGGAATTCTAACATGACATACTGTGAATGAATATAAACCATGTATGCTAATAAGAAGTCCAACTTGTATAATAATCAAGTATGGTGCATACATAAATCTGATGTAAAGTAAATAATTATGGTTTGTCATGCAGGGTAGATTCAGGATTCAGGACAGGCAAAACTTACAATTCTGATGTACAGCAGACATGGGGAGGCAGGCATGGATTCACACAAGATGAAACATGCAACATGCATTTCTGATACTATACTCACCAGAGCCCCAGCCCTACCCCCCCTTTAGATCCCGTCGGGTTTTGGGATATTGTGTTTTAAAGGCTGCATTCAAAGTATAAAGTGACTGAACTAGCTGTTGCCTTTATCCACTTAGCTATTAGGTAGTACAAATTATTATTTATAAAAACCTCATTGTGTAAATATTTGTGAAAGCACCTACAGTCATCCCTACAATTTCGTCATAATACCAATATCAAACATATTGTGATATTTAATCTTGTCCATATCGACCCAGCCCTACTACTGTTGCTCTTGGGTAGGGTACTATAGAGCGTCGCAGTCCCGCCAGACACAGAAGTGAATTCCCCGTTCATTTTCTCCATAGGCTTTTCAAAAAGTATTTATTTAAAGACGTTTACGCCACGGACAAAGCCAACTCGAGTTGTGACAAATCATGACAACAAACACAACATGTTGGGCCGAACAAATAATTACAAAGAAGAAAAACAACAAAAAAAGTGTCGTCACCTGCCGTTTTCTTCTTCTTTCTAATTATTTGTTCGGCCCGAAAAAGTTTGTTTGTTGTCATGATTTCTCACAACTCGAGTTGGCTTGGTACGAGGCTTAAAAGGTCTTTAAATAAATACTTTTTGAAATGTCTATGAGGAAAATGAACGGGGAATCATTTCCTGGGCCCTCGTAGGTGGCGGGACTGCGACGCTCTATAGAGTAGACAACCACGTCTCCTCTGATGAAGTCACACATGAAGTCGCCAGCCGCTTCTTTTTACCCGACAGTAGGGAGTTTGGCCTGGAAGGTGTGCAGAGCAACATAATATTGACACTGCCTGCTGAACAGGCAACCTATAAGAGTCACTAGTACGAGAGATTGGCAAGCATGGCCAATGGGCTCTGTGAATAACTGTAGTCCCAAGTTTCTAGAAGGAGGCATACCCGTTTCCTGTTCCGGTTCAGTTTCCTGTAGCTTCAATCAAAGGATTTGAACAGGAAACATATGAGACCTTCATAAGTGTTTCCTGTTCAAATCTGCTGCGTAGGATTCCAAAACGCCATTTAGTCCTAAATGCGTATAAGCTTGTGTTCACCTCTGCCAGGCCAGATCTTCCTCTAGGAAGATGTTCCTGCTGGCCTTGCGTCCTCCCACCGGGGTCCGTGGCTCGCTGGGCTCCAACACACACACAGAACAGGGAGAGTCCGACAGAGCACTCAGGTCCTCGCCAATGGAGCACGAGTCAGCATTATGAGCATAGCTTAGCGCTATTTTACGGCAGTAGGTACATGCCCGCAAGTCTCCTACATGCACACACAGAGAGACAGAGAGAGAGAGAGAGGGAGAAGGGAGGGGCAGGTTGGAAAATAGAAAGACAGACATTTGGGTTTTCTTAGTTGGTAACTAAATTATTCATAACAAGCTCCTTTTCCATTTAAGTACAATTAATTTCAAACTGAATTGAAGTTATTCATCATTACTTTACAAACACCGCTTTTCAGAGAATATTACATTTTACTATAAAATACTTTGTCGTCTCATGCACGAATGACACGGACACCACTCAATGAAAGAGTGCTCAAGTTAACGTTTTATTCATTTACCGTACATAAGTCCCAGATTGTAGCTTTAATAGTATCACCCCCCTCCAACAGCACTAACCTGTGTATCCCATGGACTTTCCAGGGATTTCCTGGTTGCAGCAACGGCTGCAAAAGATCTGGCCACACAGTCTGCAATGATGGCGTCGGCGGAAGGTAGTGAACTTCTCGTTGCAGTCGTAACACTCCTTACACTGGCTGTCTGGCATCCAGTACTGCTTCAGGTCACTGTCCTAGTTGGACAACAAAGCACCACAAAGCACTGTGTCTTCACACTGACCTCATAGTCGCAAGCTGCCATGCTTTGAATACAATGGTGTGAAACATCAAAAACATGCAACTAGAATAACAGATATTGCTTTAGATCAAGCAGGTGAAAAAACATTTCAAGGGTCTGGCAAAACGTGTGACACATGATTGATTTTTACTTGGGCAGTGACTTGATTTCATACCTGGCTCTTTCCCTCCATGATTTCCTTTAGCCTCTTCAGAGCCGTACGGAGTTGTACTGCTGTGCGAGGGTCATGACTTGCCAGCGGGCTTTCGGATTTCCTGCGTCCTTCTAAGATAAAACAGCCACGCACACACATACAAAATAACTAAAAAAGACAATGCATGATTTCTCTATCTAAAAATCAATGTTGCCACATTGTCAGTTATCCCAGTTAAATGAAAAACCAATGTAAAATAATTGACAGAAACAAATGATTGTCTCCTTTTCAGCTTGCTTTCATCACAGCTTACCATAGGACTGACCGTTATCACAAAACAGAGCTAGAACTGAGAATTTGACAATGCAACAACTACATTCCAATTAGTTTTGAATGTGACCAAATTGATTAGGCAAGAAACAACAAAAACGCCATTCGTATGGAATTAAAGGGTTAGCTCGCAAATGATTAATCACAAACATTTTTCCAAATATTATTATACCACTTTGACCATCTGGGCGACCAGTAGAAAGCAGACCATTGCAAATGCCATTATGCCAATAATTAAGTAAATTACCGCACACACATTGCAAAACACACTCGCATGCGCACACACACATACTGTAAGTGTTGGTATTAGGCTATTCTGTGAGACCAAGTAGTTAATGCCTGCACAAAAGTATAATTAGCAAACCACACAGCACAGAGGAGCCTCACCTGGCCAATCCACTGTAATCAGAAAAGACATGAGAATGGATGTTAGTCTGCCATGGTGTTTCCATTCATGTTCTGTCTTTTTTTCTCCAATGGTGAAACGTGTTTTTCAAAACGCCATAACTGTCAGACTTCAGCGAAGCAAAAATAAGATACTTACTGCTGTCTATGAAAAGCCATAACCATAACCAAAGAATATTAGAGTGGATCACAAGAGGTTCTAGACACAGTTTCAGGGTTTTGTCTTATTATTATTCCAAAATGAGATATACGCCCCTTGAAATTAAGGTGAGACACTACAGGTGAATAGGGGGGAAAAGTTAACTAATAGCTATCCCAATGAAACTTCTCCAGTTGATTACTTATATTAAGACTAAGATTTTTTGTATTACAAGTGTTCTGAAATGATATATTTAAATATGCAAATTAGGCATTATATGCGCTAATTTGCATACATTTTGGAAGATCAGATAAAGCCAGGTTCAAAATGATTGTTTAATTTTGTTGACATATAGAGACAAAGGGGATTTTAGATATCTCTAATTATCACTCCACAAATCAGAAAATAGTGTCAACAGGCATAAAAAAATCCTAATTTTCACCATGTTTTTAGGAATAAAATGTGATGTAAATCAGGCTGTGAATGATATATCAACAAACCCTTCTGTAAATTCCTGCAGAATATAGTTATGAATAAGACTGGAAAGTTTGGTGTATGTGAGTGCAACTGAAGTGGAGATTCTTTGTCCCAGTTATGAGGAAAACTCATTTTGAGAAAACGGCCTTTAAAGATTTGTATTGGAAAATTCCAAAATGTTTTATTTGAAGCCACTATTTTGAGACAAAATATCTCATCCAAACCTTGGCAACAACATATCATGCCATATATCATTGGAAAGGTCTGGACCTCGAGCTGACTGTGGTTTGATCCAAATATGGTCACTTCCTTTGTAAATTGTACCAACAACCAATCATGAAAATAGAGAGGGTGGATTTTCAGTTTTCACCCAGCAAAACGAGCTGTCATTGGCTACAATAAACATCTAAATCTGTATTTTGAATGTTTATTTTGCTTTAGTTAGAAAGAAAACATGTTTAGGAAGCAAAATAGCACAAAATCTCAAAATTGAAAAATCATGATTTCACCTGCCATGTCTCGCCTTAAAAGACACCTTTCAGATTACAGATAGCACAGATTAAAAAATTCATGGAACACTATTAGTTCAGACATTTACTGTAATAGGGGTTGTCAAAACGATTACACTTTAAGACTGAATTTTCTGTTTTATCCAAAACATAAATTATTAAATGCATTACTCCGGAAATTATTTATATCGAATTATATTATGATATAGGGTTTTGGAATAGGGCTGTTGTTTCCTACCTTAGTGACAGGGTGACCAATGCAATCCTATGGTTGGTAACATCAAATGTATGATCCAGTCCGAATATTTGGAGGCATTCCCATTTAATAGGGCAGCTAACCTTCTACTCCAGCTAGAGCTGTCTGGCTTGTATCTACCAAGACAGTGAAGACACTAGGACTATGTTATCACTGATTGGTTTATACACTGAAAGAGAGAGACTGCTAAGTCAATAAAAGGCCATGGTTTCCAGTTAAGAGGTATTGCGTCATCAAATGTGGAAAGGACCCAAATTGGCCCTTTTGGAGGGCCCTGCAAACCAGGTGGTTTAGGTCAAAATGACCAGTTCATAATGTCATAAAGATATCAAGATATAGAAATTAAAACCACATTGATCTGATGTGTGCATGTGTGTGCACTGCATGCATGTGCATGTGTACGTGTGTGTGTGTGTGTTTGACCTGTAAAATTGTGACGCGACAATAAAGGTTCAGGTTGAAGTTGTGCGTGTGTTACCTGAAGCGGTGGAGGTGCGGCGGAGATGCTCGGGGTGTTGTTTGCGGTATGAGCCAGCGCTCTGAATAGAGGGGGTGGGGCTGGAGGACCAGCTAGTCCTTTCTCTCTGTGGGGACGAGTTTGCAGAATCCGGCTTTTCTGCCGAGGGAGGACGCCCCTCTTCTACAGACACAAGGAGGACAGAATGAGAGTCGATAGCAACAGAAAGAGAAGCAGAGACAAATGGAATACAAGCACCTAAAGGAATACAAACCATTGTGTGTACACCGTTTATCAAAAGTATAAAGCTAACGTCTCCTATATGGATACATATTGTATAACTATGTATAACTATCTCTGATAGAAAATGCACATGCATCATGCATTCTGTCTCTAATTGGACTGTGTTAATTTATTGGTTCCCTTCTCATCCATCATGCACTTTATAATATCACCATGCACTTTACTTCGTGTTGTATGTTATGTGTTATGTTGTATTTATGTACTACGGTTATGTGGGAGCTCCCTTGAAATTTCGTTGTATGCTCAGTGTATGCTTTGTGTGCAATGACAAATAAAAGTCTATTCTACATCTTTTTATAGTTTCACAAGATAGTATTACCCAAAGTGTTAATGTAACACAGGTCTGTTTACAACTTTAATTCCTATTTATATCCAATATTTATTTGTAAATACCTCGTTTTATTTTGATTGTCTTGTTCCACTTCTGCTTTGGCAATGTAAACGTACGTTTTCTCATGCCAATAAAGCTCCTTTGAATTGAATTCAATTTAATTGACAAGAGTAGATTTTTGAGTGCTGCAACCACTCCTATAGACAGCTACTGAATGTCAGAACTGGTCAGCTCCATATATCGAGATCTATGGGTGGCAGCGGGGGCAGTGTCTTGAGTGTACAGGGTTTGATGATAGGGCCGGTCCTTAATTTTCAGGCATGTTGAGAACTCTAGTTTTCGCCGGCTGCGGCTGCACAAATAACTTTGGGGCAGGCCCATTTAGTTTTGGATAGGTATCAGTCAAAAGGGAGACATCGAAGAGGAAGGAAGGATGGATAGGGAAGGATCAGAACAGGTTCTGACATATATCCATATACTAATATGACATCAGGGATCTCCATATATGGGCTTAATTGCAACAGCAGGTCGCATTACTATGACATCAGGGATCTCCATCCCTGATGATGTCACGAGACCTGGGCACCATATATGGAAGTATACATATCTAGTCAAATTTTATTAAACTACAAATGAAAGTTGCTCTGTCAAATTTGCAGTACTTGCGTCCTGGCTAATAGTAGAAAAGTACAAATTACCGTACAAACAAGTACAAACAATACAATACTTACATATTTGAAATAGGACCTAAGGGGTTCATAATGTACATTTTCCCTTTCTAGGAATGTACTGTAGTGAAGTAAAAAGTACAATATTTGAAAGTGATAAGTATCCCCAAAAATCAGATACAGTACAGATATTTCAAAAATGTACATGCACTGCATTACTGTCCTCCACTGTCAGTTACAAACATACTCTAAACTAAAGCAGTGTTTCTCAGATAAGGGAGCAAGATAATACAGGGGTACCGTACATGAGTAAAAGTGTAAAATTGAAAACAATATTTTACAGTTACATTTAATGATAAAACATTGACAAACTTTGTGTGAACCTGCTATCTGTACAGTGTTAAACCAAATTAAATCAAAACCATGACTAGTAAGTGTAACTGTTAATACAAAGCAATACTTATGTGCCATTATGCTGAAATATGTTGAACACATCGACAACTAGACATATGGCAACCGTTATATAATCTGCTCTGGAGGCACTAAATGCAACTCCTTCATTCCATTTCTTATCATTAATAGCATCAGATGCCAGCAGCAATCGTTGCATTCAGAAATCACAGGGAAAGGGTTTGAGAAACACTGTTCTATACAGAGCACATAAAAGGGGGAAAAAATAAGACATTTCTCGTTTTTGCAACATGTTTCTGTCTCCCTTTAATCAAATTTATGTAAAAATAAAAAGAGGACATCCCACTTGTAATCACATCACATGAAGGAATTTCTGTAAGACAATATAGCACAGAGACAGTGTTCAAAACCTCTGGTTCCTACAGTAGCAGCACAGGAATCCACACACATGACCAGTCACGTGGCAGGCAGGCCGGCTCCTGGAGCATTTTACGACGTATTAGTCTTATAAACTGACATGACTTTGGCAAGATTCCAAGTCTCCTTTTTCCTACAAATCACTTAGATGCAATTGAGGAAACATGACCAACAGCAGGCTTTTGTTTTCTTCTTCTACCTTTCTCCTGCAGCAGATTTAGATAAATTGACAAAATGGCATATTATTCAAGCTTCTTAGGCCTACTTCACTAATGGAAAAAAAACTAATACATAGTTGACCTTTCACTTAAAACAGAAATGTAATTTGATACTAAATTGACAATCTGTTTATTTTTCACTTTTGTTTAATCCATGTATATACTTTTGTGTACTTTCTCTTTTGTGATTTAAATTCCAGCAGTAGGCAAGAACTACTGGATGAAATGGATGTGCCTTGAGTGTGTGTGTGTGTGTGTGTGTGTACCCCTGACCTTTGTTGTTGAAGCGGAACAGGTTGACAAATGAGCTGTATGCCGAGCGAAGTGGTGGCTCATCCTGCTCTGGCGTTAACGGCTTGAAATGCGTCAGGTGGGAGGGACTGGCGGGAGACAGGACAGGCGGCTCTACGCTCCATTCCGTAGAGGATGAAGAGGAGGACTTGTCATCTGCAGCCATGTCACTGCTAGTCCTGGTGTGGAGTCATTAACATATGAGACTAGTTGGCTTTTGGTGGAGCTCACATATTCAAGTAATAGGTAAATGCCTTGAGCACATCTACTAAGGACTTGGCACAGTAGCACAGCCCTGAGTTTTAGAAGGCCTGAGGTGAACTCCCTGCTGAGTTGTTTTTTAAAGCATCAGAATGGAGTCAATGGACCTCTTCTCCTTTACTCCGATCACTGGATCCACGTCGCACGACACAAAATGTTTGTTTGCCATTTGTTAATTACTTCCTCTGGCCTCCACGACCTTCACTGGCTCCCAGTCAAACACTGAATAGACTTCAAAATATTGCTCAATGCCTACAAGGCCCTCAACAACCACGGTTGAAATGATGCATTCATGTGTCCATCCTGTGTTGGAAAAATGTCAATAAAAACAACACTCTCTGACCTCCTTCACTGCCAAGGCCCCCTCCTGTTCCCTCAAGTCTGGTGAATGACACTCTCTGACCTCCTTCACTGCCAAGGCCCCCTCCTGTTCCCTCAAGTCTGGTGAATGATGCCAACTCCTAGATGACCTCCTTCACTGCCAAGGCCCCCTCCTGTTCCCTCAAGTCTGGTGAATGATGCCAACTCCTAGATGAACCCTACACATGGCAAAGAATCAAACCTGGAGTGACATGGCTTTCTCAGTTTGGAACTCACTCCCAGGTCCAGCTCACTTCAAAGCTTCCCCCACCCTTGCCCTATTTATCTAAATTCCACACTTAATTCTAATCCCCTGTTTTGCCTTTTTTTGCCCTGTTTTTGTTTGCTTAGTTTTTAGCTTTTTGAGGGATGATAGCCCCTCCTATGTGCAGCTTTTGGTGTGTGTAACCCACATTTTGTCCTAACACAAACATTAAATGCCACTGACAATGAATGGACAATTTTTTGTGTTTCTGTAAACACAAACATTGCATAACACAAATATTGATGACGAAGGTGAGGACACAAATTGTGATTGGCCGGATTGAGATGATGTATGATAGAGCCCCTCACTTCACATTTTGTCCACACACGTCTCATATTTTCCATTGACAATGAATGAGAAATTAGGTCATATGTCTGTCATATGACGTAAAGTTGTGGCAACACAAACATTAAATGCCATTGACAATGAAGGGAAAATGTACGTCATATGTAGAGAGCAAATCGGCTAACCAATCACATAAATGCAGTTGTTCATGAGATGATGTATGATTAACTAATGACTTCATTTTCCCTTTTTTGGGAAACAAGCTGACCTAGACTGAACTGTTATCTAATAACTTAACAGGGGGCAGCAGCTTGAATGATAGAGAAGAACGTTGGAACATCTTTAAATCAAGGAAGCAAGCACGACTCTTCTCAATCTCTTTGAGCATTCTTACCGGGTGCACGGTCGGGAAAGTAACATTCAATAAGTCCCTAAAAAGAGAATACCAGCACATACCAGCCTTTGACTTGGACATGATGAACAAGGAGAAAAAAACCCTGGCTGAATTATAACAGTCCTCCTGCCAAAGTGCCTTTAAACACAGGAACAAGCTCTACAGCTACTCAAGTGGAGCGGCATTAAGGCAAGTGTCTAACATTACAAAACTGTTGCTATAATTCACAACTTCCATTGATGTGTGAATGTGTCTCAGTCTTTAGACGGATTAAATACAAAAGGTTGAAAAAAGATGTATAAACAAATGCAATAACATTTCTCCCCCATGTGGAAAAGCCCGGTGATGCGAAGTTAAGTTACATCCAATCAGCTTACTGAAGTCTATCAAAGCAGAATAGATGAATAAAAATTCAGCACTGCACTGGTCATGAATTTAAGTAGCAATAGTAGAAAAAAAACTAATGAACTGAATTTGTTCTCCATATTATAACATATTATAATACTAAAGAGCAATACATGAAATATATTAAAGAAATAAAAAGTCACCACAAATGCATGTTATAAAATAAATGCAAACACACAGTGATTCCAAACACATAATTGATAACTGAAGGGTATCCATTTGTAAGTCCGAGTATAGAAACGTAACCAAATGGGCCCATACGCGTTCATTTGTACACCCTAAGGGTTAAATTAACTGTAACGCTCAAGATTTTACAGTACAGTCAGCACTGGCAGTCAGGTGGCATGACCCCCAAAAAGCAACTGGGTCAGCAGCAGACCATGTCAACCTAAGTGCCCAGCTGTGTTCATATAATAATTCCAGAGCATACAGTATGTCTTGTTTAATCTTACCCTTTGATGTGTGGTGTATACGACAGATGGAAGCAGCAGAATCTGAGTGTGTGACCGTCATGTCATTTCATGCTTAGCAATAAAAAAAGGAACTGCTGGTAGGAAGGAAGGCAGCATCACTGTGGCCCCCACCACCACCACCCCCATCATGTGATCTGATCAACAGGCCTTTTAGGCAGAAGACTTCTAGTTCTCAGTCTGACATCTCATGACAGTCCACCCACATGCATATAATAACACGCCGTTTAAGAACCTTGGAGAATAACTCCACACACGCTGGTGCATTAACAGTTATTACAGTTTAAAAGCCCAGTTACAGTTATCCACCAAGAGCGCGCTGTATGGCTAGCGAAAATCAATTATTTACAGTACCAGATGATGATGCTTATCTTTGTACTGTACCTGATCAAAATCCAACCCAAGCCGGGTCTTACAGAACTATATGGCTACATAAAGAAAACGATTTTAAAAGGCTGTTTAGCTGTCAATTCACAAATTAAAGTTAACGTTATTATTATGTAAGTTAGTTAGCCTAATAGCTAATGTTAGCTTCGTTTTATTGGACAGACATGCTAGCTGGGCTGCAGCAGCAGCAGCACTCTCACGTGAGATGAAAGTTGCCAATTAATTGTTACCACAGACTGAAGCACAGATGAAAACTGTACCTGATCAGCTATTGTGTGTCTTCTTCGACATCCCTACGTTGACTTTGTCTTTGACTGTGGACTAGGACTTGAGACTCTCTCAGTCAGTCCACTGTCCACTCGCACGGGAAGTCGGGAACGAATCGAACTGTTGTGATCACGAGAAAAGGCAGAAGCAGCAACACCCAGAGATCATCGACCGATGACACACACACACAGAGCCTGCGTGTGATTGTGAAGGTAATGTTGTTTTGAATGTGACAGCGGGATTTGTCCTAGTAATCCTACTCTGACTGAATTCGTCTCACGTACGTGCAAATCGAGTAATTAATATCAACAAGGCACAGCTGTGACGGTGGGCGTGGAACGCTGTAGCCAGCGTACAAAAGCCACGATCCGTCATTAATCATTTAACTTTGATATGATTTGAGGTAAATACCGTTATCGATTTATCTAGTGAAGATTGTCCTTTAAAAATTCAGTCTTGATGCAGAATCAGAGAAGTAAAAGTATTCAATTAACTTGAACTTGATCGTTAACGGTCAATTTCTTAGACTATACTGTAACGGTCAATTTCCTTAATAACACCTCTTACTTAGGTCTTTATGTTAGCTTCGGAAACTGCAAAGTCCCCAGGCCAGGACATTTTTGTATTAAATCCTTTGATCTCTGTCTGACTGTAGGCTACTCGTGCTGTTTACATTTCTGTCTATTGAAGTATTCAATCAAGAGAAACATGCCTTCCAACTCGATGAGTCTTGCAACAGCAGCGGCAGCAAAAATCAAGACTAAACATCTCAGTAAGTGTGCCGTTTATTACTGCGTAAAAACATAAGCTATTGAGGCTATTGTGTCGTTTGTCCAAATAAAACTTATAATATTGCTTTTTCTGTTACCACACCAGACAACTCGTCCTTCTTCAAGGCTTCCCTGAAGATCAACAATAAGGCCTTGGCTGTTGACTTGGCTGCCCAGAAAATGAAGAACGGGCGGCTGCAGATGCGCATTGTTAAACTGCAGAAACAAATCGAGGCACAGGGCTTTTATATAGCCACCATGAGGCACAAGGAGAGAAAGCTGGTTAGTGTTTCTCAAACAGGCTGTGTTTGGATGGTCATCTTCAGACCTGGTTCTCAAACGTTTTCATGTCATGGACCCCCAAAATATGGCCACGGATCCCCATAATCCCCATCTTCAAATAATTTGTGCCAGGATAGTTCAAATGTTTTAAAGAGTATTTTGTTTAACTTTTTTCAAGATTTGTTTGCAAATGGCAAATCAACAAGCTCCATGATGCTTTGCATTGTGTAGCTGGTAGATGTATTGGGGTTAAAGATGGTGGTAAAACTGATATTGATAAATCATTTTCTTGGGGACCCCTTCAAGGACCCCTGGGCGTATCTGGACCCCACTTTGAGATCCACAACTACGCCATTCTGATTTTCGACAATCATTGTGCTATATGAGGAATTACTTATAAGAGCCATTTCTATGTATAAATGAGCTTGAAATTTAATCCAAGTATGTTAACATATTTCCTTCAAGGTTACCGTGTTGAAGTCACCCTTGTGTTTAATCGTACAGTACGGCCTGTAACAGTCATGTAAATTAATTGAACATGGCTTAATCTGCCTCCCATGAAGGATTCTTGGATATGTGATATAGGCACACCGCATTGACACAGCAAGAGATTTTGTTCATGCTGTCATATTTTGTATTTGACATGTTCTCCACAGATGCTCTTCCTCAAAGACATCAACACCCTATATGATGTAGGCATGACAACAGACCTCCCAGATGACGTAAGGCTATTTCAATTTATTCTTTCTACATCACAGGTTTTTAAAGTTGGGGCCATCGGGGGGTGCCGAGGGTGGCCAATTTGAAAGGAGTCAGCATTTTATTTTGCATTGTTTTAATTCAATTATGATTAATTTATAATATTTTAGTCCAACAGGCTAAGGAGGATGTCACAGAAATTCCCTCAGTCTGCATCTAGTAGTGGTAGTAACTCTGCTGCTGAACAAGAGAACACAATGCTCCTGGACACAGACATGGAGCTGACTGCATCTGACACCATTACAATACACACTGTAGAACCTGGCTCAAAGAAAAATGATACACAAGTGGGGAATTCTGGAACACAAAGCAAAACTTTGACAGATCAAGGTGGTATCTGTGCGGAAAGGAACCCTGAAACACAGAGTAAGCCCACTGGTACGTTCTTGCAGACAGACAACTATACAGAGGAGGTCCAGCCATGTGTGCAACGTCGTCTTATTCCTTGCAATCCCAAATTAAGGCAGCCTCAGGCTTGTGTCCAACGGAAGATGGTAAAGGACAACAATGCATGTTGTGGCCTCCCAGAAATGTTGGCTGTCTCTGCCATCTCAAATCTCCCAAACATTGTCATACCTGTGCTGGATGTCATGGACCCAGTCACGAAGAGCTTCAGAGCCAAAGAAAGTGCGAAACACTTATCAGAGCGAGAGATTCTAGAGGACTCTGGTACGCCGATTCCCAGTAGAGAAGCAGTGCTTCCAGCTGAAGCAATTCCAGGTGCAATTCCAGCTGAAGCATTTCCAGGTGTGGTAACATACTGTATGCTACATGTGTTCAATTTAATACTTCTTTCAATTCTGTACATAGTTGGACCTTCAGGAGTGATAAAAAGTCTTTAGATTGGTAATATTTACAATCTGGTCTTTTCGTTTGATAGATTTGTGATTTATATCATTATGTAAAACATGAACATTTTTCTTTCATCCTTTGTCTTGGCAGAGAGAACATTACAATCAATAACTAACACCACTACGGCCAGAGATAAACGAGAAAGGAGACGTACTGGAGCTCATTCAAGTGGATGCAGAGAAAGATTTGTTGTCCCACCAAACCATGGATGTTCCTCTCCAAACGGTGTACCAGCCATAGTACTAGCCAGTACTATAGTGCAGGAGGACTTTATTCCAGGTTATGTCAGTCATTTCCAACAGTCAGAAACTGTTGGAAATGCCATTGTAGGGAACCAACATTCTGAACAAAATCTTCCTGCATTCCCAGCCTTAGAGGAAACACAGGACACTTTTACGTGTTCTGCTGAAGCAGGAGATGGGCCACATGACGGCACACCTTTGGATGTCAGCTTTGCAGAACTGGACTGTCTGATCTCTGTCCCAAAGAGGCTCACTTCAGCCAGTGAAACTGTATATAAAGGCCCTGTTGTTCCAGATGAAGCATCTCCAGGTGAGATTATGCATCCTTACTGATCAATCAATTTTTTTTTTTTTTGCCATCCCATTTTGTTTTTGCAGCTAATCTTGCAAACCACTGGAAGTGGCTAGGGTCGAATTTAGCCCAAGGAGTGTTTTTCATGTAAATCTAAATAATGTTGACGTCTGTTTTCTGCTGCGGAGGGGGGGGGGATGGGGGCAAGTTGCAGGCGATCCGTGAACCAATATTCTCCAGCGCTTGCTCCCATGCGTGCCCACCCCTCTAGACCAGAAAGCACGCTGGCTGGGCCAGGCTAGATTGTTAATGTTGGCCATATGGAGTTGGCCACTGTGGTGACCCAGAAGGTCGCCGGCTTGCACGCCCTAGCTAAATCATTAGGCCCTTGGTCGCTTTTAGACGAATTGGCGCGAAATATCCCTCATCTCTCCCTAAGCTCCTCCACTAAATTAAAATGATTGTAATTTGCTATATTTTCAAGCTGCAATCATGCGTAATGCAGTAATGTCTAGTCTGTCTTAGCCAAATGTGTGGATCATATGATTCCAGTTGACAAGATTGCTTATTTGAATTTGTTTGCTACAACAGGGAGGGAGAATGAGGATATTGCCACAGATGATGGTGCCTTGCGCCCAAGGAGGAGTCGTGTCACTATAAATTACAAGGAACCATCTATCAAAACGTAGGTTGTTTATTTATTGTAGTTATCAAAAAGGAATTCTTTGGAGATTGTTAAAAAGTAAACTACTATGCACCATACAAGGGTCCCCTGCGCAGAATCTTAGGAAGGCGTGGGGAGCACTTTAGAGGTCGTTTTGCACGTCCTTTAGCCCCACTGGCATATATTTAAAAAATCACACCTGTGTGAAGTGAGGGGCGCTCTTATCATCTAACATCAATTACAACAATGTTTGAAGCAACGGGTGCTAATGTTTAAGTCCTCAAAACAAACATTAGATTTCTCTTTATTGTCTATGGTGTTTTCTTAAACACCATAGCCATATATAGGAGGGGCTAGCGCCCCTCAAAAATGCAGCCGTCTAACTGAACTGTATGTACTGTAGCGTGTAGGTGGCTGACCACTCTAGTCTAAAATGCATTTTCTCATTTGCTTTTTGTCTATTGAATGTTCTGTGCTAAATAAATTATATAATCTAATCCCATCAAAGTGAGGACTTAAATTAAGAAACAAGGGTAGCATAACAGTGCATTTTATTTATATACTGATGAAAGCAATGTTTATTTAGAGCAGGAGTAGCCTACCGAGTGTTTTCCATTAACTATATTGCACAAGATTCCTAAATTGTGATTGCTTCTTTTTTTACTAGAAAAATGAGGCGTGGAGAAACTACCAGCAAGAACAAACCCAAGAAGGCAAACTCGAAACCAGTTTCTCGATTGTAGATGCATTGATTTTAATATAAATGTTAATTGTTTATCTATGGCCAAATACACAGATGAAATAAAGGATGAATAATCCGAGTTGCTTTTGGACTGCAACTGGATTTTTACTTCAACAGTACCCCCAATGCCGCCATTCTCTTATATTAACCCATTGCTGCAGTTTTTCTTCATAACAAAATTTAAGTAACTTTATTTTTATGTAGGCTTTTTGTCCAAGTCTACCAAAATACTTTGGTCTTATCAAGGTTTCTATACAGCAGTTACTCTTTCCACATACTTGTGACTTACTGACTTACTTACATGCCATGATGCCACTGATTACAATACAAATATTCTGTTCCTTAACTCTGGAAGTGTTAAATTGCTTGTTTTAATGTGACCACATATTTTCCCTTCTGTATTGGCATTATGAGATTTTTATATGCCTCTGTAGGCAGCTTGCCAACTAAGAGTCTGTGTTTATCCAATGCTAATCTCAAACTGCTGGACCATCAATCGTTGCCGAATGCTGCCAGTAAACTAAAGTATGGTAGTACGCCATGCATGAAATGCTTAACTTTAAAATATAGGGCTAGGATCAGGCTGAAACCTTGCCTAAATATGGAGTCTTATACCGTATCCTATCTCTGCTGTCGACAACCACTTAACTCAAATGTTCATTTTTCAGGAAATTACATTATTTTGAAAACGAAGCAATACTGCCTCATCAAACTTGGTATTGTGACATGTCAATTACTTCCATGGGAGGGGGGGGAGAGGTGGTGGAGTTGGCTGTTTTAGCAGGCAGACGGGTCAAATGCCGTTGAGGTTTTGTCCCAAGCGCCTTACTACTTTTCATTGGTTCAATATTTTTTAAACGCAGACTTAAAGGGTATTCTCTCAGACAGGTAACTGCAAAAAAAAAACCTCAAATGGAGTTCGATGGTTTACTCCCAACAGCAACGAATACATCATAAGATATTTCATACACAGCTGTCACAGATTGGACAGTCCAAACTCCACATTTACACCACAGCTGTTCACATGATTGACTTTCGGAGGGGTGCTAGCCGCTCCAACGTCCGTCTTTTGGAAATGATGTCATGGCAGCCAAGTCTATGGACTTTTAATGACGTAAAAAACAGAACCCAAAGTGACGTTATGTGGCAGGCTGGCAGCCAATGGACTCAATGTTTGTTTAGACGAGTATGTTTAAAGATTTGAATTCACAAAACTAGAAGCAACAATCTTTTAACTCTTCCTGTATATAAAACTGGTACAAGCAGATAAAAAGTGACCACTGTCCTCAAACTTCTTTGACACTTTCATTACCACCCAAATTATATTTCATGGTGATTCTTATGCTCAGTGTCTACAGTGGCAGCTCTGCTTGGAACCTCATATCTACACTTTCGCTCTGAGAAGAGGTTACGTATCAGGATATCCCTGCACGGGTAGAAATGGGGTTATGCCCGTCCAAATACCCTTTTCGCAGAAATCTGTAGGTGTACTGTCAAATTAGTTTTGCAGAAATCGGCCTCCTGGTGGCACTAACATTTACATTTTGGGGCAGGTTCAGCTGTGGCATCCAGGGAGAGAGTGCATAGTTTGGCTGCGATCAAGCCAATGGTGCCAGAGATTAGCTGTTCAGACAGACGGACGGACGGAGTGCAAAACATACTCTGCCCATGCCTTCGGCCTGGTGGAGACAATAACCTAGTTACTGACTGTAGGCCTACTGTATAGCAGCCTCAGTCATGTGCGTTATTGTCAGTGTGACAAACCAGTCTTTTGTATAAGAATTGGTCACCAAATTATGAATAATTTGAATTTATGGTGTGTGTGCATAATTTAACCACATGGCCAGATGACCCCTGATGGTAGCCTGGCTAATAAGCCAGACCTTATCAGCCGTTGGCAAAAATAAATTAGTAAGTAAGCCTGGGACCGAGGCTACACGACAGTGTGATTTGAGTCTGGCTTATTAGCCAGGCTACCCTGATGGTGCCTCAGGCCGGGTTGCCTACCACCACCAGAGCCCACAAACGTATGCAGTCACAGCCACTTGGAATGGGATCTGAAATCTCATACTTCTTGATTACATGACCTGATTATGTATCAGTTTGAGTGTTTTGGATAAAATATGGACTAGTAGCAAAATGTGTTTCAAAGAAAACACAAAATGGCAGAAAATGTAATGTACATATCGTTGCTGTCGGGGAAACCTAACTCCATTTGAGGTTTGATTTTATTTTTTTTGCATATCAGTGGTATTGAACACCCTTTACTTTACATCCGTTTCGAAAATATTGAACCAATGGAAAGTAGTAAACGCTTTGGACAAAACCTCTTAACTCCATTGGGTCCTCAATGTCTGCTAAAGCAACTAACTGATAATTGACAATATAAAGTCACAACACCAACTTTGAGGCATAGTATTGCTTTGTGTTCAAGATAAGGATTTTTTTCCATTTCCTGAAAAAGGAACATCTTGGAGTTGGATGGTTTCTTCCCGACAGCAGCGATATGTAATGTGGTCAAGTAGGCTACTTAGGTTAATCAAAAAATACCACGGCAGTAAATTAAAACAGATCCACTTTATAATTTTACAATTCATATAAAACAAAGAGTTGCTGGCAAACAGCCCTCAGAATCTCATTACTGCATTAGGAACTGGTATGAAAATCAGACACACAATAGCGATTGTCACAACTGGTGAAGCTCATTCTTTTCTCTCATTCTGTTCACTTATAGTTGAACGTAATACTGACTTAACCTTGGCAGACCTTTAGCATAATGTAAATTCATAGTCCATTGCACAACGGTATCGTGTGCCAAAAATAGCCAATCTGAAAGCTCACAGCACGTTTTGGAAAGCGATGCGTTGAGCTGCTAATGTTTTTTTTGTTTTGTGACACCGTTGTACAACAAAGTATAAATCAGGCTTAAGAGACAGGCAGGCTAACACTGTGCTTCATAAACAGGGTGTGTGCTTATCAGGCTCAAACTGAACCTATATTTTGTTGCATGGTGGTGTTGCTGAAAATCTGAAACTTTCAGTAGCCTATTCAAATTCAAAAATAGCAGATCGACGAGCTCAAAATTGCAGATCTGCTATTTGTGTTACTTTTGGGTGACGCTGTAGGGCATTCATTTATGAAAACACACAAAAATGTGAATATGGAGAGAAGGTTTCTGCCCGACGAAACATGTTTCTCACCTGAAAAAAGTTACCATGGCGAGCGACACCGTCATGCGCTGATTCATAACAGGCTTTAGGATAAT
Source organism: Electrona antarctica (assembly GCF_951216825.1). Taxonomy (NCBI): domain Eukaryota; kingdom Metazoa; phylum Chordata; class Actinopteri; order Myctophiformes; family Myctophidae; genus Electrona; species Electrona antarctica. Next base: position 13,336,890 of record NC_136794.1, on the reverse strand, counting down.
CTCCATTCCGAGGTTTGAATGCGAAACTAATAATTTACAACCGTATTTTCTCAAAAATATAAATGGAAAGACCCTGTGGATATACATGCTTGTTATTCATGGGGTTCATTGTTTCCAATGGGGTGAAATGGAGGTGTCCCTGATAGCCTCTCTGGTGGACATCTCTACAGGACAATGCTGTGCTTTACAACAGTATATATACAAAAGCAGTTCAACTTCATATCTTCAAGATAATGTTACACACTCACACACACATACACACTCATCCTTTAGGAGTAACATTGGTAGGGGATACTTTGTTTTTGCATCCATTTTACAGGTCAGCTGACTGGTTCCCCCGTTTGGAGCGAGCGCCTCACATTATAGACAACTTAAAACACAATTAGAATAGTAGCATCCACTACTGTGAAAATAAATGTACAAATTAAAAATGAATAGACATACAGAACAAGGCACTGGACAAGTCCGAGACACTGTCATTTAGGCGTTGTTCAGACTACAGGCAAATCCACTTTCTTTCTCAAATACGAACTTTAGGACTGATCACACTGCAACTTGGAAATGTCAGGTCAGACTTTTGTATTGAGACATAACGACATAGGTGTGAGTAATGTTGAACTTATACTTTGTTGTACAATACTTTGTTGTACGACTGTGTGCTCACCAAAGCACCAAAGACAGCCGAACTACAAGCATACAACACGACGCGACGAGTCATGCGCTTGTATGTCTGCTATTTTCAGCATTCGCCATTGTATGACAAAGTAGTATTTTTATTTTTTTAATCAAATTTGAATTGCATTTCAAGTCACTTGGAAACAGACTTTTGCCAATCTGATTTGCACCACATTCCTATGTGTTTTGTTTGATGTGATTCCAATCTAGATGGGACAAAAATTGGATTTGGGCTGCCAGTGAGAACATAGCCATGGCTGGTAGGTGAACAAACAGCAGTGGAAGGATGGATAGATAGAAGGCGAAAAGAGGACAAGAGAAAAGTGGTCAAGGCCCTGTGTTATGTGTTATTTTACATTTAAGTGCTGGCAGTATACTAGACGTACCTTCGTGTCATAATTAATAAATAATACCATGCTGCAATTTGGAGACAGCTCCCATTGGACCATCTAGTGACCTCGGAAAGCACAGAAATGTGGTTCCCGTTTCACTTCTCTGCGTGTTAAAATTGAGTTTCTGTGATTTGAAAGAACTATCCAGGAAGCTGAAAATGACAATTGTAAGCTTTTTTTTTCTCACATCACTTATCAGCACTGCTTTGAAACAGCATCAGCATAAGCCGTGACAGGACCCATTCACATTTTTACTAGGTGTTCTTTCTGGTCAATATTTCTACTAAAAACACTGGCATTGGTATCAAGACACGTTTCGGCCATAGTTGGCCTTCATCAGGTGACGAAAAGTAATCAATGACGGTCACAATGAGAAGGTGCACATGGTGGATCTGATGAGTCCCAAATTAAGGCAGCCTCAGGCTTGTGTCCAACGGAAGATGGTAAAGGACAACAATGCATGTTGTGGCCTCCCAGAAATGTTGGCTATCTCTGCCATCTCAAATCTCCCAAACATTGTCATACCTGTGCTGGATGTCATGGACCCAGTCACGAAGAGCTTCAGAGCCAAAGAAAGTGCGAAATACTTATCAGAGAGAGAGATGTTTGAGGACTCTGGTATGCCGAAAGTGCGAAATACTTATCAGAGAGAGAGATTCTAGAGCAGTGGTTCCCAAACTTTATCATGTCAAGGACCCCTAAATCAACATTTACTAGGCCACGGACCCCACATTTGAAAACATATGCCAGTGACCCCGATAAGGGAGGATTTTTACGGCTCCAGCAGTGATTCCGAAACATATTAATTTCAAGGACCCCCAGTTTCACACGCATTATGCCACGGATCCCCGATTTAATGGCATTTCTATCTCAGGTACCCCAATTTATATTGTAAAACCAATGTTAATTTAACTCAGAGAGTGTACAAATGGAACCAAATGGACCCGCTAGGGTCCATTTGGTTCCATTTGAGAGTGTACAAATGGAACCAAATGGACCCGCTAGGGTCCATTTGGTTCCATTTGTACACTCTCAGAGTTACAGACCCATAAGTGTCCATTTGGTTACAAATTATCATTTAGCTGGGTCCCCCCTGGAACTCCCTCAAGTACCCCTGGGGGTCCCCGGACCCCACTTTGGGAACCACTGTTCTAGAGGACTCTGGTATGCCGAAAGTGCTAAATACTTATCAGAGAGAGAGATTCTAGAGGACTCTGATATGCCGAAAGTGCGAAATACTTATCAGAGAGAGATTCTAGAGGACTCTGGTATGCCGATTCCCAGTAGAGAAGCAGTGCTTGAAGTGCCTGGTGCAATTCCAGCTGAAGCATTTCCAGGTGTGGTAACATACTGTATGTTCTATTTATTTAATACTATAATAATAATTTAAAGATTTGTTGTCCCACCAAACCATGGATGTTCCTCTCCAAACGGTGTACCAGCCATAGTACTAGCCAGTACTATAGTGCAGGAGGACTTTATTCCAGGTTATGTCAGTCACTTGACGGTACAGTCAGAAACTGTTGGAAATGCCATTGTAGGGAACCAACATTGTGAACAATATCTTCCTGCATTCCCAGCCATAGATGACAATACAGGCTTCGGGCCACAGTCATGTGGCCACAGAGTCGGGCCACATGACGGCACACCTTTGGATGTCAGCTTTGCAGAACTGGACTGTCCGATCTGTCCCAAAGAGGCTCACTTCAGCCAGTGAAACTGTATATAAAGGCCCTGTTGTTCCAGTTGAAGCATCTCCAGGTGAGATTATGCATCCTTACTGATCAAGATCCAGACACGTTTCGCCATAGTTGGCCTTCATCAGGTGACGAAAAGTAATCAATGACAGTCACAATGAGAAGGTGCACATGGTGGATCTGATGAGTGCCATCTTCTGTGAGGGAGACATTAGGGACTTTAAGCAACGACGGCTACGGCAGTCGACAATGGATCAGTGCTCGATACATAAACCTGCTTGCCGTCACAGCCCTTTCTACTACGGCAGAACCCACACTTACACGTAGTTTCTACAACGTCATGTCATAACCATCTTTATTGAAATTATAGCGGTCATACATTTACACCGATTGCTCCATCACCTCTCTTATGCGGTGTAATGTGCTGGCATGCTCTAAATGACGAAATAACACTAATACCATATGTCATATTAACCATGTTTATTAAAACGGTTTTAGAATAACACAGATTGCTCCAGCACCTTCCTCTTTCCACTGCTGATCATGTCCAGCGCATGTAAGAATTAAGCAATATCGGCAAGTTAGCTGACGCCGTTTAAAAAAAAATTGCGTCATAGCCGTCGTACTTCCGCCTAGCGGAGCCGTCCTGAAAACAGTCGTTGCTTAAAGTCCCTACTATCTCCAAGGAGCTCCTGGACATTGTACTGGTCAACCTGGGACCGGCACACAAGAACCTGAACAAGAGAGGGTACCATCTGGCTAAGGCTCTGCTTAAAACGTAAAGCTACCACCTTGAGATGTGCATCGTGGAGAACGGCGGCTGTGGCTCAGGAGGTAGAGCAGGTCGTCCAATGATCCCTGGGTCGGCGGTTCGAATCCCGGCTCCTCCTATCCACATGTCGAAGTGTCCTTGGGCAAGACACTGAACCCTACATTGCCTCCAATGAGTCGGTCGGTGTAAGCTTGCCACTATTGGTGTGTGAATGTGGGAAGTGAGGACGCTGGCGTCGACTGTTCGCCGCTTCACCTCCCAATGTATGAATGAATGAACCATCGCTTTGAGCACTTGGAAAAGCGCTATAAAAATGCAATTAATTATTATTAGAACCCAGAATGGGTTCGCGGCCGCAGAGAGCGACACCGACCGAAGACGGCAAGGAGACCACAAGGAAGAGGATGGCGATGTCCCATGACGACTTTTTGTCACCTGATGAAGGCCAACTATGGCCGAAACGTTGTGTCTAATACCTATGCCAGTGTTTTAAAATAAATTAAGCGCTGTGGAGCAGAGCTGTGTGCGGACTGTACTAAACTGTATCTACCCATTGTCCAGCACCAGCGAGGGACTGGATGTGCACAACCCACCTGTTTTTAAACAATTCACAATGGAGCTATAGGCTCATTTCAAATGTGAGCTTCAGAGAAATAATTAATAGTTGTGCTAAAAGCCTAAAATCAGTGGGCAGTCATTGCAAGAGTTAAGTACCATTGTAAAAAATATACAAATACCCAGCCATAGAATGGTGCCTACAGTACTTATTAAGTATTTAGGTGTGTGAGTCAATATTTGGTACATCAACTAAACTAAAATCATATAAAAAGGTTAAGATTATGCTTAGCTTTCAGAATGGTCCTCGTCACTCATGTACAAACAGTTAAAGTGGCTTTTTAAGACCGACAAGTCTCTGAGGCTAGTTTCCAAGCCACATAGAGACAGAGTACCGAGGTTGGTTTGGATTTAAGCACCCGTGAGTGGACAGAATGATGATACAAGTTCAACACAAGCATGGAGACCCAAACTGTAACTGGCCCAGATTGGAAATCTTTCTCTCTAGCACGCATCCAGGGAGCAAATAATTCGGTCGCATTTAACGTCCAGTGAAGTGCAGCCGCTCCGTTCATTATTTCATTGACAAGGGCACTAGGCGAGAGAACTCTAGTCCTCCAACCTGGTGTAGGGGCGAGGTCCTGTACATGTTCCCCTACATGGTGAAGTGAGCTCTAAGGGCAAAGAGCCAGAGCAGGTGAGGGCCACAGACACTGCAAACATCTGGCCCGCGTCCCAAACAATGTCTCAAAACCTTCGGCCTTAAAGTGTGCACTTACTTACTGCTCTTCGAGCCCTGGAATGATGCAAAAATGGAATACTTAGTGAAACCTAAGCCACTTCCCTCAGGACATTCCTTTCTTCTATGCCGCCTAGAATATGCAAGGAGTGGGGACAAATGAAATAAGTCAAGTGCACGCTTTGAGGTAGGAGGACAGACAGCGTGGGACAGCGCACACTGGGGGACTCAGGAAGAGCAGGAGACGAGAAAGTTGAGAAGGGGTGTCAGAAGGTTTCGGAGTCTTCAGAGTCGTTCTCTGTGGTTCCCTCACTGGAGGGCCCGGAGGGGTTCTTGGGGCTGCGCTGCCCCCGGGGGCCGATGCCGGGGCCCTTGCCCCCCTGGCGGGGTAGCTGCCTCAGGAGGGAGCCTGGGGAAGGAGCCCCTGAGCTGCAAGGGGAGCAGAAAGGCATCATGGTAGCCAGAATGAGAGCCAGACAGTCAGCCACCTCCCTGCTGGGAGCGCAAGCCAGAGCAGGGGTCAGACCTGAGAGAGAGAGACAGACGGACAAAAGACCCAGAGAGAGAGAGAGAGAGAGAGAGAGAGAGAGAGAGAGAGAGAGAGAGAGAGAGAGAGGACAGAGATAGAAGGAGGAGGTACAGGTACAGTATGGAAGGAGAGAGGATGGAGCAATGGAGGGAAAGTGGATGGACATGAAACATGGAGGAAGCAGGGAAGGCGAGGCAGGAAACAGGAAGTTGAGCAGAAGACAAGAGTAGGGGACACAAAGGAGGGATGAAGCAGCATTCCATTAGTCTAAAGCCAGCCATACAACACGGTACACAAACAGACATGAGGGACAACAAGCTTACAGGCACAAACTAGGACGCACCTGTTTTAATCACCCCCGACAAATAAGAGACCAATGCAAAACAATAAGCTACATAAATATAGTCCATATTTACTGAGCACATACAGTATAGCAAATTGCTGAGGTCAATTCCATCAACACCCAAACAAAGTAGAATTTGAGGTATGTGGAGAATTCCATTCTCATTTGATACTACAGGTCAGTGGTTCTCAACCAGAGAGACGCCCTCTGGTGGTATGCAGAGGAATCTCAGGGGGGGACAAAAAAAGGAGAAAAACGTGGAGTGAAATATTAATTAAATTAAATATTATACAACAGGTAGTTCTGAACAAAGCAATCTGATTGGTTCAAATAGATTTTCCAGTTTGGTGAAATGAGCCTGAAAGCACACCTAGCCGTTAGCAGAAGATTTATTAAGAAAGAATGGCTTAATCACATTATAAACATAATCATCAGCTGTGCTGATCAGATGGAGCCACGGAGGTTCGGCACGGCAGAGCAGCACGGTTGCAGGTGCAATAGCGGCTAAGCAGCTAACGCTTGCATGGGAAGTTCACATTAAAACATAGTGGCTAAATCTGGCATTACAGATTATGAATTTCTATTAAATATAAATGAGATTGAGCCAACAGTTAATGTGTGGAATTGATTGAGTTTGGGAAAAGTTGTCTGGCAAACAGCCATGGGTCTGGACTGGACTGACTGAGTAACAGGACTAGTATAGTTGTCTCTGTAAGACCCTGTGTATTTTCAAGATAACACTCGCAAAAATCCACTATAAGGGTAGGTCTACGCTACTGTTATTTTAACATCAGTCATCATGGTGGGACTTGGAGAGACAAATCTCTTCCGAGGTGCTACTTGGTGTAAAAAGGTTGAGAACCACTGCTATAGGGTCAAGTTTGTGATGGAATGGAGCCCGGGTTCAAAAGAGAAAAACACTGCATGCCAACCATGCTTGAAGCAGCAGCAGCTTAAGAGTTTTTGACTCCTAGCATTCCTGGAAAGGCTAGACCACAGCGGATGGTTCCAGCCCGGGACAGACATACCGTTCTCATCCAGCGTCTGGACACTCGCCCCTCTGGCCAGAAGCTCCTTGACAGCCTGCTTCAAGCCGCTCCGGGCTGCCAGATGGAGGGGACTGATAGAGGCAAAGTGGAGAATAGGAACATTGACAGAAAGCATAAGAGAGACTAGCCACAGTTAATCGAACCAATTGATTTAATCGATTATAAAAAAGTAATCAGTTTCACCTTAATAACAAATAAACTATTTTGGGTGGAAAATCTTTGTGTTAATTTGCACTTCTCATGTTTAAAAGATTATTCTATGAACACATTCATACAGTCTGGAAATCTAGGCTTGGTGAGGCAACTTGGACGTCTTGGAAGTCTCTCTCAATTTACTTTTGCTTGCTTGCAAAGTTCACATCATCACATGCTTGGAGTCTAACCCCATTCTGGCATCCCTATTTTGAGCATGCCATTATTATCGAACATTTTCCAAAAATGTGAGCTTGCAGATCGTTTTGTGTTTGTTTATTTGTTTTTAATAGGGCTTAAAGTACAACTTTTTTCTTCAACGAAGATTCATGTTTTAGCCAGGTTATTAGAGAAAGAAAAATATGAGTGTCATTTCTTTTTTCATTTGCTGCTTTCTTTTGTTTTATCGATTTTAGCTATTTTTTACAGGGGGGGTGGGGGCATTTGAACATATAAATATGTTTTGTATTTTATAGCAATCGTCATTAAAAATATATAGCGATTTCTTTTTTTTATAATTTAGTATAATAATAGTCCCAGAAACCCCAGAAAATTACATCTGGCCACAAAAGATCACGGGATCTATTGAATGTGAACTACAACTACAAATTGAGCCTACGACACACAGTATGGCATCGCCCTAGTACCCCCCTTCGCATTCAGTAGATCCTGTTATCTTTTGTGGCCAGATGTAATTTCCTGGGGTGTAGTAGGACTATAGTAAATAATATAAAGAAATCGCCGTAAAATAGCGTAAAAAAGAAAATCGTATTTAGCCCCATGTTCGAACCCTGTCAAAACCAGCTAAAAGCGCAAAAACGAAAGAAATGCAGGAAATGAAAAAAATGAACACTCATCTTTTACTTTCTCTAATAACAACCTAAAACCCAAAGTTGTCCTTTAAGTGGTTATTCATACTACTTTTGCACCCACTGTTAGTCCATACAGGAGCATCAGCACCTATGGCTTCATCAGAAGTCTTAAGACACTCACGTCTGCAATGCTGCGTTTGTGGCATTGATGAGGGCAGCGTCGGACAGTTTCTCCAAGATCAACAAAACACAGTCCTCCTTTCCCTAAACATAGAACGATTGTGAGGTAACAGTCACTGCATGAGGTTGTACAATTACAAACTACTAACTAGTCATGGAGAATAATGCACAATGAGACCAGAGCCCCCTCGTGTGGACACTTACATTACTGCAGGCTAAGTGCAGGGCCATGTTGCCATCTTTGTCAGTCAGACAAAGGTTGGCATTTGCAGTGGTCAACAGCACCTCTGGACAAGACAAAAGAGTTCCATATTAGCTGTAGAGAACACACACACACACAGAGCAAAACTCACACATTCACAACTGTGAGTGACTGAATTAGAGTCATATCTTTACTGGAACACACAAACGCACACAGCCTTTGACCCTCGTGAGAGCATCAACCGAGTAAAGAATGCATTGTGTACCGAGTGCCCTGACTCCACCCTTCTCTGCTGCCATCATCAGCGCGGTGCGCCCCGATTGGTCCACTGCATCAACAGGTGCATCATGGGAAAGTAGTAGCTGGACACAGTCCACGTGACCTGAGAATGCTGCCGCATGGAGAGGAGTCCTACAAGACGAACACAGATGAATCACTTTAGGCCTATTGTGGACATGTCATTGTAGGCGAAAATGTTTTTTTTTATTATTGCACAACAAAGCATATGGCAGTGGTTCTCAACCTTTTCTGGATCAGGGCCAACTTGAAAATCTCAAAAGCTTTCACTGCCCACGAAAAATAACGTAACACGTTACGTTATTTTAATGATCAAGCAATCGAATGTGTTCCGTTCTGGACAAATGGAACTAACATAGATAGTATTACTTATCGGTTTCACAATGAAAACACACTTTAAGGTTTTGAAGAAATGTTATATTTATCATAAAAACTTTAGTGTTTTGCCAATCATTTGGTGGTAACGCTCCACCTCAGCAATCCATCTTCGTCTAGCACATTGTAATGTGGATAGGCTCCCATGTTCTCGGCCGATACCGACAATAAGCCAAATAGAATGCTAGTGCTAAGTACGAATGACTCTTTAAGTGGTTAAACAGAAGCTGAAACAATACAAGAAAATTATGACAGTCATATTTATCAGGTGAAACAAGCACTGTCTCCATTCTCTCCCCCCATATTATTATTATTTTTTGTAACGTGTATGTTTCTGTCACAACCTCCTGGCCGTTCGTTTCCGATGTTCTGTTTGTGGTTCAATCACTGTTTTGTTGTGGCTTTACCTGCTGTCCATGCAGTTAGCTCATAACATTAGCAGCTGTACGCTAATAGTAGGAGGCGCTTTCCCAGGGAGCGCTCATTTTCGCGGGGCAGGGCTTAGGAGGCAGCCAATCATGACTAGGTCGCTACTACGTGATTGGCTACACGAGTTTCAGACTATACCATTGGCTTAGGGGTCAGTAAATCATGACTAGGTCGCTAATAAAAACAGGCCTGTTGTACAGTATTTCACCTGACAAAAAAGGGTAAGTGCAAAATGAAGTCTTACAGTACCTGTCCTTTGCATCCTTGCAGCTAGCGATGTCGGATCCCATAGCCTCCAACAGCATAGATGCACAGGGCTCATGGTCATTCACCCTAAAGGATGGGCCAAAACAGATGTTGGTCAAATCACTCTGTAGCCTGACATTGGGAGGGTTTGTAATTGACAATTATGCAAGTTGAACCAATGCAACACCCCCCCCAAACCGGTTCCTCTTGAGTGAGTATAATTTAGAGGACCAAAACCAACAGGGGGAGGGTGACATCCCTCTTGGCACTAAATCACTGGTTCACCACACACACACCAGTTTGATGTTTACACTGACTAAGCAACCAGGACGCCTCAACCTCCCAGCGACCCCTTTTGCCTTTTTAAGTGCTTAAAGCAGGAGATGGGCTGGCACGCAAGAAACCGTTCAACCAAGAAACAGACTCACAAATCAACACGCAAACAGATCTGCGTGGAATTGGATTACAACACGCATACACACTGCCTTTCCGGGCTGCAAACACCCACGCAACGCTATAAATGAATGTGTAGGACACCTGTCCTCAAATGTTATTATTACTGTTTCTCCTCTTTGTTCTACCTATGTTCTAACCACTGCGTTGAGACCAGAGTGAACATGTCCGTCAAATGAGAGGAAATGTGTGTGCGTTGGTGCGCACGTGTGTGTGTGTGTGTGTGTGTGTGTGTGTGTGTGTGTGTGTGTGCGCACACATCTGAAAGAGAAGATTCCTTAGCGATTAGGCCAGCGATAAGGAGAGAGAGTGATAGGCGCACAGGACAGCGTCTTTCCCTCTTCCTGTGGGCCGTAAAAGCTTGGATAAACAATTCTGTTGACTCCAACTAGAACTGGTTAAAACTGGATTTAGAGTTAGACAAAGGAAAACGCCTAATTTAGTTTGAGACCCCTTTTCAATATAACGTGTGTAACCCAAGACACGTTGCTCAGTTTGGTGCTTCTTCTCCCCGAGACGCCGGCTGCCTCAGCCGGTGAGCTCTTAGAACTGCACCGCCACGGAAACCACTTCAGGACTTAGAGCGAGTCCCGTTTACCACTTGTGGGTTTCCATATGAAACGATTTGATCGACTTTTTATACTTTATACTTTAACTAAACAAGTACGAGGAAAGTTACACTCGCGTGCAGGCTGGAAACTAATTTTGTCAACTTAACCCTGGTATCCAGTTTCCGAGCGCCGCTGAGGTTCCATCATCGAAAAGGTTGGTCAAAGATGTGTTTGACATCATGCTCCCGGAACGACATTCTTTTAATACAAAATAATGTTCAGAACTAATGATAGGATTAGCTACCCTTTTGACGTAGTTTTGTCATTTAAATCTTAAAAGTGACGCCAACCATAGAGCCCCTCCTCGCGAGAACCTCTTTCCTCTTTCCTCTTCTTCTTCCTGAAACTATCTTTGCATTGTGCTTGTAAACTGAACGGACCTATAGTTGAGATTGTTATTTGAGTAAGACTGGACTTTATAACGGTTGCCCTTGGCTATTTTGCACAACTCATGTGCGGACTAGTCAGAAGCAACTATACCACAGTCTACCAAATAGTATATTTTCAATGCGCAGGGTTAAGTCTTTACGGCTAATGTCCGAATTGGATTAACCCTGACGCGGCCGCTCTTGCTATGTTTTATTTGAGTATATGACAAGTATGTTGTAACAGTATTTCGATATAATAAATATCTCATTTTGCTGGTACAAATCTAAACAAATCTCCGGACTATTCTTTGATTCCGTCTGTGTGTATTTGATTTGTTTTATATTGGGGGAACTGTAACACAGTATTTATTCATACCAGGTATTCGTAACTCACGTCTTCAGATAGACGTTTTTATGATAAGATACACAGTATGTACATAGTTTCAAAGCGCTTCATTCCGAGTGGAAACTATGTGTATATTGACAGGCTAAGTGACTCACGTCTTCAATTGGACGTTAATGAGATGCAAGTAGATAGGAATTAAATGTGTATTCGATTCGCTGGCGAGTCGGGGTTGCATTTGATTTCTGGCTAATTGACATCATAATCTTGCCTAATAATCCCTACATAATGGTACCCGTGTGCATATTGACATAATGGTACCCCTGTGCATATTACATAATGGTGTCCCGTTAACGGAACTGGTTTACTGTGTTATATAAGACCCTTCGATGTGAGAGAAATTAATGTACATGTAATTGGAATCGAGGTTGTTTCTTTTTTAGAGTAAATGGTTTGATCCGCGTCTCACGCTGTGACCGTGGCTGGAACCTACAACATTACGTTCGAATACCCTCCCAATTTATCCGCAGCTTTCTGCAGAGGCTTGTGGTGTTTAATATAAGGAGCGAAATTAATAAACCAAGGGCTATCGTTTTTTAACAGATTTTATTTCCTAGCGCCCTGTTGCCAATTGCTCCGAGCGTAAGCTGCTCGTGAATAGTTCAGCAACGAATCTATTTTGCCATTTAGCAGATCGATTTAATTCGTATAGTGTCATTGTGTAATGCCTATTGCTAATTTGGAGCCTGGAAATTGTCTAGAACCCATAGCGGCTCACGGGATTACAGAAAAACCATTTTAAAAGGTTTAGTATGAATTTAGACTTAAGTGTCCCCATAGTGCGTCGTTTTGAGGTGTCCGGTCATTAAATCAGGAGTGAAATAAATCTAGTGGACTGTCTGGTCGTTGGAGAGGCTTGATTGCTTTTACGGGGCCCGTACGGTTCAAGCAGCGTTACACTTTTACTTGGTGTGACGTTGGTCAAAAACACAGTGTGAAACCATCTGGTGTTCGGGGGACTCTGGCCATTGTGTTTTGCGACTTTGCGAGGTCGCCATTTTGGAAATTGGTGACGTGGGGCGTTTCCGCTGTGCTTGTGGGACGCTGCTTCCAGCCAGATTGCAAAATCGCCATCTTGATTTCCCCCATCTGAACTCCGCCCTGAGAGGTGGGGGTCTCAGGCCGTGACACTTGGTGTCCAGCCTACTGACACGTTGTTGTGGTACAAGTAAGGCGTGCCGCCCCATCTAGTGGCCGTCGCTGGTGTCACACGTGTCATAACATTAGCTTCACTATGTGAGCTGTAAAAGGGCACATGCATGGTCGTGTTTTGCTACTTGACGAAGATTAACACCTCTTAATCTTTGCACTTGGTGGGGACTTATTTTGCGTGTCAAAGTACACTCATTAAGTTCGCATATACTGGTAGCTCATTAATTGCCTCACTGCTGTGGGGACATTTTGCGTTGTTTGCTTGTGTTTGTAAACATATAGCGTGGTGTTGTGGTAACTCACGTAAAACCCTCTTTTCACGCTCATTTCAGGCAAATTCGGTTGTGGATAATTGATTTTGTGGTGCATAAAGTGAAACGTTGCTGCTATTTACGGCCTGTGCCTTGGACAAAATTGGAGCATTCTTTAAATTTGCATAGCCTTTGTTCTGTGCAAAATCAAGCTTGTTTTGTTTAAGGGATACAGGTCTTTTGTTATTCGTTTTAATCACACCCCTGCCCTAGCTTATTTCAGGCATTATCATTTGACTTTACATTTTTAAGGTGGACTTTGGTTGACTGATCGTTTTAAAATCTTTCAGGATTTCAGTCGATTCATTGGCCCGTTATGCTCAAATGGGTTTGTTTTGAAGATTACAGTTCCAATTTTGAGATGGGGATTGACTTAATTATTTTAATGATTCATTCCGATCTCTCGTTGGACGCTGGGATTTTTAAAATAAACTCTGTTTAAGTGTGTGGTTGATGTTTTAATTGACCAGGCAATTAAATTGTTGAGTTTACTTAATTAATACCATTTTGTCATTAGGAGTGTGAATTTCAAGAGATTCAGTCATTCCTTGGTGGCATTTAAAATTTAAGGCTCGAAATAACCTTCTGGCTAAGTGAGTGGTGGATCTAACAACTTTTGAGGTTTTGATCGACCAGGCAATTAGCTTGCTGGTTTAATTGGTTATTTCCGTTTGGTTGGATGTGTGATTGATTAAACCTTTGAGGTTTGGTTGATCAGGCAATTGACTGATTGGGTTTAATTAATTATTTTAATTTTGGACATTTACAGTTTGAGATTTTTAATTCAATTTTTTTTTGTGTGTTTATTCCCTTTTTAATTTTTATTCACTCCCTTTCTTCCTTGCAAAAAGGAACTAAGGGTGTTAATAAAAAGGGGGGTTAGGGGCAGGAATAATAACACAAACGATATAGCCTTTTCACTTGTGCACAATTGTCCTCAAACCAAATTGAGGACCACAGTGCTGTTTTTGCCTGAGAGGCACGAGGGAGCGTGGTTGTTGCATTGTTTCCTACCGCTGTCTGTTGACAGAAGTGTTGCGGCTTAGAAGCATACTGTGCTGTTAGCCAGCTACACGAACAGGGAGCATGGATATTTGCGTAGCTATAAGAAAGATGCTTAGTCTGACAGACTCTGACATTCCTAACGTCGGTCAAATAGATGCAGACACAGTCCTTTCAAATCTCCAAACTTTAGCTAGTGCTCATGCTGAATCAAGACTTTACACTGAGGCAGAACGCGAGAAATTAACTGGGCATGTATTGGCAAACTTAGTCCGGTTACGTGAGCTTGATTGCTTAGCAGCCAAAGCTAACGTGGAGGCAATTGCCAGGTCTCGGCAGCAGATAAAAGACTTGACTGATGAACTTGAGTTACGAGAGACACAGGCTCGCTTGACTGATATTGTCACCAAGCTAGCCACCACAGATAGTAAGTTGAATAGGGCTAAACAAGAGATCGCCGACCTCAAGGCGCAGTTTACCCAGTTTCAACAGACCAACAGTGACCTCGTGGAGGCACAGCTGGAAATAACTTGCTTACAGGGCACTAATTCCCCACCGGGGACTCCTCCTTTAGGGGGGAGAGATGCCCAGTTACGGCAAAGTCTGACTTTCCAAGACACACCCATTTTGGATGTGGAAGGAAGGTCTACAGACAGGCTGGATACCGACGTCACTTTGTGCGAAGGAACAGACTTGGGTTTGTTGATAAGCACTGACTTCTATGATTCCAGCCTGACCATTCCGGTCATTGGCAAAATCCCTGCGTTACTGCAGCGGGACCAACGGTCCCCTGATGGGACGACGGCCCCTGTGAAAAGAGACTTTGATCTAGTGTCATTACAGGCGGCTGACCCAGCCCTAGCCCACATGATGGCGCTCCTTGCTGGGGACACACCAACACCTATCCCTGACACAGACAGGGACTCAACAGAGTATTTAACACAACTACTGGCGTCAAGCGACTACATGTCACTGAGCAATGGTCTGTTGGTGTATGCTGTTGATTCATATACTTCTCCGCGTCTAGTTATACCCCAGCACCACAGGGGGGTACTATTAAGCTTCGGCCACAACTCCCCAACTGCTGTACACCGAGGTGTCGAGGCAACCTGCGATGAGTTGTGCCAGATGGCCTATTGGCCCAAAATGTACCAAGACGTGGTTCATTATGTGAAAGGTTGTTTGACGTGCTGTCAGTTCCAACCTTCAAGTCCAACCCCGAGAACACCCTTACAAGAGAGGGGAATTATGTTCCCATGGGCAGATCTGCAGATAGATTGGATTGGACCATTTGCCAGATCTTCTCAGAAGAACTTGGCAAAGAGCATGGAGGTCAAGAAAGCCCACTATGGCAAAAGGCCCTCGCAGGACCAGCTCCAAGTAAGGGGTTTGGTTCGGTGTTCCACTTTTGCTCACCAAGAGGGGATGAACAATAGGTCCCTCCCCAAATGGAAAGGCCAAGGCAAGCCAGTGACAAAATGGGTACACCGAAACCAAATCAAATTACACACGCCCCAGACAATCACCGAACTGACAGACTCTGAGACCAAAACCAAGGCGAGAGAACTCACCGGCAGGCACGCCTTGTTGGCTGCTCTACATTGTAGAACTCTTAGCTGTGTTGTGCCTAGCCTATTGAGTTTCTCGCCTAAATAGTTTAAGCAACATAGGACCCTGTTTCCCGTGAAACAGTAAGAAACCTCCTCCCCTACCGAAACGGGATGATCACTTGGTATGTGTAACACACACACCATTAGTAATTTTTGTTTACATTTTCTTGTTTTATTATTATAAAAACGACCTCAAAGTGCCTGTGCAGAATAATGCTTCCTAAGATAGAGGGTTGACCTTTTGTTCCGTTTCCTGACTCGGTGTGAGACATGATCAAACATCAACCTCGCTAGCGGAATGAATTCAAACCTGTAGGTGCACTAGCCTGCTAAACCACCTGTGGTCACAAAATGTAGTTACTGTTTTGTTTTCTACCATTAGAGTGTGAGCCATTGCTCCTTAGTTTTTCGTTTGTTTGTTTTTACCAGACAAAATAATTATTTCCACTAGACGTTGAGCCATTTGCTCCTTATAGTCTGTTATCGTTTGAATTTTAGTTTAACAAACGAAAGTATTATTTCCTCTCTTCTACTCTGGCCCTTGTTCCACTTTTCTCTTCTCTATCACCCTGGTTAGACCAGTACAACTTTATCAATAGGAGTAGAGAGCTCAGTGTAAAATGACTTAGGAGAAACCATGTCGTTTTGGGTGCATGATGTGGTCAATAACACTTTGACCTGCCAGCAATGACATGTTTTGACATTGTTGTGTTTCCCCTGGGAGCGTATGGTCGTGCTCGGGGAAGCCTTACACCCACCTGAATGACATTACAGACACTGCCTCCTGCCTCTCTCTCCCTCACATGGATGTTACCCCGCGCCTAGCGGAACCTTGCATCCGCCTGGATGACACTACAGACACTGTCTCCTGTCCGCTCTTTCTTCCCCACATGAATGCTACGCCATGCCTGGAGGGCATTACACCCAGCTGAATGACAGTGTTTTGAATGAATTGACATTGTTTTGTTTCCCCTGGGAGCGTATGTCGTGCTCGGGGAAGCCTGAATGACCTTCAGACACTGTCTCCTGTTTCTCTCTCTCATGGATGCTGCTCCGTGACTAGCGGAACCTGGCATCCACCTGAATGACAGTGTTTTGAATGAATTGACATTGTTTTGTTTCCCCTGGGAGCGTATGTCGTGCTCGGGGAAGCCTGAATGACCTTCAGACACTGTCTCCTGTTTCTCTCTCCTGGATGCTGCTCCGTGACTAGCGGAACCTGGCATCCACCTGAATGACAGTGTTTTGAATTAATTGACATTGTGTTGTTTCCCCTGGGAGCGTATGTCGTGCTCGGGGAAGCCTGAATGACATTCAGACACTGTCGCCTGTGCACTCTCTCATGGAATCTACTCTGCACCCAGCAGAACTCTACACCTACCTGAAACGACCGTACAGACACTGCCTTTCCTACCTTTCCCCTGTGTCACAGGTGCTATCCTGGGCATCCAAGGGAGTGCTACGAACATTGACACCACTACAGGGGAACGCGACCCCACTGTCGAAAAAGGGGCCCTATGGGCAAGACAGACACCCCATTGGCCTCAACTTGACATCTTGTCCCGAATGGAGGTCAGGATATGTAACTAGGCCAAACGAAGGTCCACGAACGTTGTCTTCATTTATCCTAGAGAGGGGATATGTAGCCTGACATTGGGAGGGTTTGTAATTGACAATTATGCAAGTTGAACCAATGCAACACCCCCCCCAAACCGGTTCCTCTTGAGTGAGTATAATTTAGAGGACCAAAACCAACAGGGGGAGGGTGACATCCCTCTTGGCACTAAATCACTGGTTCACCACACACACACCAGTTTGATGTTTACACTGACTAAGCAACCAGGACGCCTCAACCTCCCAGCGACCCCTTTTGCCTTTTTAAGTGCTTAAAGCAGGAGATGGGCTGGCACGCAAGAAACCGTTCAACCAAGAAACAGACTCACAAATCAACACGCAAACAGATCTGCGTGGAATTGGATTACAACACGCATACACACTGCCTTTCCGGGCTGCAAACACCCACGCAACGCTATAAATGAATGTGTAGGACACCTGTCCTCAAATGTTATTATTACTGTTTCTCCTCTTTGTTCTACCTATGTTCTAACCACTGCGTTGAGACCAGAGTGAACATGTCCGTCAAATGAGAGGAAATGTGTGTGCGTTGGTGCGCACGTGTGTGTGTGTGTGTGTGTGTGTGTGTGTGTGTGTGTGTGTGTGTGCGCACACATCTGAAAGAGAAGATTCCTTAGCGATTAGGCCAGCGATAAGGAGAGAGAGTGATAGGCGCACAGGACAGCGTCTTTCCCTCTTCCTGTGGGCCGTAAAAGCTTGGATAAACAATTCTGTTGACTCCAACTAGAACTGGTTAAAACTGGATTTAGAGTTAGACAAAGGAAAACGCCTAATTTAGTTTGAGACCCCTTTTCAATATAACGTGTGTAACCCAAGACACGTTGCTCAGTTTGGTGCTTCTTCTCCCCGAGACGCCGGCTGCCTCAGCCGGTGAGCTCTTAGAACTGCACCGCCACGGAAACCACTTCAGGACTTAGAGCGAGTCCCGTTTACCACTTGTGGGTTTCCATATGAAACGATTTGATCGACTTTTTATACTTTATACTTTAACTAAACAAGTACGAGGAAAGTTACACTCGCGTGCAGGCTGGAAACTAATTTTGTCAACTTAACCCTGGTATCCAGTTTCCGAGCGCCGCTGAGGTTCCATCATCGAAAAGGTTGGTCAAAGATGTGTTTGACATCATGCTCCCGGAACGACATTCTTTTAATACAAAATAATGTTCAGAACTAATGATAGGATTAGCTACCCTTTTGACGTAGTTTTGTCATTTAAATCTTAAAAGTGACGCCAACCATAGAGCCCCTCCTCGCGAGAACCTCTTTCCTCTTTCCTCTTCTTCTTCCTGAAACTATCTTTGCATTGTGCTTGTAAACTGAACGGACCTATAGTTGAGATTGTTATTTGAGTAAGACTGGACTTTATAACGGTTGCCCTTGGCTATTTTGCACAACTCATGTGCGGACTAGTCAGAAGCAACTATACCACAGTCTACCAAATAGTATATTTTCAATGCGCAGGGTTAAGTCTTTACGGCTAATGTCCGAATTGGATTAACCCTGACGCGGCCGCTCTTGCTATGTTTTATTTGAGTATATGACAAGTATGTTGTAACAGTATTTCGATATAATAAATATCTCATTTTGCTGGTACAAATCTAAACAAATCTCCGGACTATTCTTTGATTCCGTCTGTGTGTATTTGATTTGTTTTATATTGGGGGAACTGTAACACAGTATTTATTCATACCAGGTATTCGTAACTCACGTCTTCAGATAGACGTTTTTATGATAAGATACACAGTATGTACATAGTTTCAAAGCGCTTCATTCCGAGTGGAAACTATGTGTATATTGACAGGCTAAGTGACTCACGTCTTCAATTGGACGTTAATGAGATGCAAGTAGATAGGAATTAAATGTGTATTCGATTCGCTGGCGAGTCGGGGTTGCATTTGATTTCTGGCTAATTGACATCATAATCTTGCCTAATAATCCCTACATAATGGTACCCGTGTGCATATTGACATAATGGTACCCCTGTGCATATTACAACTCTATTTGTATCCAGGGTGGCTAAATTGCTGCCTGTCAAATGCCACGTAATAATTGGGTTTGGTAGGCAAGATTGTCTAGTTCAGTGCCAAGACTGCCCACTTTGGAAGATAACCAGACAGATTTGCTCACATCCTCTCTTATGTTTGATGGCTATATGGGTCATTGGGGGCTTATTGTTTTGTAGGACTATGTCAATATACTCATATGTTGACTACTAAAGAAAGGGTGTTCTGTACAGAGGATTCACCATGGAGGAACGTGTCAGTGAATCCACGTCATCAGTCTGCCAATGCCAGGCTAGTAGACGTCCACGTCTCCTCTGATACACATGGAAATGTGCTGTACTATTTATAAAATAGTTACCAAGCATTTATATTGACAAAGGTTCTCAACTTCACATGAGACTGAAAATAAGAACGATTATAAAGCACTCCACCACCTGCTCACTAGCTAAAAGACATAGTTATGCTTTATGGAATAGTTATTACAAATTTAGTTATGCCTTGTGGAAATTAAAAGCAGCACTGGACCCGGCCTTAAATTAATCATGGCTGAAATTAATCATGGCTGAAATTACCCCATTGTGTTTGTTCATATTTCTAAGAGCTATTAATAACAAATAATAATCTACTGCCGATCCACCATATTTAAAACAGGACTTACACAGCACAGTGCAGGGGAGTGAAAGGGTTCCCATCGATACAGCGACAACCTTTCTGCTCCAGCAGGATCTCCACACAGCCCTCGTGACCTGGCACGCACAAACACACACACACACACAAACACACACACATCCAGTCAGTGGCGGAGGTAATGTCCCATTGGCCCCGATGCAAGATTGACAGCCCAGCAAGACAAGACAAGACATTCATTCAGACAGACATACCCTTAATTATGTGTTAGATATATAGTATACCCTGCAAAATCCCAAGTGTCAATTTAAACCAACATTCATAAAGAAAGCATTCACCGCCATTATCCCTAACCTGAAAGTCTGACCACCTGGCAATCCTGTTAAGGCCCACTTACCCCTCAAAGCTGAAGGCTAACCCAGTCACAGTTAAGACTACTAGGATGTGCACTGGCAGACCTACAAGGCCACCCGGAGGCCACAGACATGAATGAAGAGGCCACAGACAATATCCATGACTACACAGAGGCCGTTAGTGGTTATGTTGAATGGGGCACCTCCAGCTGCATCCCCTCCCATACTATTCGAGTGTTCCATAACAATGTACTCGTCTATGTTTTTGCATAGTATTGTATATTTGTCTGTCACTTCATGTTTCAATGAATTGAATACACGGGACCCCAATGGAAACAGGCCTTAGGGCTTTCTTTAGTTCAATCCTTTTAGCAAACCTTGTATAGAACTGTCCTTCCTGTGCTTTTTTTTTTCCTTTTCCGACTGTCAATAAAGTATTCAAACAATCAATCAAAAACACTAGCCAAAAACAACAGATCTACAAGTTTGTGAGCTTGTAGATCGGCAACTTTCAGGGGAAATGCACAGAAAGTACAGAACCAACTCGGGTCCAGTTTATTAAGTCTTGAGGGTTTAAGAGGTTAGTGCTGCTAACCATAGTAACATGCCCAGTGCAGGGGTGTGTAGCCCCAGTGGTCGCGCAGTGGGGGGAGGGAGGGCGGCTCCGAACAGGCGATGCTGAGCAGCTCACTCAGCCAGGAGGCGTGGCCTCGCGCCGCCGCCAGGTGGATGGGCGTGCGGCCCCGAGAGTCGCCTAGCAACACAGACGCCTCCTGTTCCAGCAGACACTGGACGCACTCCTCCTGACCGCACAGCAACTAGCGAGAGAGAGAGAGAGAGAGAGAGAGAGAGAGAGAGAGAGAGAGTCAAGAGAGAAGGACGAGAAGGGGAGGAATTATCACATGAAATTTGAATTTAACAGATAGGCTTTACAGAGTGAAAACTCTCACACTCTCTCACATGCACAGACTTACCCCCAGGTGGAGTGCAGTAAGCCCGTGGTTATCAGCCAGGTTGACATTGGCTTCTCTCTCCAGCAGTAGAGACACGGCGTCCACATGACCTCCTGCCACCGCCAGCATCAGAGGAGTCCTGGAGGACAGCAGGAGCGAGGGACGAGGCCGCAGAGACAGAGAGGACACATTAAGGTAGTTGGTATGTACGAATACGGCGACATTTATATAGCACCTTTTATCCAAATCGCTTTACAATGTGCGCTTTACACCGACGGCAGAAGAAACCAAAGCTGCTCATCAGGAGCACTTAGGGCTTCAGTGTCTTGCTCAAGGACACTTTGACAGTAGCAAAGGGGTCGAAATGGGAACCTTTCGATTCCCAAGCGGCCACCCTCCCAAGGGCCTTTACCCCCTCCCCCCCAATGTAATACTGTGTAGTTCTCCCTAATGCCAACGACTCCAATACATGAGAATCTAGTAATAATAAGATGAAATAAAAGTGTGTACTATGTGTCATTCTTAGACCAATGTCACAGCTGTATCTAGTAATAAAATGAAATAAACATTTGTGTACTGTGTGTCATTCTTTGACCAATGTCGCAGCCATGCAATAAACCCATACATTTTCTCATACATTTCGTATGCACACGGAGCAACCGGTAAATGAACAGTATGACAGAGAACCACTCACTGTCCCTGAGAGTCGGCAACGTCCACCAGATCCATACTGTCTGAGTCATCCAACAGGAGGCGCACACATGTCGTATGACCATTCATCACTGGCAGCCAGAGAGGGAGAGAGCAGCACATGTTAGACAAAACTGGAATGCTAAATGTAAGCACTGCTTGGTACCGTAGTTTCAGCCATACCTGCTAGATGGACTGGAGAGCGTCCGTACTGGGTGTCGGTGGTGCGCGGCGACGCTCCCTGGTTGAGGAGCGTGTGCACGCAGTCCGTGTGTCCCCGGAGGGCGGCCAGCGCCAGGGCGGTCCTCCCCGCCTCGTCCCCCTGGTCCACCTCTCTCTCCCCCTGTAGCAGCACTTCCAAGGCCTGGGCATGGCCGTGATACGCCTGCACAGACACAGGGAGAGACCAGTGTTTCAGTGATGATAAATACACACAAACACACTTCATGAGAATACACTTTCACTTTATTTACATCTCCTGCTAGAATGTTAGTTTATTTGTGCACTTCACTTGTGGATAAGACATATGGGCTTTTAAAGTACAACTAAGTCCAAGTCCACAGCACACCTAAATCAAAGATCCATAGTATATAACCACAAGATAGCCAATGCCACGCATCGCCACTAGTATGAAATTTAGGGGAACGCAGTTTGTCGTCGGATCTCGCAAACATCCTATGATCACGGTTACTAGATCTCGCGAGGTTGTGTTGCAGACACAGACAGGTCTCAAACAAATATAATTTACTCTTGATAATCTGTTCTGAACATAATGTGTCAGTCTGAAAAAGAAAAGTGTTCATTTTCACCCCTTTTGAATTCATAGACTCAGGACCTAATTCTGGTCTCCTAAACGGGTGGGCACCTGCGTTACACAGATACAGGAAGTCACCAAAAATTTAATGCATCAGTCCCCAGTTCAAATATGATTATTTTGGGGGGGGGTCACGGCCTGAAAGGTTTGAGAACCACTGCTTTAGTGAGTCTTAAACCTTTAGATAGCAGCAATAATGTCTTGGTGAGTGACTTGGTGAGCAATAGTGACTTGGTGAGCGACTTGGTGAGCAATAGTGACTTGGTGAGCGACTTGGTGAGCAATAGTGACTTGGTGAGCGACTTGGTGAGCAATAGTGACTTGGTGAGTGCATGTTTGTGCAATTGTGTGTACATATGCTTTATCTTACAGCAAGGTGTAGGGGGCTCCTGGCACTCAGGGAGTCAGGGTCTTCTTGATGACTGTCATCTCTGTCCAGCAGCTGCAGAGAAAAGGCAACAGCATCATCACCAGACAACTCACATCTTCATCTAAATTATTTATCAACATTATTATGCTATGTAGGGATTTTTCACACATTTATTTCCCATTTTCAAAACTATGACTGTAACCTTTTTGTTTTTTCTTTTGCGCAGTAACAATGAAAATTGTGCCCTATTATACAATGATTTCATGGAAAACTGAAAGGTAGTTGGGTATTGTCCAATGAAAACATCTGCCAGCCGAAAGGACAAACGCCCGGAGTCACTAGTCAGTATTAAAACAATTTCCTGTATGTGGCCTCAGTTGCACTCAAATGTGCATGTGCGTGTGCACGTGTGTGTGTGCGCGTGTGCGTGTGCACTGACCAGCTCCAGACAGTGTCTGTGTCCATAGGCAGCAGCGTAGTGGACAGGGCTGTAGCCCTGTTTGTCTTTGAGTGAAGCTGTGGCACCATTCTGTAGCAGGAACTCTAAACACCTGCCAACAACACAAAGGTAACGTTAACTCTGAGCCAGTCAGATGAGCCAGTCGTTGTACAGTATAGAGTTACACTACACGTAAGCTCAAGACTAATTCAGAGCTCCGCAGCTGAATCCATGTGCAACTCTCATTTACAACATGTCGAGTTGTTGTTATTAGGAATGAAAACAAAGGAGCACCACGGGAAGAGGAGGGCTGAAGGAAAGTGAATGAGACGATATCCGGTCTCTACAAGGGGAATTGGGAGGTTTAATGCTAATGCTAGCAGTCCAGTTTCAGACAGACAGACAAAACAGGGAAGGAAGTTGAGGAACCACAGAATTACAACAGATGTATGGAAACGTTGTTTTAAATGAGAGACGCGTATTGTAACACTGTCAGGAAACGGAAAGAGGCATCGAGGATCAATTATCTTATACGCTGGTAGTGTGACAAATACACAATACAAAAAAAATGTGAAATTCTAGCTGTCAAATATTTCACATCAGAACTATTCATATATGATGATTTACATACAGGTTGATGCCTTCTGCCAGTGCAGAAGCTCAGAAAAATCAACCTTGTTCCAAAGTCATGGGTTTGAACTCAGCGTATGAGGAGCACGGCTTGATGTCGTGCTGCAAGTACTGGGACCTGATGGTAGGTGTTGCGCTCCACCTCAGCAATCCATCTCCCAGAGGTCTAACGCACTGAAACCGGGATAGACTCTGGCTGATACCAACAATAAGCCTCTCTTACTTACTTACTTGACAACTATCACCTTGGAGATAACTAAACCACTATGGACATTATGAATGATAGTGTGCTATAGTGAAAATAAAAGCAATTTGTGAGCTAGCACCGCTAAAGTGCAACTTAAGAGATGGTGAAAAGGTGAGAAAGAAAGATACAATAAAGTTATGAGAAGAGCGAAATGTTTTTTATCAGGCTTCAGTCCAACATAAAATCTGTCAGGATAGACTCACAGCGCTGCCTCTTTCTCCTTCTCAGCCTGGACTCCCTCACTCTCTGGCTCCAGATTCACACGGCGCCTGGCGAGACAAGAGTATTGAGGACAGGACAGGAGAGAGAGAGCGTCAGTTACTCAAGATGCAAATTCTTCTCATTCTGCGCTGCGTCAAAAGGATGAGGCTGTCAGCCCTGCAGGCCAGACTCCACTCCACCACCCCCACACCCAAACATTACCTCCACATAACCCCTGGTTGCCGTGGAAACACAGAGGTGCCATCCGTGAGGTTATGGATAGTGATAGCAGCTCCCAGTCAGTCAGGCAAATGGTGACGAGGAGAGTGGTACAATCTCTAAAGCCTTTCCTTAACCACTTGAGTAGACAGTCGATCTACAAGCTTACAACGCATCGCATAGCAATGCCTTGTGCACTTGTAAATCTATTTTTGAAGATCCTGGCCTATTGCCAAAATAGGGACACCAGTTTGAAAATGGTCTGTTCATTCAAACCCCAATTCATAGAAGACACATTGTACATAGTTTCTCCCTCTCTCTCTATGCTATAGTTTTGTCCAAGGATGGCTCCTTTATGAGGAGCACTTGTTTTTGTTAGCTCAACAATGTAAGCACGACGCCAGCAAGGCAATGAGGCTCGTGAGGTGGTCTGAAAACTATTTTGTCCCCCGTACTATGGTGGTCTGTGGACATATTAGAGGACAGAGAAATTACCGTATGTAACTGTGTGTGTGTGTGTGTGTGTGTGTGTGTTCCCCTGTCCCCCTCACCTCCGGTCCAGGTCTGATGCGGCAGCGTAGTGCAGGGCAGAGCGCCCCCACTGGTCGGTGGCATTAATGCAGGTTCCACATGCCACCAGGGTCTCCAGGCACTGGTAGTGACGGCTAGCTGCTGCATAGTGGAGTGGCGTTCTGAGAGACCCACGGAGTGACATGTAAGTGATGTATACTTTAAATTGGCTTAATAGTAAATAGAGAATGTATATGGGTGTTAAAACAGGTTAGTTAGATTTTTTTTTTTACCTGCCACACTTGTCTCTCCTGTTGTGCTCGCCACCGCTGCTCAGAAGCAACTTCACACACTCGACATTACTAGGAGAGGAGAGGAGCGATTACTGCACACAAATCTTATGAATCTCTTTCAGTGCAAATATGATTACATTCCATCAGAAATCTGTATTATAGGGAGTCGGGGACACAGGATTGGAGGACATGCATTGCTATGTATAGTAGCTAATCCTTACCCTCCAGCAGCGGCAGCATGCAGACATGTCCTCCCCAGACTGTCGGGCGTGTCTATCTGAAAGCCTGCAGACAGGACCGAGTCGTTACACATTATGCTAAACCTCCGGCCTGAGGATGGCAGTGCAGGACGGGAAGGGGGAGACCAGACAACACACAGCAGCGGCCACAGAGAGGAGGACGAGAGTGAGACATGGGAGGGTGGGGGGGGGGGTGGGGGGGGGGGGGGGGGGGGGGGGGGGTGGAGAGAAACACAAGTGTTAAGTGTGAAGGGAGGCGTGTGGAAAAACAATAAAAAATGACAGGTTCATGTGTGAGAGAGTGTGTGTGTGTGTGTGTGTGTGTGTGTGTGTGTGTGTGTGTGTGTGTGTGTGTGTGTGTGTGTGAGTGAGTGTGTGTGTGTGTGTGTGAGACACATAGTCAGAGGTACGCATGCATACACAGACACAAATGAGTGCGTGCATGTGAGCTACATATTAAATGCATAGATATTTACAGATTCAAGGTAAACACAAAACACAGAGGTGGGTGTTACACCAATAGAGAGGGAAGACTCGGACTTCAAGACAGTGTCCCATTTTATTCACATTACCATGCGTCTTTCTTTCATGTGTATTTCAGGCAAAGAATCACAGTCCAGTGACTCAAGCTAAATCACACAATAGAGCGTTCTAACTAAATAACAGCTAAGAGTAATGTGAGCACGGAACACAAACCCCCAGTACACAGTGGGTCCCCAGCACCCATAAATCTGCAGCTGTGTACAGAAAACTGCAGCACATGTAAATTACTCCTTTGTTGTTCGTCACAGCGAGGCCGTTTTAGAGCAGACCAGCTATGGGAGGCTCTGTCTCAACCGAAACCTTTGACTTTGGCCACAATTCTAGGGATTCTGCCAGAGTGTTGGGAAACGGCACAAGGGATCTGGGATCGGAATGGACCCCTCAAGATTTCCCTAGGCTGTATCTAGTTTACATTTGTCTGAATTCCTGTGGTCAAGGAATACGGCCACGATGTTTACCACCATCAGTCCAAGACAAGAAGAGTATTCAGCAGTGCACATTTTGCCAAGGAGATGGATCCAATCAGAGATGATTAATAAGACCCGAGTGGTTCCTTGTCTGTTGTTTTTGGGCAGTGTGACTCAAATCTCGCTATGGACAAATACGTCTAGAGGTTGAATTCACCACTGTGAGGAGGATAAAGAGCGAGGCTCAGACATTCCTGACCCAAAGCACAAAAAAAGAGACAATGCTGTGTAGAGATGCTGTGTTGTATGCCCCATTCACATAAGCTAGAAGCAGTTTCTTGCTTCTATCTCCCATGGTATCTCTATGCATACTGGCGTTTTAATTTTGAAGCTTTGAATTAATCACATTTTTAGTGTTCATTTTTTTCCCACGCCCACTTTCTGAGAAATAGCTGCTTCAAAATCATTTTAGCATGCTTTATTTTTCCAGCGTCTGGCAGTGTGAATGAAGCATTAGAGTGGTTGCTCAAGAGTAGCTTTCATTCATGATGACAATGAATTTGAGCTGTTAAGACGAGTAAGACAAAAGTGAACTCTGTTCAGCAGGACGAGACTACTGTATGGTGCAACATTTCTCAATGGCTCTTAGACATTGCAGTGCAAGTGGGGCCTTTCTGTGTGGAGTTTGCATGTTTTCCACGTGTCCCCTAGGGTATAGGTACCCTCACAAAAAACATGCAGTAATCCTAGTCTCTGCCTCCCCCTGGCCAGCTGGGGCACCTGATGGAGGGGAAAGGAACTGGTGTTCCAACCAGGGGTGTTTGTTTTTAGTTCAATGTTAGTTTTAAAAACGCCATTAACCCATTGATGCCTGAGGCCGAATCTGGGAACGCCTTCTAGGGACTGACTTAAGGTTTCTAAAAACCTTCAAATTCGGATTAATTCTTTTTTAAATAGTTATGTTGCTACATGTATAGCAATAGCTGATGAGACGCACAGAGCGCGCCGGCATCAAGGGTAGAACAACGTATACGTTGCATCAGGCATCAATGGGTTAACAATGAAGAGAAACTTTATGTCATCTTGTCCCTAACACAAACATTAAATGGCATTAACAATAAAAATAATTTAATGTTTGTTTTGTCACTGTTTGTTTTACATCACCATTAAATCACCTAATCAACATGAGTTAGACTTTATTAATATATTAGCACCCCTCACTTCACACAGGTGTGATTTTTATAATCTGGGGACCCCCAGAAATAATTTGGTGAGCCCCCAAGGGGTCGCGACCCCCCAGGTTGAGAACCCCTGCACTAGACAATTGACACACATTGGCCGTTTCTCAATAGCTCGGCCCAATTGACACACATTGGGCCGTTTCTCAATAGCTCTTGGGGAGTGTAGTTTGTGACGTACCCGATGACAGCAGCTTCCGGCAGCAGTCAGAGTGAGCATTCAAGGCAGCCAAGTGGAGAGGGAACATCCCATGGACCCCTCGTCTGCACAGAAGTACAAGGCACAAAAAAGAGACTTTAGACCTTATTGTTCCATGGGGAAATCCCTTAACACAAGCACTGTACAGTATATCAAGACAACAGTTAATGCAACTGCCCACAATTGTAACAGCAATAACATACAAAATAACCCTAACCCAGCACACACACAGGTCTGTTCAGCAAGGCCTACAGATTAAGGCGGCTTTGACTGCAGGTATCAGGCTTTTCCAATGTGAGCCCCTCTGCACCTCTCAATGACATAACACCATACTATTCTTATTATTTTTGACAGTCCCCGTCACTGCAAACATCACCAATTGTGTCCGTTTGGAGTGCCTACACAAGCCGGTGGCACTGCAGAAGGGAACTGAACCGAATTAAAAGTCCCTTTTACAAAAGACGTTACATGGACTTGTTCATACTTTTACACGCACACGCACACACACACACACACACACACACACACACACACACACACACACACACACACACACACACACACACACACACACACACACACACACACACACACACACACACACACACACACACACACACACACACCTTGTGCAGTCTGCGCCGCTGGTAATGAGTGTGTTGATGAGGAGTTCATGTCCATAGCGGGCAGCGATGTGGAGAGGGGTGTTGCCATCCTTGTCCACACTATCAATCTCCCCACCTAAATGATGATAATCAATCATGTAAATAATTCCTTTTCTTCTTGAAATAGTTTAGTAACATCAGTTTTTCAATCTATTTAAAGGGCCTTTCAAACGGGAAGCGATATAACGCGCTTATAGTTCATTTTCAATGAGACCTGTGTTTTTGCACGGAGCACTGGGGAGCAGTCGCGCATTTACGTGAGCGGATTTACGTGAGTGCGGTCCCGTGAATTTGTTGCACGCATGCTCGTTTCGTGCACACGCCCACGACTAACAAGACCTGGATACTGTTTAGCTTCTTTTTTTTTACGCTTGCGTTGTTAACTTGTTGCACCCCTCTTGAGCAGACCTGGAGGAGACCCGTCGTTGATCCAGGCAACAACGCCTGCGTTCCTCGCTTCCCGTTTGAAAGGCCCTTAACCCATTTAGGCCACTCGGTGGCGTGCTACGAGCCTACGAGCCTACGCTACGAGCTTGTAGATCTGCTATTTTTCAATAGCTAAAGTATAACATAATGCTTAGTTAAAACACCAAAAGGGGTTCCCGCCCATAATGGGTTAAAGCTTACTTTTTTGGGGGACAAAATGTTATGAGTATAGAATGTGTAATGAGTAAGATAATACAATATATAACTAACAACTACAGTGTTTGGAGTAGGGATGTTCCCAGTGACTCATTTCACTGAAGTGTACACATAGCTTTTCCAAAAACGTTTCTTTGAATATAAAACCCATAAAATGGCTAAAACTGAACATATTTCAATATATAAGGCCAAAAATTCATTTGAAAAGAGTATATGAAAGCCATTTAAATGGCTATACTATTGGAATCTTACACAGCCGCTTGCTTCCAAATAATAATTTATTAATTACATCATGCCAGTGCACTGTGCAAAAGTAGGTCAAATCAATTATACTGTCACTCCAGCTGAACTGGTCTGAACACAGGTTTCTGGTCTAGAGGAGCGGGTCGCGGCAGAGATTTGCGCAAGCCCTGATTGGATCTCACCGATCTGTCAGTCACCCCTGGCCCCTCCTCTCCCCCCAGTGCAGCGCTACGTCACATTATTTGGAGCGACGCCCACCCGGAAGGGTTGTTTCCCCACTTTTAGACCAGAGCGGCCAATGCGTTCCTCCAGGCTTTCATTTTTTGCGCCGACGAAAATGAAAGCCTGGTACCGACTAGGCTACCAACTGACCAGCTCCCCTTAAAGTTTAAACCATAACATGACATGACATGTAATATTGGATCTTCGGCAGTTTTTATTCACAACCATTTGTGAATGAAAACTCCTCTGCATTATTTTTTTCCCTTTTTTTAAGATTGGCTTTTTATGACTTTATTGATAGGGAACAGTATTCAGACAGGAAAGGGGGAGAGAGATGGGGAGTGACACGTGGCAAAGGCCGTCAGGCTCGGGAGTCGAACCTGTGGCATGCCGTCCAGCTGGCTTGGCAGCCTAGGTGCCCAGACGGTTGAGCTAACCGTCCGGACTCCTCCTCTGCATTCTCCATGTTCTAACGCTGGAGCATTCCGGTTACGATTACCCCAGGAAGGACATGAATCTTATGGATTTCAGCTTTAAGCCAGACACCGTCGTACGATGAAAATAGCCGATCTACGAGTAAAAAATGTGTTGTAATGCAATTCGCTATTTTCATTGTGCAAGACCAGCATACAGCATGTATAAATTAAGCATATATGGGCCTAGGCTAATTTCGAGATTTTTCGCCTCCAACGACATACTTCAAATTTGCTACATGCTCAGGGTTAATATGGTTAAAACACTTTTAGAGCTATGACGTTTTGATTATGCCCGAAGGTCAGTAGACCGAAAGCTTGCAAAATAAATACTTTGATTGTGCGCAATATCTTGTAATATCTTTAGGGTTACTAAAAGTCATTCTTAGACACAAGAGAAAACACTCAACACACGCAAAGAGGACTTACCATTCTGGATGAGTGTCTGGGAACGAGTGAAGCGCCCGTGTACCGCCGTCATGTGAAGGGGGCTCTTTCCATCACGACTCTGTCAGAGAGGCAACAGGTGTGATGATATCAGACTCACACAGTCACAGTAAATGATGGGAGATAGAGCACCACTCCCACTTACAGACTTATAGGAATGCTCTCCAGTCTCAAAGAGTTCAAAACACTAGAGCCCGACCGATGCCAGTTTTTGGGTCGAATGCCAATGCAAATTTTTTAGACGTACCTAGACCACCGAATACCGATATTTTCATCGATTTGTCAAAATCTTTGATATCAATTCTAATCAATTTGTTTCTTTTTTCCCCAATAAGAGATTTTTGGAAAACCTTCAAAATGTTTATACATACATGTATATATACACATACATATATATATACACACACACGTGTATATAAATATACACACTGTATATATCGACCAAAAAAAATCTCCGATTTTGCAGTGTACTTGGAACAGCACGAGGGGATGGTCACCTCAAAAGCTGCCTTGCCTCCACCCTGAAAATAATGCGCAAGCAGAAAATGACCCGTGGGTTACCTGTACGTTAACATCGGCCCCGTTGTTGACCAGGAACTCCAGGCAGAGAGCTCCATGTGTAGAGGCCGCTGCAAAGTGCAGCGGGGTGAACCCCTTGTTGTTGGGCTGGCTGACGTTGGCGCCGTAGTCGATCAGCTCACTGACCACCGCGTCCTGGCCATTGAAACAGGCCACGTGGAGCGCCGTGTTCCCAAATGCGTTGGACTCATCTATCTGGAGGCAAAGAGAGAGCATAAAGAGAGGATTTGTGTCTGTGCATATCTGTAGTAGGGCATTCACTTCTAGTCATTTTTACTAGTTGACTAGTTGCCTAGTTTACTAGTCGACTAGTTGTTTAACTACCTATTTTTTATAAATATATGTACATTTAAAAACTGTGTACATTGGTGACTATAACTATAATCTACCTGATCTTGAGGCCTACAAAATTTAGCTTTGCTTTTTTTTTCTCTTACCATTATTAAATAGTCAACTAGTACCAACGAGGTCGACTAGTGGATTTACTAGTCGACTAGTTGCTTAATGCCCTAGGACTAGGGAGAATAAGTGAGTGAGTTAAAGTTATCCTTTTGTCAGGAATACCTACCTCCACAGCTAGGTTGAGCAGGTGTTTCACCACCGCGATCTGCCCACTAGAGGCAGCCGTGTGGAGGGGAGTGTAGCCCCTCTTGTCCTTACAGCTGATCTCTGCCCCCTGGCTCACCAACACACACACCACATCCAGGTGACCTGGAACGGGAGCAGCACAACATTGTGCACACACACACACACAATATACACGGTCATCCTCAGAGCTAAAAGGTTGATTTAATGGAAGTTGAGGGATTGTGGCTCCCCATCATTTTGTTCCGGCTAATAGAAATTAATTCTCTGAATCGTGTATCTGGTGAGTGCAAAAGCTACAGTGCGTAACAACCCCCATTAACAGTGCAGGGGGCGAGTAAGTACGTAGATAGGACAGAACAGCACTCTGAAGTGAGCTCCTCTAGCTAAAAGCATTACAGTTTTCACAATCAATGACAATCTCTGCGTAGGTAACTCAGACCCATTGCTTTTATCTTTTACACAGTATGTATGTATATATATATATATATACACATACACATACACATACACATACACATACACACACACACACTTCCAGGAACAAAGACATGTTGTGTGTGTTGACAGTTGAATTCTGTCCTTGTCTCGCACCCATGAAAGCTGCCCAGTGCAGTGCCCGGCCGTCTTTCTTGTCAAAGGCGTTGATGTTGGCGCCTTTTGCCAGGAGTAGCTTCACCATCTGACAGAATGAAAGTGGAGGAGAGAGAAAAAGAGGTGGGTGCAAACAGTGATGAGTCAAATATGAACATAACCCTCTGGCATATATTCATGCACAGATGAGTGTGGGCGCAAGTGGCAATGCCTACATTGACACTTGCTGTGTGTGGGGGTGGGGGGGGGGAGGGAGGGAGGGGTGATAATACTCATGTAACTGCATTCGAAAATCTGACGTGCGCAAACTGCAGATAAATAGAGGCCGGCCATTCATATTGGCCACTAGAAATGTCTGCCAACATTTATTTTTAGATTCAACTTACATAATACATTACTCATTCAAAGTTTTCTGAAAATGAGAACCTTCACATCTTTTTATTCAAGGTCTGCATGTGTATGCTTTGTCGACCAGCGCCGTAGCAACAGAGGAAAGAAACTAGAGAGCAGTGTGATATGTGATACAGGTCCTGACTCAGATCTGAATCCAGGATGTTTGTAATTAAGAGGTGCGTGCATAAATGTTGAAGGACCAGGGTTGAGCGCATTGAGCACACTAATCCTAGCATATTATTACAATGTAGATGACTAAAACATGTAAATATCAGGACTTAATATAAAAAAATACATATTACAATATATTATGATATATAAAGGTCCGGCCCCACCCTACCTCCACTTCTACATACAAAAACACATATACATATAAAGGTAGACGCCCCTTTCGCCTCTGAGCGTATGTGCTCAAGGGAGGGCAAAAGATTCCCGAGATTCCTTGCGAAGCATGAGTGTGCCTCACAGAGCGCTGTGATTGGCCAGTAGTCACTTGAGTGGCAGAGTGACGTAGTGTACCGTCCAGTCTTCCGGCGTGCCAGTGTAATTTTTTCCGCCCTCCCGTCAACAAACTGCAGCAGCCAATGAGGCATCTATTTTTTTATCTATGCAAAAACAGATCTATTTGGCATATTGGTGCAGTACCTCGGTGTGGCCGTTGAGGGCGGCATGGTGCAGTGCGGTGCGCCCGCCACGGTCCGACACGTTGACGCTGCTCAGCAGCGGGATGATGACCTCGGCGCATCGCAGCGCGTTATTGGCCGCAGCAACGTGCAGCGGCGTCTGCCAGTTCTTGTCGCGGGCATTCACGTCAGCCGAGTGGCGGATCAACACGCGCACCGCGTCCTGTGGAGCGCGGAAAGGGAAAAGGGAGTTCAGAATGTGTTATGTGACGATAAATAATGATTCAATGATCATGAAAAATATTCAAGATTATGGTAACATCATCACTTGTAATCACCCAAACTAATGAGTCATGGAAAGAAAGTGATACAGATACAACCTAGAGCACAGTAAGACTGCACCTACATAGTTATGTGGAATTACCAGTTAGGGGAGAGGAACAGAAACCGCAATGTCAGCTACAAGTCAGCGTGTTTGTGTGTATGTATTTGCGTGTGGGCGGGGAAGAGCTTAAGTATACAGGTGGCATATCGCACTGTGTGGCTTAGCTTGGCGACACCTGTGACACTGTGTGTGTGTGTGTGTGTGTGTGTGTGTGTGTGTGTGTGTGTGTGTGTGTGTGCGTGCGTGCGTTAGAGAGAGAGAGTGAGAGACTACCCACCTCACTCCTAGATGCCACGGCACGATGAAGGGGGGTGAGCCACATGTTATCTTTGGCGTTGACCCGAGCCCCTGCAGAGGAGCACAAGCAGAGAGGGATTAGCAGAGATCAGGTGAAAAGTGGAGCATATGCACAGCACACCTTATTATGAGTCCAAATACGGACATGTAGCTTACATATGCTTTTGAAAAATTAGACTGACCCCTTTTGGTGTTTTAAGCATTATGTTATACTTTAGCAGAGTTTAGCTATTAAAAAATAGCAGATCTACAAGCTCATAGCGCTCATCTGCTATTTTAGAAAAACGTGAAAACGTGATGCTAATCTTTGAATATAATTCTTCAGAGCACGTTTTAACTCAAATCTTTGCTTCTGGGGGGTGCCTGGAACAACATATTTTCACATGGGAGTTGGCGGCCAATTACATATTTTTTGGGGGGGGTCCTTAACATGAACATTTTTGAGAACGACTGACGTAGAAACATGGGTTTTTCAGAAAACTGTCAGAATTTAGAAGGCATTTGTAGAATCGTCCTCAGGTACTTATATTGAAGATCTCAGTGCGAGAAAGGTGAATTACGATTACGAAGGAGGAGAAAGAGAGCAAGAGAGGGAGAAACAAAGTGGTGAAAGGACTGAAAGGTCTCTGGGGATGTCTGGGTGACTTTACCAGAGAGAATGAGGAGCTCAGTGATCTCCGGGTCTCCCAGGAAGGCTGCTGCATGGAGTGGAGTACGTTTCTCTGCATCCTGGGGAAGGGAGACAGATCGGTTGAGGCAGACTACAGTTGGAAGTCTAGGATAGCCAGCTGTCCAAAACCCACAGACAAAATAGCCACATTAAACCATCGGTATTAAAAAACAAAACAAAAAAACATCCATATTTTGGGAACGTCATTGATTTTGAAAATATGAGTAAATCTTCGCCTACAAATAAATAAATAAATAGCTAGCCAATCTACAGGCTCACAAAGACTCACAGTGCAACACATCAAGTATCAAATGATAAATAACTAGACAAAGTGCTCCTTGGAGCCAGGTTGTTGTGGGCCACTATACATTTGCACATAAATTAAATTTGTCCTCTGCATTTACGCATATCAACTATTAGGAGCAGTGGACTTCCTACAAATAGACTGGCGGGGTGGGGGCAATCCAGGGACCTTCTGAAGGGTATTGTTTTTATTTTTTAAAGGTTTCTGACCATAGACATAGAAACTTAGAACGGTAGACGCCTCTTCTGGCTCTGAGGACCTGAGGCGAATGCTCTCAAGTGAGGACAAGCTTCTGTGTTGTTGCCAAGGAACGTAATGAAAGGAAGGGGAGTGAATCACGTGACTGGAGGCCGCCATGACACTCATGTCCATATAACTCTATGGGCACACTTCCGCCCTCAGTGCGAGACAGGTCGCTCCAATGAATTGCAGCTGCGAATGAGGCGTCTACCTTTCTATGTCTATGCCTGCAACGATATGAAAATATTATAGGAATCTGCTTAACACTTCCAGTGTGCCGGAATTTTTCAGAATAAAAAGGTGCTAGAGTGCCCAGCAGATGAGGCAGATTTTACTCTGAAAAGCCTTCCATTTCCCCCCAAAAACAGGGAGGTATAATTTTCCTCGTGCTGTCACATCTCTTTAGAAGCGTTAATATTCCAAACGAGATGCTTGGTTAAGTCAGAAATGAGGATAGAACATTTCCGTTCTGATCAAAACCATGAACAGCGACGTAGATTTAGAGAGAACTAGAAATGCATTCTGTCGAGCTGCCAACTTGCGCCTTGCACACAAGTAGGCCTATATGTATGGCCTACATATTGTGTCACCATCAACGTCACCAACAGCAGCTAATAAGAGAGCACCATTCTTGGTGACATAACCAAATTATGCTGGTCCCTGATTGGCCAAGAGAGGACACCGCCATACATAGCCCGACATACGTACATACACACCCAACCGATCGCAGTACTTGCCCAAGTATTGACGCGTTCGCGAAACATGACGCTGAGCGCTGCACAAGGCGTTGCCTAGCAACGGCCCTGTCAAAAGATAGATTTTAACGGTTTATATAACTTATAAGACGTCCCCACACATCCTGGGCCCTCTATGAGTGTAATTATAAAAGACGTGTGGAGACGTCTTGAGCACTTAAGCTGTTTAATGAACAGCCTCAACACCTCTCGTCCTATCCCACCCCTGCCTTCAAGGGATGTTACAGTTTAAGCTAGTTTAAGATTTGACAACTTTTCGAATTGCTGCCAACAAAAGTATTTCAGAATTGACAAAGCAGTCTTTGCCATGCTCACAGATTTCAAACTTTGACCAATAAAAGATTGTGCACAGATTCTAGTGTGCGGAGACTCCCTTTATTCTTTTAATTTTTATACTTTTGTGACTCCAGCAACTCACCTAAATCTTTCAGCAGATGAACGGTGGCTTTTTTTTGTTTATACATTTTTCCATTACGACTTTGACCAATACAAACTATGCAACTCTGTCTTTGAGTCAGCAGAGAAAGTCTGCCGAGTTAATTATTTGTGTTGCAGAACAGGGAGTCAACGAGGCAGTCGGCAAAATTGATCAGTACAATTTAGGTATCAAGCAGACATTCTTTTCCAGAGCTACTCAGTAACGCAGACATCATCCGATACCAGTTGCCGATCTGCAACCAGGCTTTAAACTGGTGAGAAACAAGCTTAGTGACCCTTGGTCAAGATAGTAAAATAGGACTGGTAGCTTAGAATGGACACAGAGGAAGCTACAGATGATGAAGCTGAGGGCCAAGTTATGGGCCAGTCAGTCAGTGTCAAGTCAACATGTCCATTGTTCATCTCAGAGCTCTCTAGTACAATAACACACAGTCCCGATGACCACACCAGATGTCCATCTCACTGGTATGTGTGCCTCTTCTCCAACAACATAAAAATACAACTGAATTGCAAATGAGAGAGCGTACAATTGTCCTGCTGCAGGCGATCAAGGTCCTGCATAGGAGGTTAATATAATCAAGAGAAGAATGAGAAGACAGGGAAGCATGTCCTCCACTCCACACTTTTTACAAATGAATCACTTGACACGTTAAAGAAAGACGAGGTCCCTCGTCTTGGCACAGGCGGGTCATGGAGTGAAGAACGAGGACCCGCGTTCTTGGCATACTTTCTGTTAATGCTATAAACAAATTCTACATGCATTAAAAATAAAATAAAAAATAGCATCTGGCGAATGTCCCGGACTCCCGGGCCAGTGGTTATAATGGTGGGGCCAGTGATCTTGAATTTTGCCACTGGCCCTCCGGGATATCTCGTAGTTGGTAGATAACGGGTGTTAAAGTATGAGATATCTCGTAGTTGGCAGCCAATTGAGCGAGGTCGGCTCTGTACTTGGCCCGCACCTTTTCCCTGTCTACACCAAACAGACAATCTACAAGCACACAAGGCGTTCCCCCCAGAATAGGGATGCTAGGGTTCAAAGTGGTTAATTTAAATAAACAGCTGCTCTGAACTTTGGCTAAGCTGACCCTTGAACTCTGATCACTCCTGATCCCTGTGCTTTGGCCCACACAGGAAGTAGCAAGAAGATAAATGAAAAGTATAAGGTTGCCACTGTCTTGCTTGTAAGCTAATGTGGGCCCTCCGCTCACCTCAAGACAAACCAGACAACAGAACGTCTTTCTCAGTGTAGTACACATTGTGCTGCCATCTCACCAGAGCATTGATGTCCTCAGACTTGTAGATGAGCATACGGATCTCCTCTGGGTCTCCATTGAAGATGGCCTGGATGAGTGGAGGCTGGAGGGGGGGGGGGGGGGGGGGGGATGAGAGAGAGAGAGAGAGAGAGAGAGAGAGGGGTTACTTAACACGATTTATGGCATGAAAGACATTAAAGAGAATGTGACCAGGGCCTATATGTAACACCAGTAAATATAGATTCTATTTTAGAAGAAACGGGAGCCCTGAAGGTCATGTGCGACATCACTGATCGATGTAACAGTCCTTTCATTTTGTCAAACAGAGCCAGAAGGGAAGGCCATAGTACTAGTAGAGATCACATTTGTCCAGTGGCTACAGCACAAAGAGTAAACAAGGTCCAATGAGCCTTCCCACGGTATGGAATACTGACTCTGCGAGGCGAGCACGTGGCTGTGTGCACAATGCACATGCATGCGTGTTTATAATCGTGTGTGTGCACGCGTGTCCAGAAAAGCAGCTGCCTGTGCAGTGTTTACACAAGCCGGAGAGGACGGGCTGCGACTAGACTGTAGGCAGGCAGCCTTCATTATTTAGTACACAAATTTTCACTTCATTGCAAACATGTTTTTCGCCATGTTGCTCGTTGTACACAGGAGTTTAAAAGAACACCAAGCGGCATCCATAACTAGCAGGAGAGATGTGTCTTTAACAGCGTATTGAAACAGGCTACCGTGCTGAGCAAGAGAGATAAAACTCTACCAAGCTCAAGGGAAAACCAGACAAAGGGCATTGTATGGAGGTCATGCTACAAAGCCCCTATTTTCTCTCCACGATCACAGACATATGGTAAATACAGGTCCTAGACACACACACACACACACACACACACACACACACACACACACACACACACACACACACACACACACACACACACACACACACACACACACACACACACACACACACACACACACACACACACACACACACACACACACACACACACACACACACACACACACACACACACACACACACACACACACACACACACACACACACACACACACACACACACACACACACACACACACACACACACACACACACACACACACACAGACACTATCAACATCAATCAGCACAACAGCCATAAAGGTCAGCTTTCTGAGGAACAGAGAGGGAGGCATGGGGAGCTCGTTGGCAGATGCCCGCATTTCCTATCATCTTGAGCCAATCACACAAGGGAAGCAAAGCCAGGATGCTCATACTCAACAATATGTCAAAGATTACAAACCCCAGGGCCTCTCATTCCCCAATCCTCTTCATTTTCAAGCACTACTGTGATGGCCACTAAACTCTCTTCATTTAGGTACCAACTCTCCTGTGAGATTTGTCAGCTGGAACGTCAAAGGTCTGGTAAGTCCCATCAAAAGGTCGAGACAGTGTTCGCACATCTGAAACATCTCAGGGCTGATCTGTGTTTTTGCAGGAGACCCACATGCGTAACAAGGAGCAGGTCAGACTGAAGTGTTTCACTCCAATGTTTTATTCTAACGCAAGGGTTCACATGTCAATTCAATTCAAACCTACCAAAGTTATTTCTGATAGAGAAGGCAGATATTTTATTGTTTTAGGCTCATTATGGTTCTACTGGTTAATATCTATGCCCCCAACTTTGACAGCCCTACATTGATGAACAAATTATTTGATGTATTATGTTATCCTGTCAAGCAGTTAGCACTGCAATTGGCACAACCTATTAAATATACCCTTTTAAATTGACTCTTTAAATATCTGGGGATCAATGTAACCAGAACTATCTCCTCCCTTTTTTTTCTAATCTTAAAACTGACCTTCAGAGATGGGAGGGTTTAACCTTTTCAGAATAATCAACACAATTAAAATGAACATCCTCCCTAAGTTTTTATTTCTTCAATGCCTTCCCATTTTTCGGACAAAAAAACAATCTTTAAAAATATTGATCAAACGATATCTAGCTTCCTATAGAGTGGTAAAGCACCCAAGAAGTACAATGGAAGGCTGTCCTTGCCAAATGTCCAACTGTATTATTGGGCTGCACATATTCATAAGATTTCCTGCTGGTATGCATCAGCAAATCTGCTTTGGTGTAAGTTTGAATCAAAATCATGCACCTCATCTTCATGGTCAACTCTACTTACCTCCTCTATTCCAACCAACCCCTCTGGATTTACACGGAACACAGTTGTTCGCTCCACTCTCAAAATCTGGTACCAATTCAGAAGTCACTTTAAATTTTAACTTCCATCCACCGCAAGTCCATTAGGAACCACTTATTTCACTTCTCTTTTTCAGTCTGGCATGAAAGGGGTCTAAAATATTTTAAAAATATATAAGAATGGTATCTCTGTAGTTTTGCCGATCTGTCGGTTAAGTTTAGTCTCCCAACCTCCCTTCTCTTTCGGTATTTTCAAGTCAGACATTGTGTTCAATCACTATTTCCAAACTTCCCCCAGTTACCTTTGACTCAGATATGGGAGGAGTTCATCCAGTCTGACCCATTTGAAAAATCACAAAGATTACAAACCCCCTGACATGGTTTCATTCATGGTTTGTTTGTTTTTTATTTTTGATCGATTTTATAGCTAGATGTGGTGCCCAAACGCATCAAATTGTGCAGAAGTAGGCCTCTCTTAACTTCCTGAGTCACATAGTCCACCTCACTTCCTGTTGCACGGTCTCTCCTTCTCAGAAATGCCAGAGAGGAACCTCAGAATCAGTTTCACTTCTGCTTAAAACGAAAGAAGAAAAAAAAACGCACACTGCACACACCAAATAGAGAACATACACAAATTAAACACTGTGCAGTGCCATATCATCGTTCTCCTTGACCACCCTTGGTCAGAACAGTAGCCTATCTTTTAACCTGTTTGACTTGCAACTGCAAAATGCCAATCTAACCACTGAAAGCAAATCGATGCATGTTATCATCCCTCAGACATGAGCCTCCAGAGTCCACACACAAGATAAGGGAACTACTATACAGTATGTCCGATGTTGAATGCTTGCCGACACCAAAGGCTGACTCATTTTTCCATTTTAAACATATGTCCTTTCATTTGTTTCTGTAGAAAAGTTAGAGTCGGCAAATAGTCAAGGAAATTGTAGGTCTATATGATAAAGATAAACAAACACGACTAACAGGTGTATTAACACTCTT
The DNA here is from genome assembly GCF_951216825.1 of Electrona antarctica. Classification (NCBI taxonomy): domain Eukaryota; kingdom Metazoa; phylum Chordata; class Actinopteri; order Myctophiformes; family Myctophidae; genus Electrona; species Electrona antarctica. Next base: position 13,295,866 of record NC_136794.1, on the reverse strand, counting down.
GAGGATTGATTTTTCACATTCACGCCAATACATAATCCTCACCAATAGAGAGTATGCGCATGCTTAAAGTGAATGGCACATCGAGTGGCAAATCGAGTGGCAAAGCAACAGGCAAAGTGAGTTTAACATTGTTTAATGTTGTTTAATGCAATCAGATATGACTTTTCTGTGTGGATGTATGGGCTGTCAAGGCCAGAAAGTAGTTTTTTGCCACTCAGTAGGCGTTCCTGCATAACTTCCTGGTTTGATGATGATGTCACACACATACCCTCTATTCAGGCCAAACCCTAACCTATACACCAACTTTAACCATAAACCTTAATCTCACCCATACACTTTAAACACAACTCGTTCAAAGTACGGACCTCCTTCCAAACTAAGTGAGGACCCGCAAAATATGTTGTCCTTCCAGTCTTTTCACATGGGCAGAAGTATGCTACAAGCACACATACACACATGCACAAAGTATGTCTTTGGTGTCTGAGCTAGCCTACAGCGGTGCATAACATAGACAGATGGAGAGAGCAGGAGACTGCTGAATTTCTCTCCCAGAGAGATGAAACCATCTCCTCATCAAGAGGAGGGGGCTGAGGGGATGGGGACTCAGGCCATTCATGTCTTCAGTTGCAACTACAACTACTACTACTCTACTCTAACCCATAAATAGTTTTGCCACAGATAAAAATAAAAATGAATCATATCCCTGAAATGGTGGAGTAGTTAAAATACCCAATGTGGGCCATGCATGGCCCGTCAAAAGATAACATAATTAACTTCTTCAATTAGTCTATTTAACTACAGGTGTGTCTGTCTTCTTAAAGGGGAAAACCACCCATTTTCAACATTTTACTATGTCATTAATATACCTTAGAGCTGTTGTGTGGAAATAATAAAAAAGTTCCCCCATTCTGTGTTTCCTAGAACTGTAATTATGAAAAAAATCATTAACATGGTGAAACACATCTTGATGACATCATCAAGATGTGTTTCACCATGTTAATGATTTTCTAGTTCTAGGAAACACAGAATGGGGGAACTTTATTATTTCCACACAACAGCTCTAAGGTATATTAATGACATAGTAAAATGTTGAAAATGAGTGGAATGCTCAAACCTGTTGATCTACATATTTCATATTAGTTCAAAGTTAGATTCAACTGTTCAGGTGACAAGTCCAATGCTTCCTTTAACTAAATAAATCACAGATTAGACAGAGGGAAGGACACATTAACCATATGAACTCTAGTGTCTTTTCTGTGGCAAACATTTGGCAAAAATAGCAAATCACAACATCCATTTTCAATGTATTTGGTGTAGAGGTTACAAATAGGGTGGGTCATATACCCCCCTAAATAGTACATAGTGTTTAAGTTGTTGCATTACAAATACAAAGTACCAAATAAGGCCCTAGTTTGGACAGGAGGAGCTGTGCCTTTAAACAAGCCGTGAACACTTGGCAGTACAGTATATGGCCGCTTCAGCCGAAATGCCTTTCCTTGAAGAGCTCGTCATGCACGCACAAACGCTTACACCCCCCCCCCCCCCCCCCCCCCCACACACACACACACACACACACACACACAAGCTGGTATCTGTAATTGCCATGGGGATCTGGGGAGCTCAGTGCTACCAGCGTTTGGGAATGGAAAAGCCAGGGAGGTTTGCGAGTGTGTGGGGGGGGGATTGGCGGGGGGTTGCCTGTCCTGGAAGCAGCCGTCCTGAATGAGGCATTCCCTAAACCCACACCACCACCCCTCTGGGCTATCTAAAAGCATCTCAGACACAGAGCTCATTGTTGCAGCGCGCGCACACACACACCGGAAAAAGACAGTTGCAAAAAGCAGCAACACACTTATGCTCCCAACTAGCCTCAAGTTCAATGTCCAATTAAAAGTATTCCAAGCACCCCTGTTGACCATTACAAAAAGTTAACTTTCTTGTCTACGATCGGAGGGCTCAAATACACAGCCCACTAAATCATCTACTCCCGTCACCGCTGGTCCCCAAGGACCACATTCAGTCCCTTGCTGCTACAACAGTGGCATAACATACGCATTTCCCCTCCAAAACTTCCTTTTCACCCACTGTTATCCTACACAAACTTCCTCCATCAGATAAACTGTGATTTCATTCCACAAACACCACACACACACACACACACACACACACACACCTTGATGAGTCTCCCCCATACAGTCAGTCCGACCTATATAGTACATACATACTGTAAGTGTGTTCCACTGATTGTGGCCTATGGGCCTTTAATTGGCCAATCCCCTCCCCCTCGGGACCAATAAGAAACAGCTGATCTGCCTGTATCAATGAAGAGTGGAATTAAAAACCCCACTGCACCGCATGACTCTGTTTTTCTCCCTGCCTGTCAATGGAGCTTTACAGTGAGAAACAGAGACAGTTGCGGTGGGTCTATACTACTCTACTCTGCATACACAGCAAAATCTGGACAGTTCAGGTTCCATTTACAGAACTTTGGAAATTATATGAATGTATTTATTGATTTTATGGTATGTCTCTGCTAAATCCCCCTCTCCTCCAAAAACAATGACACTCAAGTTTACACACACACACAGTATGGGTGCAAAGGAAAAAAACAGAAAGAAACAGAAAAAGGAATGTCACAAGGCAACAACTTCCTGTATTTCTTCTTTTTTAAGGCCTGCAAAGCGCTCTACTCATAGTTAGGCTCTACTATACGCTAGCAACACTAGTACACTACACTGAAAAACGATGACATTCTGAGCAGAAACACATCACAAACACCACAGCATGCTTGTCAGTGTCACTAGTACAAACATGTCAGTTTATTACCGCACACCATATTAAAAGCTGAACAGATCCTACAACTGACCGAAAAAGAGAGCCTGCTAGCTGCAGTTTGTGCCCCTCTCATACTACAGAGAAGGTTCCTGAGCACATGATGTGGTGTGAGGGTTCACTGCTGAAACCATGTGACCTTAGTCTCAATGTAACATTGAACTCTTGACATACAGCAAAAACTCATGGTTTCCTTATATGGCCAGTAAATGAGTGAGATTGCTGGCCTTTCTATGTCCAGCTTTTAGTGTGCGTGTAAACACAAACTTTTTCTTAACACAAACATGAAATGCCACTGACAATGAATGGAGCGTTACTTTTGAGTGTTTATGTAAACACAAACATAGCGTAAACACAAACATTGAAGATGAAGGTGAGGACGCAAATTCTCATTGGCTGGAATGAGATGATCATGATGTATAAGAGCGCCCCTCACTTCACACAGGTGTGATTTGTCAATTGGATGGATGCATGGATATATGGATATAGCTCAGCTTGTTGACAGCACTACACACATGGATGCAGCTAACACTTCAACCGCCGATTGCAAAAACGTATTTTTTGAGGGGCGCTACTAGCCCCTCCTATGCCCAGCTTTCCGGGTTTGTGTAAACACAAACTATGGCTTGTGATTGGCGATGACGTGATTGGCTGAGAAAAGTACAAGCAGAAAAGTGAAGACGGAAAAGTGAGGACGGAAATTGTGATTGGCCAGAAAGAGATGATGTATGATGATAAGAGCGCCCCTCAATTCACATCAGGGTGTGATTTTTTTCACAAATTCACAAATTAGTGGTGCTGCTGGGCTGGACATGTAGACGTATCTGCCATCCCCAAGTGTTTTTTGTCAGGTGAAACCTGACCTAACAACGCTCAGGAAATGTAAGCGACCACAGCGCCACTTTGCGCGACCTAGTTCGACTGATCTGATTGGCTGCCTCGTCCGATTGGCTGCCTCGTCTGCTTGGCTGCCTTGTCTTCTATGTCTGCCTCCTCTGCCTAAGCCAATGGGAGTGTAGTATGATTACCTGCCTCCTAAGCTATGCCACACGCACCGCGAAAGGGCTGATTTCCGCACCGCTGCGAGCAAGCTTTGCAGTCAGCTGCTAATGTTATGAGCTGGCCAGCAGGGAAGCCACAACAAAACGTCATTGAACCACGCACAGAACGTCGGAAATGAACGCAAACAACGGCCGCGAGGCACGAGGTTGTGACACACAAACATACGTTACTAAAAATAATAATCATACCAATATGGGGGGGGGGGGGGGGGAACACAACGGAGACAAGAACACAACAGAGACAGTGCCACAAACAAGGCCTGCGAGGCGTGAGGTTGTGACACACAAACATACACGTTACTAATATAATAATCATATACTAATATGGGACACACACACACACACAACAGAGACAGCGCTTCTTTCACCTGACAAATATCACTATGTGATCATTACTTGTTTATAACAGGAAGTTCCATGAGTACCAAGAGAATATCCAAGAGTCAGAGTGTAGTGTCCACATCCCCTCCCTTTCCCTCCCCTGAAATTATCACAGAGCAGATACCGTTGGAATTGTCAAAGTGTGACTTCAGTCGAAATTATAATAACGTGACATAGTAAGTGTTAACTGTTAAGTGAGATAAGCTAGCTAGAGCAACTTTGAATTGAGGGGGATGCTTGCGGAAACGGAGAAGGAAGGAAGTAGTCATTTCAGCACGGGACAGATAAGAACATTCTGACAAATCTAAGTAACTAACTAACTAGCTAACTACAGTGCACACCAAGATTACTTGACAGCATCACTGAATTCCATGCATCTCCCTCCTCCTGCAGCGATACAGTAGTTTAAATCTAAACATTTCCTATACAGGGAAGGTACATGTACATTAGTGTTTTATTAAACACAAACATGCTCTTGCTTTCATCGACATTAACCAAGACCACTTTGGCTAATGATAAATAATATGCATACAAGAACATGACATGTAAAGACCAGAGAGCTCTTTCTAGTGCACAGGCTAGGCTAATATATATAGCTACCTGGTCGGCGAGTTTGAGAACAGCCATATCTCAGTCAGCTTGTTGGTCTGTATGTACATCCACCCTGTCCAAGTAGTCCAGAAGATCAGCCGATGTCTTGATACGACGTCTATAGGCGACCTCCGATGTCGTTGCGTTGTGTTGACCTACCTACCCTACCGCAGTTATCCTACCCAACCCGGTTGATTCCGCAGATGTGTATCTTCTCGCACCTTATTCCTGCGAAGATGGGCAGATCACGAAGGCCGCCGTACCGGGACGAGTACCACCAGGGCCATGGCCCGCTCCGCTATCTACGGCGACGGACGGTGTGAGCCGCGGCAGCCGCCGTTCCACTGCTGCGCTGCTGCAGAGGAGCCAGACGACGGAGGGAGGCGGGGAGGAAGGAAAGCTTTTTCCGACTGATGTAAACAATCTACATTTATGGCTGCTGTTGTTGCGCAGAGCTCGCTGTCGTTACAAGCCATGCACACACTGCCTTCCCTGCTCTGTAGAAGGAGGAAAAAAAAGAAAAAGCCTCCCTCCTCCTCCTCCGAGTCGGCGGTGAAGCTAGTGAAGTGAACACAGATCACACAGGAAGTTCATGCTTCTCTGTTCTCTCCTCTCAGATGCAGAACTGGAGGAGAGCGTTTGGCTTCTTCAGCATCACATAGCAGTGCCCTCGCTGCTACCACCTAGTGGGTAGAATTGCCCTAATGCCCGATTCGTACTTACTTGGTCGCACGACGGTGTCGCGCGTCTAAAATAGCAGACATACAAGCTCACGACGTTCGCATCCACGACGCGCTGTGGGTCTTGTAAATCGGCCATAAATTAAAGCAACAATAAAACACATTGAATGAATCTATGCATGGAAAATGAATGTGCGCCGAATACAACATGAAATGCCGGTCGATTAACAAAGCATTGCATCATGCACTCCATTTTAGAAAATTCTGCACTCCCTTTAAAAGGATTCCAAAAGAGTAGACAAGCTCTTCATGTTGACTCAATAAAGTTGTATTACTTACCATAATCATCACCACTACCACACGCACAGTGGAGTAGTCCAAGCATTCCTTTGTGCTGTTGTGGGTAACTTTTATCTTTCTTTATATACGCATATTTTCCTCAGAACTCTACTGCAGTCTGCTCGTAAATGGAAAATACTAATAATAAACACTAACCTCATATCCCTGTAAAGTCTGTTTTTGAGTTGCATTCATCAGTAGCCTACAATAACAAGTACATCAATTTTGCAATAGTACAGAAACACAGTACAGCTGTACATGTTTTTTTTATGTTCGCCTGCAGGCCTAATGTATTGGGGGGGATACTTGCATTCCCATTCATCCCAAGCATGGATGGGGAGTTGGGGACAGCCTGGGAAATATAGGTCACAGAGCACATGGGCCTTTACTATGTGGAGCAGTAGTACGTGGGTCGTGGGGTGGTAAAGTGGAAGTGGGTAAATGACTAAATGGGGGAGGGGCCGTGTGTGTGTGTGTGTGTGTGTGTGTGTGTGCGCGCGGCACTGGATTATACTGCATACATCACAGCTCTTTGACCCCAACTGTTAGAGGAAGAGCCTGATCTATGACTTTAGAAGGCTCTGTATTCATTCATCTAATTTATAAATATGTATAGCACTAGCCTACTACAAATAAATCAGAGTTTTCAATGACAACTCTGATTTATTTGTAGCGCTATGTATTCTCGGGGGGAATCTGGATATAATCCCCTGGGCTTTTAACAAAGCCATGCATAAAAAAAAATCAATAAATGCCTCCGGGGCCCCTAGGGTTGAGCTCAACAACCTCGACAAGGCCACAGGGACAGCCCTCCCGTCTGCCCGGGTCTCCTCTCCTGTTTTATCTGGGTGTTGTGTCTCAGCACGATGACAAGGCTGATAAGGACAACAGGTTTTTGTTTCAGAAGTCAAGTGAATCATATCCCTCCTTGAACACAGACAACATTGATGAGAATCATGAGATGAATCAGAAATTAATCTTTTGTTCTAGTCCAGGGCTGGAAATTAGCAAATACCCTCTTTGCTGTAACTGGGATTATTCATGTGGGCCTACTTGTATACTTTCACTAAAGTATTTTTTTTATTATGAAAGTAGCCCATTGTACTCATTCATCACATTACATAAATGCACTACAGGTAGGTAAATAACTATCCCTGCACAGAGCAATTTTATCTTTGCCAGACCATGTCTGATTTCCAGGCTAGTTATTGTAATCATGTTTGAATCACATACTGCTGACTTGGCACTGCAGGATAAGCACAGACACAATTGCTGGAAGCTGCCATGCTCATTTCACATACAAAAAACACCAATATGTTCAACATCAAATATAAAACATACACAGATGCATTTTATACAACAATTTATTTGGTCAAATAAAGCAACATTGTGATAAGAACAGTTAAAGTATCAACTGACAGGAGTGTGTGTAGGGAGCAGCCATTAAAGAGGGCCATAAACACACCAAACCTTCATGCTTTCAAACAATTCTGTCCAACTACTTCTCATTCCTTATGCAAGGCTACTCTGACTTCAACCATTCTTTATGGGAAACGCATACAAAACAGGTTTTTAAAAACAAAACAAAATACATAAAGGCTCTACATTGTTCTGTTTTATAGATCTCCTAACTTCACACTGGATGTACAAATGAAATGTTCACCGTTGGCAGTCAAGAGGATGAATGTAGGTTTTTTTGTATGGACCCGATTGACTTTTATGAAACAGATCGATGTGAATTGATAGCTCATTTACAAGATAGCTTAATAAAAAAAATGCCTTAGTCCTTTACCAGGAAAAATAGGACAACTGAGGAGAAATAGAGGGAACAGGAGCGCAAGAAAGAAATGAGTGAAGATAGGAGAAAAGTTTGTAGTTATTTACAAGACAAATTCCAGCTCATAGCGGACAAATGGGTTTTTCTCGTCATTGTAGACCCTTGGGTAGTGGGCGATGAGGGCATCTTGGGAACCGATGTAGATTGAGTTGTAAATCTTCCAGTAGACGTCCCTCACCTTCCTGGCTGGGTGGAACAGACCCTGTGGGTAAGAGCAATACAGAAAGGCTTTAGCACTGTCTACTTGAAATAAGTTATTTTCCTGTCATTAGTTGTGTATTTAAAAAATATTCAAGTGCATGTGTCACTCCAAAAAATGTGTCACTCCAAGAGTTTATTAACTAATGTCTCTTGCCATTTCAACGAGCATACATATTTAGAACAGACATTTAAGTCAAACTAACCACAAGTGGGCAACTACAAAAAGAATATGTAAAACAATGTTTAGAAGCAGATTTAGTCTGAGAAGACGTGATCATGGTCAGTCTTACCTGTAAGCAGTATTGCAACATGCGGCACGGCCCGATGGCAACCCTAAGGCCCTCCAGGGCCCCCATGACAGCTTGGATGACATGGGGTGACGTCTCAAAGACATTGGGCCACACGTAGTTGAGCAGGTGGTTGAGGGAGTCCTCACAACCAAACCCATAAACGCCCAGGGACATGTGCTGCACCACAGCACTGGCCGTCTGTCTGTGGACTAAATCTCTGCAATGTGACAAAGGAAAATGGGGTCAGGGTTCAACATGCAAAGGAAAATGATGTATTATTAGGCAAGTTATTTGCCATTAACTGTACAAAAAATAGTTACTACTGCTAAAGCTCCAAGGCTTCTGGTTATCACCTGTCCATGAGTGCGTCTTCCAGTAGTGGTGTGACTGCATAAATGTAGTCCTTGCCCATCTCTCCAATGTACTCAAACAGAAAGGACAGGGACTTGAGCACACCATTCTGCACATTGAGCTCAGGTACGCGGTACTCATTCATGAGTGCCGGCAACACGGTGAAGGGCGAACAGGTCTCGGCCACGATGGCAATGGCCACTGTGGTACAGACACGGTTCTGACGCTCCTGGACCTTGAGGTTATTGAGCAGAGTGGCCAACACATCGTGGGGTCTGAGAGAAGAGGGTACAGAGTGAGGCTACAATCTACGTTGTGTAGAATTACAATTATTGTGTCTGTTCCTGTACCCACTTTAAACCCTGCATCCACATTTTGGGCATGTCATCATATGCAGACATTTTCAAAGATGTACGAAAATACATGCAAAACTGGACGATAGACATTTTTGATATTTTTTCAGATCCCAGGACATAACGTAGCTGGTGAAACAAAAATGTAGTTTAACACTCACCCAATGGCTTTGGCGATATAACCAAAGGTGTTGACAGTGGCTCTGCGAATTGCCTTTTTGTGAGCCTTGAGCAGCTCCAGCAGCTCAAAACAAATCCTCATCCATTCCCTGGCTGACACGTACTCTGCTCCCCTGAAAATGTAAAACACCACATCAGCCATATGTCTCAGCTCACCTCAACTTGTGAGTTGTGAAAGGATTATTTTTATCATGCCATTGTTTTGCTTTTTATTTAGACAGGACAATGGAGAGAGAGAGAGCGAGAGCAGAGGGGGAGAGCGCGAGCAGAGGGGGAGAGAGAGAACACAAGGTCTCCAACTGGTCAACTACGCAAGACACGTACACATCACTTCCTCCCGTCGTGTATTCATATTCTGGCTGTATTACTCAATGTTGCCACACCAACCTGTCTGCGATTCTGCCCACTAGGTCAATGCAGTTCTCCTGGACCTTCTCGTGTCGATTCTTCAAGATGGGTGTCAGACGAGGGAGCAAGTCTTTGATTGGTGGGGTCATCTTGTGCATACCTTGTAGGAGAAAATGTCCAATTAGCTATATAAGAAGTCATTAATGGCCCCTACACACTGTAGGAGTTTTAAAGTAGTCGGCGAGTCATCAGATCGTTATGTATTTCACACTACAGGAGTCTTCTTTTTTCTTTTTACACTAAACGATTGATAGCCGAGTAGGCATCATCACACAAGATGCGATCCAGACGCGATACATGAATGATACATTTGTTTTTTATTCCAATTCATTTTGACTGACTGACTGTCTCTCACACACACACACACACACACACACACACACACACACACACACACACACACACACACACACACACACACACACACACACACACACACACACACACACACACACACACACACACACACACACACACACACACACACACACACACACACACACACACACACACACACACACACACACACACACACACACACACACACACACACACACACACACACACACACACACACACACACACACACACACACACACACACACACACACACACACACACACACACACACACAAAAAGTTTGCAGCATTGAACGATGCGGTTTATCGTACATTATTCAAGTGTGTAACAGCAATGTTGGGCTCATATAATACAGCTACCAATATGTACGACACAGGGATTTACCCAAGGAATAAAGGTTATATATATCATTATGATCTGATCATATAGCCTGCCCTACAGTCGATAGACAGACAGTGGCTGTGAGCACATGCAGCTGTCTTGTGAAGTTGTGCTCTCATTGGCTGTAATACAGGATTTCTCGGGGGGCAAATATCGTGCAGTGTGTACGAGCCATTAGTCGGTTAGTTTCAACTCGGTTTAGTGTGTTGCTGAATTGTGCAAGAAGGGACAGCTTGGCTCACTTTAATTGTCTGGTATAGTTACAGCTTGCTTTAGGGTTTTATTTGTGAATTAGGACAAAATACTTTCATTTACTAAACACAATTAAGTATGTAGTACTAATGTTAATATTCATGAAGCATAAAGCCGGAATAAATGTATAGTTTTGTTTGTCACCAACGGGTGCAGGTTGAGAACAGAGGTGATTTGAACGTCATTCTCTGCTAGCTCTCGTGCTGGTGTGTCAATCTAGCGAGGTACTAGCCCTGATCCGACCATGGGAGAGGTCCAACAGGCGAGAATGATTCGCATACAGGCCCACCCTCCCACCGCAACAGGTCACCCCTCTGGTACCTTAATGTTTTGCTATTATGTAGCATACAAATTGTATGCTACATATTTTGCACTGCATTTTTTGATAAGAGTCAAAAGTAAACCTATTGTCACATCCCTAGAAATTAATTTATGGAAAGTGTGTGCGTAGTAGTTAAGCTAGCATACCGATGACATTGACGATGGCCTTGAGGGCTCCCAGGATGCTACCCAGAACCTCAGGGTACTCTTCTCCCAGGTACTCGTATAACACCACTCCCAAGTGACCCATCAGCTTCTCCTGCAAATGGGTAGACCGATAGAATGTGTTAGTGATAGTGCCAGTGATAGTTTATGTCACTGAAATGATGTGTGTATGTGTGTGTGAAGGCGTACCTCCTGGCAGGTCTTCATGACCACTGCTGTGCGGGAGATGAGGTCAGCAGCCTGCTGACGGACCTTGGCTGACTTGTTGTTGAGACGCCATAGCACCGTACCACAGATCTGAGGCAGGTATGGCTTCACACGTTTCCCCAGGGCGTTGACCACTGTGCCGAAACCGTTCAGCATCACTGAATCCTGGACAAAGGAAATGAGTGTGGTAATCAGTAAAGACCTGTCATTTACATTTAATTTCCGCATTCTGACTAATTTCCTAGATTAAAGAGATCTTAATCAGCCTTGTTTTTAGTTTTTCAAATATAGGGGCCACTCCATTCTCTATTTTCTATGTAGTGGACATGCTTCAAATGTAATTATTGTTTCATATGCAGCCAGCTCGCCCATGTTCAGCCAAGCAAGTCTCACATGACTCACCTCTGTAGTCTGTTCCTGGAAGGCATAGAGAATGCCGTCAATCAGCTGCTCTTCCAGCTTGTGGTCAATGTCTGCTGCTCCAAGATTGCCCATGATCTTCTCGATGGTCTCCATCACCATCTTCCTGTACTGCTCAGCCTCATCCTTCAGGTCGTCCACAATACGCGAAATGATCTCGGCCGCTCCCACCTTGTTAGCCAGCTCCACTGTGGTGTCTACCAGCTGCAGGAAGGAGTCAACGCAATAACTTAATACGTGTTACGTCTATAGTTCACATATACCGATCCCTGAATTTGTAAATGTATGTGGCGTCTCTCCTGTATGAGTGTGTGTTTCTATTGTTGTATTGTTTATTGGATCTTGTTTAGTCGATACACTTAATTGTTTTAGCTCATGCTCATTTGATTTAGCTATTTTGTCTCATCCGGTTAAGGAAATAGGTAGCTGATATATTGCACTTTTACCTTAGCGCTAGGTATACTCTTGGTTGCTTGTTTTTGCAGAAAATGCACTAAAGACTTCTGGTGATTAGTAGTTTTTGTTCCCTACCTATGTTGAATACACTTATTGTAAGTCGCTTTGGATAAAAGCGTCTGCTAAATGACTGTAATGTAATGTAATGTAATGTGTGCGCTGACCTGTCTGTAGTTGCGTCTGTCCAGAGCCATCCTGTGCTGCCAGAAGTGCTTGAAGAAGGGGGGGAGAATCTCTGTCTTGATGTAGTTGGCCTCAACACCGTCAGTGCCACAGCACTGCTTCACCACCTGACACACAAGGCAAGAGAACAAGCTTAGACATGGAATGCAACCGGGTGCAACCCCCAAGACGTCTGGTATAGTTACAGCTTGCTTTAGGGTTTGATTTGTGAATTAGGACAAAATACTTTCATTTACTAAACACAATTAAGTATGTAGTACTAATGTTAATATTCATGAAGCATAAAGCCGGAATAAATGTATAGTTTTTTTTTTGTTTGTCACCAACGGGTGCAGGTTGAGAACAGAGGTGATTTGAACGTCATTCTCTGCTAGCTCTCGTGCTGGTGTGTCAATCTAGCGAAGTACTAGCCCTGATCCGACCATGGGAGAGGTCCAACAGGCGAGAATGATTCGCATACAGGCCCACCCTCCCACCGCAACAGGTCACCCCTCTGGTACCTTAAGGACAATCTTTTTCATCTCCTCGTCGGGGGACTGGAACTCTCTGATGAGGATCAACATCACCTCTCTGGTGTAGTAGTTGGCATATTCTGCATCCATCAGAGGGATCAGGTAACCGATGGCCTTTAGGAAGGCAGCCAGACCCTAGGACAACAAAATATGCTTTGTTTAATCATTGGTACACCTTTAGCCATTATTTCATTTAAATAGTTGTCCATTGTCTGTTGCTACCAGCAGAGCATCGTGGTCCACATCTGACCTCTCTACTGACAGCAGCAGTCCCTCACAGAGGAGGATTTTATAGCAAGGAGATATTCACACTGCAGCCACACACAGGCTCAGTGTTGGGTGATGATCTTGCATTAGGAGTCAATTTGTTGATTTACAATTTTACAGTCTAATTTCATTACGTTTGGCTTGTCAGTTTCTCACCTTTCCTCTGTGTTGTCTGATACCCTTCCAGAGGGGCTTGAGAACAGAGTCAAAGGACTCAATACCGTAGGGTGTGGCGGCTTCAGCCAGGGCGGCGATAGCCAGGGCGCTGATGGTCCTTACTTTCTGCTGTTCATCGACCAGACCTGTAGACGCATGGGAAAAACAGGCAACAGATCAATCACAGCATGATTTGCAGTGCACTTCCTCTGGACATATTAACTGTTATGCGATTAATCTAGCTACCAACATGTTACTGATGGAAATGGTTGGAGGAATGAGTGAACACTGACCATGTTCTATGATTTCCACCAAGCTTCGCAGGTGGGGCAGGATGGCGCAGCCCATGAGAATTGCAATCTGCTGTACAATCTTGATGCCCGTGTGTCGGGCCTGCCAGGACTTCTTGCTCTTACACACAGCTTTCAGGAAGGGTAGAAGAGAGGGGATGCCCAGTGCAGAGGCCACCACAGCAAACGCTCTGGCAGTGGTGTTTCTGACATACTCGTCCATGTTGTCAATATCGGGACGCATGGTTGAAATCATAGTAGCCAGGCCTGCAGCCTGGAGGACAGAAGAAAATAACATATTAGACAAAACATATGATTCTGTAATGAGAGTAATTTAAGGAAAACTGTGATAACCACCATATACGACAGAGTATAAATTATGCATGTTGCATAACATTTGAGGGGCGCTAGCCCCTATGTCCAGCTTTTAGTGTGCGTGACAAACACGTGTAAACACAAACTTTGTCCTAACACAAACATTAAATGCGATTGACAATGAATCTTTGAGTGTTTGTGTAAACGCAAACATTGCGTAAAACATTGAAGACGAAGGTGAGGACGCAAATTCTAATTGGCCGGAATGAGATGATAAGAGCGCCCCTCACTTGAGTCACTTCACATGGGGGTGATTTTTTGTTAACAAAGAAACAAATCTACAAGCTAGCTCAGCTGTTAGCTTGAAGATCTGATCTAGTTTGTAAAACTGTTCTTTTAAGCAAGCAACACTGTATAAAAATGTGTAAATAATCACAATACTTGTAATATCCAACTTCATAGCACAACTTTTGTGCATGGTGAGCAAACATTTGCCTAATACCAGTTTACTGTTTTTATATTGCCATACTCAAATGTATCCCTATTTTCTTACACCCGTACTGTTAAACAGGCAGAAATAGTTGTCTAAATGTCTTATAGGTGAATAAATGTCGTCTTCTTTTTTTTGTCACCAACGGGTGCAGGTTGAGAACAGAGGTGATGAACGTCATTCTCTGCTTGTTCTCATGTTGGTGTGTCAATCTAGCGAAGTACTAGCCCTGATCTGACCATGGGAGAGGTCCAACAGGCGAGAATGATTCGCATACAGCTCACCCAGGAGCACAGTTCTCTCCTCTTGTCCCCAAGTACAATCATATTTAATCTCCTAAAAACAAAGCACACTGCATGCAGACAACAACACCACAAACTACTACAAATGCTGTATCTCACCTTTGCCAAGTTGGAAATGATCTCCCTCCCTTCCACTCTGGCATAGTAGTCCTCATCAATCAGCAGGGGCTCAATCACCACCAGGATCTGGACACAGAGATGATAAATCAGTCTCATATACAGAGGAAAAACATGTTCTTCTCTATCTCTCACACACACACACACACACACACACACACACACACACACACACACACACACACACACACACACACACACACACACACACACACACACACACACACACACACACACACACACACACACACACACACACACACACACACACACACACACACACACACACACACACACACACACACACACACACACACACACACACACACACACACACACACACACACACACACACACACACACACACACACACACACACACACACACACACACACAGGGCTCAGCTCCAGCTTACCTTGTGTACATATGGTCGGACCAAGTCGTCCAGTTTGTAGAGGATGCGGTCGATGACCTTGACCAGAAGATGGCGCTCTTGGTCTTCCAGTGTAGGAGACATGAGCAGTGGCAGGATCTGGTTGAACAGGGGACCCGCTCCAAACTCACGTGCCTTGTCTGTTATCTGACGCAAAGCCGCCTAGAAGGGAGAGCAGGTCAAAATAGTCAAAATTGGTATACTGGAATTGTCTTCATTGTCCTTGCCAAGACTTGTTTTGTCTGCTGCTCCCAGTGGAACATGGTGGTCTACTATCTGTCTACCTCTCTACTGACAGCAGCAGCGCTTCACACTGTAGCCACGCTCAGGCTCAGTGCTGGGTGAAGATCTTGCATTAGGGAGACTTTGACATTTACTTGAAATGAATGACATCTTAAAGCGCCCCTCACTTGAGTCACTACACATGGGTGTGATTTTTTGTTAACAAAAAAACAAATCTACAAGCTAGCTCAGCTGTTAGTTTGAAGATCTGATCTAGTTTGTAAAACTGTTCTTTTAAGCAAGCAACACTGTATAAAAATGTGTAAATAATCACAATACTTGTAACATCTAACTTCATAGCACAACTTTTGTGCATGGTGAGCAAACATTTTCCCAATACCAGTTTACTGTTTTTAATCAATACAGTATTGGGAAATAAAATATTGCCATACTCAAATGTATCCCTATTTTCTTACACCCGTACTGTTAAACAGGCAGAAATAGTTGTCTAAATGTCTTATAGTTGAATAAATGTCATTTATTTTGTGTTTGTCACCAACGGGTGCAGGTTGAGAACAGAGGTGATATGAACGTCATTCTCTGCTTGTTCTCATGTTGGTGTGTCAATCTAGCGAAGTACTAGCCCTGATCTGACCATGGGAGAGGTCCAACAGGCGAGAATGATTCGCATACAGCTCAAACAATGATTATTAAACAGATCTGAGAGCAACATGGGCAGGAATCAACCCAAAACCCCAGAGTGTAAAGATGGAAGGCAATTCAGGGCTGTATTATATGCACAATGGGATACTGTTTTGAGTGAGGGAGGATGGGATTTGGTAACTCAGACTGACCTTCCTCATGGGCGGCGTTCCATTCTTAATCTTCAACAGAAGCTTCATGATCTTCCTCTCTTTTTGCTCCTCGGGACTCAGTGTAGACTCATCCACCTCCACCTACCAAACACAATGTTACTCATACTTTGTATGCTTAATCAGCAGGTTTATTTTGGTGAGCAACATGTACGACAAAGTATAAATCAGGCTTTAGCAAACACACCTTTGGATTTTTAAGCGACAGTACTAAAATAACAATTGGCTGTGTTTTATGCATTGTGTGTATGTATGTGTGTGTTAAAATACATGTGCGCAGTACTCACCAGCAGTTTGTCAAAGTATTGGATGTCGTCGGGTTTGAGGAAGGGGAGGTTTCCGGAGGGCTGATCGTTCATCTGCTTCATGGAGCGGTCCTCTGTCTGCATGTGGAAGCCCGTCATGCCCCCAATAGGGGTGGGGGTGGCTGACAGCTTACGGGCTGGGGTACGAATGGGAACGTAGCCTGCTGGTGGGGGCAAAACCTGAGGGAAAGATCATTTACAATTTAGCAGACGCTAAATGAGGGGGAAAGAATTGTCAATACTATGACTTATTTATTCTGCACAATAAGTCACCTCCTCATTAGTAATAGACGAATGATCAGACTGGACCAGGGCCTATACCTTGTATCCCTCAGGGAACATGAATGATCAGACTGGACCAGGGCCTATACCTTGTATCCCTCAGGGAACATGGCGTCCAGCTCATCATCTGTCAGTGGACGATTCCTCTCATCAATTTCTCGCTCCCATCTCCATGCTTGCAGCTGCTCTGGGGTCATGCTCATCAGATGACCTGAAGAGAACACAAAAGTAAACAATGCATTAGAAACACATCAGCCAGTAAAAAGAAAAAAGCACGTAGGCCTGAATGACTGCTCTCGTTTACCTGGTGTGGGTGTGGCCATGTTCATGGCTGGGGTTCCTATGGGGGTTTTCCCAGGGGTAAGGAGGGGTGTGGAAGAACCCATCTGACTGGCAGGGGTCTCGTCCCAACGAGACTTCCTCTTACTGGCCCCTGGTGTGGGGGTCTCTCCCACTGACTCCTCTCCTCTGTCTGTGCGCGGAGTCTCTGCCCAACCACTGCCGTGTCCGGGGGTTTCCCTCTCTGTCTTTGGGGTTTCATCCCAGCGGTTTTTGCGAACGCTGCCCGTGGCACCACCATGCCCGGGGGTTGCGTGACCGGGAGTGTCTCTGCCAGGAGTGGCAGCTCCGGCCGGTGTGTGGCTGGGCGTGGGGTCCCACATGCGGGTGCTGGGGGTGGCCCCAGGGGTTTCACTTCCCTTGGGCCGACCAGGTGTCTCGTCCCAGCGGCTGTTGGAAGGTGTGTGCCCAGGGGTATGTGCAGGGGTGTGCCCTGGAGTCTGTACAGGAGGGAGATACAGGAAGCAGAAGAATGTTAGACATAAAGGCCGTAGTATAGAATGAAGCAAAACATTTTGAGCACTGCAAAGCAAAACAATGCTGTGTTGTGGCATGGAGAGGCATACAGACATGTGTGCAGAGTGTAGGCTTCACTGCGGTGCATCCAGGCAGAAATAGTTGTCTAAATGTCTTAGTTGAATAAATGTCATTTTTTGTGTTTGTCACCAACGGGTGCAGGTTGAGAACAGAGGTGATATGAACGTCATTCTCTGCTTATTCTCATGTTGGTGTGTCAATCTAGCGAAGTACTAGCCCTGATCTGACCATGGGAGCGGTCCAACAGGCGAGAATGATTCGCATACAGCTCACCCAGGAGCACAGTTCTCTTCTCCTGTCCCCAAGTACAATCATATTTAATCTCCTAAAAACAAATCACACTGCATGCAGACAGCAACACCACAAACTACTGCTACTTCTGTCCTCCCAGTGGGAGGACAGCAGATGGAAAAAATATACTGAAAATGGTTGGGGACATGTTTGCTGGTTCTCAATGGTGAAAACACCTAATGTTTAAGGGAATATTTCACCAGCTAAAAATCACATAGTTCAATCCCTGCCATTTCATCAAATATCTTCAGAGTCTGAATACACAGAAACTACACAGAAGACAGTAGCTTCCCAATGCTCAAGGCAAGGCTCTGAACTAGTTCACCCAGCCAGTTTTTAAGGGCAGATTCACAGAGTCCGTTTGATCCAAACTGTTCCCGAATACGATTGCCTGGTCCCCGCTGGCCATGATTCATCCGCACCCGAGTACACTTCATTCAACTGTATTCGATGCTTTCAAATTGCATCCATCCGTATCAGAGTACACTTCAATCGGTCCTGAGACTACCTCCATGCGGTCCCGGGAATGGTTGGGTGATCCGCTCCCAGGAACGGTACACGCAGCATTCACACTACCACAACA
Organism: Electrona antarctica; assembly: GCF_951216825.1. Lineage (NCBI taxonomy): Eukaryota > Metazoa > Chordata > Actinopteri > Myctophiformes > Myctophidae > Electrona > Electrona antarctica. The sequence continues at coordinate 13,277,304 of NC_136794.1, read as the reverse complement.
TCTGCCCTCAACGATATTTCCATTAGTGTGCTATACCAAATCTAAGATGGTTCTACCTCAGCTTTTTCGTCAGCCTGGTCCCAGCTGGACATCTTTTTGGGCGTGGTGTTGGTGGGTGTTTGGTTTCCTGCCTCTGCCGTCTGGTCCCAGCGACGCTTTCGCTTTGCAGCAGCTTGGGAAGCGGCGGATCCATTCACAGCCTTCAAATCCCCTGTCTTGGCCTTTTCAGCCAGCAGCTGACGGATCTCACTCTGTGGGGGAGACAAACAATGGAAATAAGCTCTCAAGCTTTTGGCTTTATCCTTTTGACATAGGTATATTTTGTCACATTTGCCATTGACAATGAAAGGAGACTTTACATCATTCACTACAAGCTAGCTCAGCTGTTAGCTTGAAGATCTGATCTAGTTTGTAAAACTGTTCTTTTAAGCAAGCAACACTGTATAAAAATGTGTAAATAATCACAATACTTGTAACATCCAACTTCATAGCACATTTTTTGTGCATGGTGAGCAAACATTTGCCTTAAAATATTGCCATACTCAAATGTATCCCTATTTTCTTACACCCGTACTGTTAAACAGGCAGAAATAGTTGTCTAAATGTCCTAAAGTTGAATAAATGTAATTTTTTTTGTGTTTGTCACCAACGGGTGCAGGTTGAGAACAGAGGTGATATAAACGTCATTCTCTGCTTGTTCTCATGTTGGTGTGTCAATCTAGCGAAGTACTAGCCCTGATCTGACCATGGGAGAGGTCCAACAGGCGAGAATGATTCGCATACAGCTCACCCAGGAGCAGTTCTCTCCTCTTGTTTTACGTCATGTGTCTGTCAATGGCATTTAATGTTTGTGTTGCCACAAAGAACCGATTTGTTCAATGAAAGGAGAATTTACGCCAAATGTGGACAAGCAAATCGGCTTTTCTAAACACAGTGCAACTGTTTTTTAAACATTGTATCATGGTTAAAAGATAACATAAGTTGTAACATAAGTAATTATTTTTTTATTGAATGACGTATGACGGGTGTGATTTTTATACAACCCATCACTATATGAGCCAAGCCTAGGATTCTAATCGGCAGCCACAATTGTCACTTCTTTACGAATGTGTTCAGCAACTTTGTCTGGGGGAGGATAGAAGCACAGCCTACCTCCTCTTTGGTCAGGTGCTGCTCTCTCATGACGTCCATGTATGACCGCGACTGCTTCTTGGGGTCTGGCGTTTTGCCCCCTGCGCGAAAGAGCACGAACAAGAACAGAGTACCTTCATTAGAACACACCCCGCGGGACCCGGTTCATAACAAAACACAGCAAGCACATACAACACAGCCAGCTAACCCTGACTCTCTTTATATGCTCATATCAAATTTCTCTTTTCTTTTTTTCTTTCATTTGTTTTACAGCTGAAACACAACAACAAATCCCTAGAGATGTACATATTCTGTTGGTTTTTACATACAGACATAGCAGTCTATAGAAAAGAAAAACAAGCAGATACATTGAGACAAGAGCTGATGTTGCTCTGTTTTCTTTTTAAAAAGGAGATTAAGGAGGATATAGCCATCACTGATGCAGGGGTCCTGGGCTGTGCTCTCCAGAATACGTACACTTTCAGTGCCAAGTGGTCCTTCTGCAGTCAGACTTCAACCGGCAGAAAAGAAGCCTAGAAAATTGCTCTTTACCATTAGTAACACTTTGGAAAAGGGTTGGAACTCACACACAATAGTATACCACCTGTAGTGCAATGTTTTACGGCACTCAAAGAAATAAAAAATCTTCTTGAGGTTTAACCTCAAATAAAATAAAATTGTAATTAAAAAAAGTTTGTGGTTCACATTACTAATTATTCACAGCAAATAAAGATGAAGTCAAGACATTGAGGGTACATCTAGGAGTGAATTATCTCCTCAGCGCCATCAAAACTAGCAGTTCTGTTGCTACCTCTGCAGCCAAGTTCATGGGATGAGGACAGAAAAATTAACCAGTCACTTAACTTCTGGTCATAAAGCTAGGCTGTACTGGGTTACTCTAACAGTTCATAAAGCTAGGCTGTACTGGGTTACTCTAACATCTGAATGATTCCAACAATAATTACATTAAAATCCTAAATTTGGATCTTGACATGTTGTTTCAAGACAAAAGTATAAATGATCAAAAAACAAAATAAAGTAACGCATAATCCCACAAACAAAAGTTTGATAGGCTCTGATTTGCTACAACTTCATAAAAGTTCTCATCTATGGTTCCTGGTAAAGTCAAATGATAAAATAAAACAAAAATAAATGGATTGTGGGGGACAGAGGTTTGCTGTAGCTAAGCTGCATTTGTTTCCCCTCATAGGCTCCCCCAGTCAGATAAGCAGCCAGTGGACCCTGACCAAACTGACAAGTGCACACTTCTGTGTGTTCACCATAACCTACACAGGATGAGTTGCTGCGCCCTTAACAGAGTGCAGTACAGGACTGGCAAAGCAGTACTGCTGTAGGAGAGAAATTAAGGACAGTTAGTATGGGCCTGTGGTATTGTGGTACACATTTGATAACATATTTCTATTTTACAGAGAGTTGTAAAATAAAAATATATTTACACAACATCTTTGTAAACAACTCTCTCTACATGCAGGGTTTTATAAGCCCTACCAACACTAAACCACATGTGGCACACAGGCCTTCTTCAGCTTCTATTCTCAAGGGATGTGTACTAGTATGGAATCTTGCTAAGAATTGCTTGTGTTGTGGTGCAGACTACATCCGTGGTATCCGCTATAATCTTAATGGCATTCCTAGACAGCAGTTAATAAGCTGTGAAAGACTCATATTGGGGTGTGTATCAAGCCAGGTTAAGGCTTACAAATTTGAAAGTAAGGGTGACCACCGATCAATAAGTAATACAGTGGATTACTTCCACCATTAACGCCAACACTAATAGAAGACAGAGAATAATTGACTCCGACACCAAGATGTGGTGGATACAAATGTTGAGGCAGGTGCACTACAGCTATTGAACAGTTCACATAATGGTGAATGCACCGATTAGATTATATGTAGCCTAATTTATTAAGACCTGTGGGGCGCTGCATACCTAAGTCTGACAATTCAACGGCAAATGTAAGCAACATAATGTTGCCGTATGATACCAAAGAGGAGAAACTGAGGTTACAGACAAGGTCTGATTCTATAACTAATTTTTATGAGTGACCTTTCAATACTTGGAAGCCACTGTGAATATGCTCCAGGTGACTGAGCCAAGCCAAGGTTATATAAGGCCAGCACATTTCTCTCCACTGCCTGCCTCGTGACATGTAGTTCTACATGTACGGGCGGATTGGTTATTGCAATGTCCTCAGCTACTGAGCACAGGAGAGTGCAGAGGGGTGAGCTATGCCAACATTGACCATCAAATGTAGCCTACTTGTCAAACTTCATTTCTCATCCCTGTTGCTATCACAGCCTATTTCTCATCCCTGTACTATCACAGCCTATGGTATTACACCTTCCCATCATCAGTCTGTATGGGTCTGTTAACCCTTCGACACAAATTACCGCAACCCATGTTTGTTAGGTGAGCCATCCTCTTAGCAGGAGAACACCCAACTACCTCTTCCAGTAAACCATATGTCAACCTCACTCTGAGATAAACGTTATTGTATCGCACTCATGTAAAATAGTCTGCGTTCACAACAGTAAAGGTGGTTGCAGGTGGTTTTTCGGAAAACCGATGGAGAAACGCAGCTAAAAATCCGAATTCGCATCCGATTCGAGCCCGGTGTGTGGAGACCTTAAGCCTTCCAAAACAAAATTAAACAAAGAAGATATTCCCACTTGAGTCTGTTGCAAAATTGAGGGAAAAGTCCACTGGAAATCAAAGGACAAAGAGGAACAATTACAATGGTGTCATTGGGACCAGAAAGGATTGACCACAAGGAAGGGGCTAAGTCTGGGGAGCAAAGCATTGCATTTGTGGCCGAAGGGTTGAACAGCAAAAAGGTGTGTGAGTTTGAAACCCTTTGTAGACACAGGGTCACAAAAACAAAGAGAAACACCATGAACAAGGGGAGGAAATGGGAGGATGTGATGAGGAAAGGACAGGTGGTGAAAATTACCGTCTGCAAAGGGGTCGAGACGTTCAGGGGAGATGATCATTTGTCTGCGGCGGGCTTTGTACTCGTCCTCCCGGTCTGCAATCTTCGCGGGGCGATGCTCCGCAAATGGATCATACTATAGAAGAGGAAACGGAGACATGGTAGCATCAGAGAAAATGGTAGTACATGACTGCCAACACAGGAGTTTTTCTATCCCCCCTTTCTTTCAAAATAGAAGCTCGGGTGACGGGAAGATAAGGCCGATTTTACTCTGTAAGCCCACCCCCCCCTTCCGGACAAAAAACGGGAGACATAATTTTGCTTGCTTACCTCACTAAGATTACGATAAAGTCGCTAATGAATCGCTCGCTTCATATTTTGAACGAGTGGCATGTTGAAGTCAGAAATGAAGAGCTTAATATATCCATCTGGTCAAAACCACGGAGAGCTTAGATTACGCGCGCCGAGCCTTTCTTTGTGAACAGTAAACAGGGAAGTGAACGACAACATGCATGGACGAAAGACCAAGGAGTATGGTGCAGAAGGAGAGGCCAACTCCAAAAAAAAAAGAGAATATTTTTCTCTCGTTTGATATCAATGAAAATGCACTAGGACGTGTGTACACGTCCTAGCAACCCGTCGGTTGGATTAGTTATGACGTTCCCTCACGTCGTACGGTCTAAATGGGTTAACCGGCCACGCATGTCAGAGCCACGGGGGAGTCTTAACCAGCCACGCATGTCAGAGCCACGGGGGAGTCTTAACCAGCCACGCATGTCAGAGCCACGGGTGAGTGTTGGTGACAGGTTAGACAGCTCGATGGGTTGCTATGGATACTATGGTCACGTGATGTTGGGTGGTACGTCAGACTGTCAGCTGTTCACTGGTGGCATTTCATGAATGGAAGGAGGGGGTGAATGACGGGGAAGTCCAACTTTGCTGACCGCTTTACAAACGCAAACACTAACACAACACCATGCTGCTATCTGTATACTATTTTGCACTTTGCACTTTGTTATGATGTCGCCATCGTTTTAATATACCTTAATTAATGAATAAAACGCAGTACACTGGAGAAGTGAGTCCTTGGCATGCAGCGCGTCTGGCAGTACATTTCCCCGCTTTTAGCCTCCTTTTTTCTTTTCTTTTTTAGGCTTAATAAGTTTGTCGCCATACAGTGAGTATTACGCAGCCACACATGTCGGTCGGAGTGTTAGTACGTCGTCGGACCAACGTATGCGCCCCTTTATTACTCAGGTGCTGATGGTTATGGAAATAACTAAGCACAATAAAATACTCACTTGCTCTTCCGACTGTGGTATGGCATTGAGTATAGCCACCGGGGCATGGTACCCCGGCTTTTTCTGTCCCAGCAGACTGGTAGATGAATCCTCTTCATCATCCTAGGGAAAAAATAGAGAGAAACAAGAGTCTAGTCAAGCCTTGCCATAGAGGCAGACTCTCCCAGCTCATATGCAACAGGCAAGAAGGGAGCAGTCAAGCTCCTTAAAAAACATGGCACAAATGAACAAGTCTTGTCAGCACTGCATCATGATTTGTAGGCAGCAGAAAGTACAAATAATTACTCAATCTTTAATCCCCACACCCCAAAAAGACAAACTACTCACGTCTTCTTGTTCATTTGCGGCAATTGAGGTGACATAACCAGCAAAGCGGCTATCACTGCCTCCATAAATCTCCTGGTCATAGAAGCCAGTGGAATCTAGGCCCACTCCTTGATCTCCCTCCTCAAGCAGGGCGGCCTTCATCCCCTGGATCTCCAGGATCTGGGCCTCTATGTCTAGAGGGAATACAAGAAACAAGTAAAATTAGTCTACATGTGGTCATCTCTTCTGTCTGTTGAACAGAACCGATGCCAACTAAATAAAGTGCCCCTTGGGGCACAGGTCTCCACCAGGCCAGGTCAGGTTGTGGCCTCCTGTTGGCACTATAATAGGCCAATGTGCCAAGCGTGCCATTTCTTCTTATGGATGGCAATTGGATGATTTGAGGCATTTTGTTCCAAAAATGAGTTTTGCAAAAAATCCACCCGTTGGTGACGCTATAACAGGCCAATGTGAAAAGGGTGGGATATATTCCTCAGCCTAGTAGGAAAGTCTGAAAGATTTCACGTAAATTGCATGCCGCGTTCATGATTTGAGGCTTTTTGTTCAAAACGGGCCAATCCTGCAAACTTTGAAAGCCAATGTTAGCCTATTTGGAATATGAAATATCGGACAGATCAGTCTTGAACACATGACTATAGAGATAGTGTGGAACGATTTGGGGGATTTTTGGACAGAATCTGGAGGAGTAATATCAAAAAATGTGTTTTTTAAAAGTCGGCCTCCTGGTGGCACTATAACTGGCCGTTCTGGAAAATTTGGGGCAGAGGTTCATCGTTGACATCCAGAGAGTGTGTGTGCAAAATTTTGCATCGACTGGGTTAATGGTACTGGAGATTCGCAGTTAACAGATGGACACACACACACACACACAGAGTGCAAAACATACTCTCTCCCCTAGCTGCAATTTGCAAGTCTAGATTTGTGTTATAATGGGATGAATGTAGAGTTGCAATACCCGCCATTGACTCCCCATTCATCCAATTTGCGTTTGCAATCTGCTTGTATTAAACAACGTTAAACTCACCAACATTGCAGCTCTAGGCCAAGCTTGAATTATCCTCTTTCAATCTGCAGAGCTTTTACCGTAGAGCTATGAGCTACTTTCAGTCAAGAAATTCTGTGCAGGTGATTCTTTTTCTAAGTGTTGGAGTTTGGAAGCACTCGTTGAAGTCCCTAACGGCCCTGCGTACCCCCCGTTTCGAATTTGCACATAATGCAGGAGGCAGCAGCACGACCCGTTAATCAAAAACGAGTGCTTCCAAACTCCAACACTTAGAAAAAGAATCACCTGCACAGAATTTCTTGACAGAAAGTAGCTCATAACATGTCTACAGTGGATTTTTATGAAACAAAAGCTTGGCAGATTGAAAGAGGATAATTCAAGCTTGGCCTAGAGCTGCAATGTTGGTGAGTTTAATACAAGCAGATCGCAAACGCAAATTGGATGAATACCTCCAGTCAATGGAGGTATTGCAACTCTAGATTCATCCCATTATAAAAACAAATCTAGAGTTGCAAATTGCGGCTACTCTCTCGAGTCTCTCCATGCCTTCGGCCTGGTGGAGACAATAATGCACAACATACTTTCCCATTAGCTGGTGCATAGCAGCAGCTAATCTTCCTGGGGTCCACACGGAACATAAAAACATGACATTCGACATGAATGACATTACAGGACGATGATATAAAAATAAAATAAAAATATTTTATTTATATATCATTGTCCTGTAATGCAAGGACGGGAACAAATCAAAACAAATGTGAATGACACCATCACAATAGCGCGATAAAAGATGGCAATTTTATATCGCCATGTCCACACAAAATGCATAAGCATTATGATTTTGAAGTGAACTGGAAAATATGTTTATTGTGTTCGCGTCCCACTGGCTACGCCATTTTATATGGCCAACACTGCACACAACGTGTTTCTGACGGTAATGGTATGCCAATATTAGCTTGCTGTTAATGCTGTACCAAAATAATACTAGTATAAGTTTGGGTTGCACCCGTTTAAATTGCACGCTCCAATTGTCGCACTTGAGTACTTAAAATGAGCGACTTTAAAGGTTTTGCGTTGGATTCGTGGTACGGTATTGTGCAGGGTGAAAGCCGTCTAGCATAGTAGCATTAGCTGGCTACATAGCTTAGCAGCCGTCGCCATTATCGTCATGTCTGCGTTGCATCGTAACCAGGCCTACCGCCGCTCACACGGTTTAAATAGAGCAGAAAATCATATTTTTCTGCAAGAAAACATTCTGTGGAGTTATTATAACAAGCGACACGCAATGATGCCACAATTCACACAAAATCAACGAAATAGTGACGACTTTTTGTTATTTAATTTACCTTCGTGTGTTTTGGCGATCTTCGCCATTTTGATGGTGGTTCGTGACTGAAACCGGACTTCCGTTGCTCGGCGGTAATAGCCGTCCCTCGCAACACCGAGCCGCTAACGGCAGTTCTCAGATCAGATTGATTCACAACAGCTGTGTGCCTGTGGTGGCGGACTGGTGGTGTATCTGGTTGACACTACATAAACAGACAAATTTAAATCATTCATTTTTATTTTTATTTTATATTCGTGGCAGGACATTCAGAATCAGGACCATCCCACCATAGAGTTATATCAGACATAGCCTCGGAAACCCAGACGTTTTATTTATATCAGACACATCAGTTAAAACATTCCAGTGTAGACAACAGCAACAATCATCCAACCTTACCAGAATATAAAAGACTAGTAGACTACAGTGTATACATACTGTAAATGCATATTATGCATTGCATATACTAGCATTGGATATGACAAGACTGTCATAGTAGGACAGTATTGAATCTTGTGACCTACAATTTTAAAGTGAAAGCTTAGAAAATTATCCTCTAGCCAATGCTTTGAGTTTAAACAATATTCTGAAAATACAAAAATGGGATCAAATAGAACTTAAATTAAAGGTTAAATCTTAAACATACAAACTATGATATTATGGATTGAAAGAAAACAAAGAATGCAAACACCATTAACACGCATATTAATATGCGTGTTATATATTAACACAGTGAGGTGCTCTAAAGTCCTGTCTAAATCACTAGTTTATTGCTTTTCAAATGCTGTCATGTAGGCTAAAGGAAGCCAAATTAATAATATGTATTTGGCCATGGAGCCACATTCATGATTCTGAATCCATTTGCAAGCATTTTGCATGAAAAACACTCCTTGGGCTAAAAACAGCTAATAGCTGTCATCACAAATGCATGAGGTCATCACATTTGGAAAAGTATAGGTATAGCCTATAGCCTGGGTTCCAGCCTGATTTGCTGTGTCTGGACATCTGAAATGTCACTTCGCAAGTCACTGCGAAGTGAACCCAGGCTGGCAGGCTATAGCCTATCTGCCATTTTTAGCCCAAGGAGTATTTTTCATGCAAAACAAATGCATGCAGTGGATTCAGAATCATGAAAAAACCCTAGTTTGACCCGTTTAAAGCAGAATGATTTTTTGTACATTTTGCCTGCATATAGCCCAACTTTCAGCAGCTGTCACAACGTTTCCCAAGGGAGTTGGGTTGGAACAAATTGAGAGGTGATAGTAGATGTACCTTTATGAACACAACACATTTGTGAAGAAAGCTCTTAAGCATTTTTTTTCCCAGATTGGTCAAAAGTTCGGCTAACTTTATGATGTGAGGGATGTTTCACAACCAGTTGGGCAGTATTCCTGACCTGCTGTGCCACGCTGGTTTCCCTTCCAAGTTTCCAAAAATTGCTTTTCTTCTCCTCTTTCAGCGGTTTCTCCTCCTCCACCTTATTCTCAAGCTCCTGTGCCTCCTTGACTATCATGAAGTAATCACTGTACATTTCCATTGCATCATCAATAATTTATATCTTCACTGGGTATTCATATCGTTGTTCCCTATAGTTCAAAGTTCAAACTAATTGTAGCACTTCCCGTTATCATCAGTTATGTGTTATAGACTAGACTAGAGTGTTATAGAGTGGATCACATTTGGTTTTTGGCTATAGTTCTAAGCCGTAAAAAGAAAACCAGGATTGAGATAATTTTATCTGTTCTATGATCATATAAATATGTCGGCAAATATTATGTCAATAAGACATGCATTCATTAATCAAATATCTTTAACACCCAAAATCCAAATATGATCCTCTCAGATATAGGGATTTGAACTATTTGGCCCTGGGGGATCTCTGACAAGTGCATTCAACCAATCTGCAAAGCCAATTGAGAGACAGATAAGTTGAAATAGGCCTGAAATTTGTAATAGGCCGAATGCCAACATATACAGTTATTATAAATATGTGAGTAACACTTGGGCCCTGGTGAACATACTCAATTTGTAACTAACTGTTGTTATAACTAAGGAAAAAGAAACCAAGGCATTCTTCTGGTGAAAAAAGCTGGGATAACCCACTCGTAGCGGCCAGCACTGCCTTCTTCAGGGTATCAATGTGTGATCTTATGCACCAGTGGAAGTAATAAACCATAGTTACAGCTAGCCAGTGAGCAGAAGAGACTTAATACTCTTGTTGCCTGACTGCTATAGAAAGTAGAAAGTAGAAACCCTTGCTGCACAGGTCATGCTGCATATTTATAATTTTCAGGTGACACATTCCAGAAACCAGAACACAATAGAACAAACAGAACAAAATCCTCGATCTTGCGTAGCCTGAAGCATTTGTTCAGTAACAGGGGTCTCCCTGTGTCTCCAACTCTTTAGTTAACAGAAAATAAAATGTCAGGTTGTTATACCAATTTCATCCAGCCAGGAGAGAGAATTCATATAGGATACATTACAAAATAAATACATTACAGGATGAACACGTGAAATGGGAAGGGTTGAAATAAATAATGAGCAGACAAAATTGGAACTGTATCCAAACACTAAAATTGAAGGTGATGAATGGGTTCTCCTGATTGGATGAATTCGGTGGCCCGCCTGAAAATGTATGTTCTGTTTACTAAAGAGCTGGTGGAGTGACAGGTAGACTACATTATTATTGATAGTGATAGTGATTAGTAGACCTACAGCTTTCACTTTTTAACAAAACACCACATAATATAATACATTATACCTCTAGTTGTTTCTATAACCACATGATGTGTTTTTCTTTAAGGGGGTGTTAGTTATATTTCTCTATTAAAATATGTTATTGATAGAAATCAGAATAAAGAGCTGAAGAGGGGTCTCCCACTCCAAAAAAATCAGGTCAGATACCAGTTTCATAAGGAAAGAGAATAACTATTAAGATTGATTGGTTGAAATTGGTGATAGGCCTATAACATTTTTTCTGTAGGCTATATTAAAGAGCTGTAGAGAGGGGGAGAACCCTTTACTAAACAAATACTCTTCACTTAATGCGGCCTGCGTTTGAATAGGCTATACTTATATATTAATATATGTGAATATACTGATATATACACGTATATTAATATGTAAATACTGTTGTTGATGATCTTCTGTTCCAATTCTAAACATGCAAGTTGAAATTACCCGTTTCCGTTTTAAGTATACAGTCCAGTCCATTGTATTCAATTGCATTTTCTTTATGTCTAATGTAGCCTATATATTTGTTTTTAAGTTAATAAAGTTTATATAAAAGTATAACATATGCACTTGAAATTATGTTACACTGCATGTTTATTATTACATGTGTGACTATTTGTGGCTATTTGAGTTATGGTGTTTACTGACAGTATAGTGTAAGTGAGCACAGATGTGCAATATGTGGCCCCCTGGAGTGAGTGTGGAAATAGTGACCTTTTCCATCATCAAAGTGGCCCAGTGCCCAACCAACGAACGTTTTGTTTTCACTACACATCTTTTGATATTTGTATTTTACTCATCCTTTATTATTATTGTCTATTTTACATGAAAGCACTTTGAATGTCCTCTGCATATGATGAAATGTGCTATATAAAGAAACTTGCCTTCCTTGCCCCTGTTGCCTTGAAAGTATTAGAGGTTAGGCTGCAGCCGGTCAGGTCGACCAAAAGAAACCCAATCCCATATGTCTATACTTTCTATGCCTTATATACACCGGTAACTCTATATGCTCAATCCACCACGTCTCGTGACATCCAGGCGCGTGCATGAATGTGCACGACACACCAATCCCATATGTCTATATGGTCTATGCCTTATATACACCGGTAACTCTATATGCTCAATCCACCACGTCTCGTGACATCCAGGCGCGTGCATGAATGTGCACGACACACCACCAACGTCATCGTTCTCCCCGGTTGACGGAGAGGTGGACTGGCCAATGAACAGCTACTGCTCGACGCGGAACAGCCAACCACACCAAAGCAATGCTGAGGAGGTGCGTTCCAGAGGAGAGGGCAGGGCGGCTGGGCGGGCCGCGGGCGACGCTCTGGCTCTCTAGTTGTCGTCAACCAACACTTCCAGAGGAGAGAGAGAGAAAGAGAGGGAAGATGGCGAGAGGTAGTAGGAGCCTCCGGAGAGTCGCGGAGTGTATTAAGCAACTGCCGTCCACAGTCGGCCGGGAGACACGGACGGGGAACAACGGGAGGTAAAGGGCTCTCAAATAACTCAATGGTCCTGGCTTTGTTTCACCAGCAGCACTGGCTGACACTGACACAGCTGGATAGACCACTGTACTAGTCTACTGTAGTTAGTTACTATGTTACTAACAGCGAACGTTTGCCTACAATTACTATTACTATTACTGTTTCCTTTATTTGTGGATCGCCTCCCGAACGGTTTTTATAGCTTTCCGTCATATTTGGCTGGTGCGAAATTGGCCGATGTGATTGCAACATGGATACAGTACTAACGCAGTCTTCTGAAACTGAAAACTACAGTTTTGGTGACGTTAACTTTGGGCCTCTCTAGTCAACGTGATTTGGCCCGCCTTTTGTGACAGCTGGACTGTTTTTGTATGTGCCTTTTGAATTAGGCCTATATAGTACATAATACTACTAATTATGAACTACTCTTGGTCAGTAGGCGGTAGACCTCGGTAATATTGGTCAGGCTAGTTTACCGGGTGGTAGCTGCGATCAGCCTGTCTGAATGCTTTCAATCCCGTGTTAAATGCTCAAGTTATTAAAATGACATCTCTGGACTCTGGATCATTTCCCACTTTTCAATCGCCCAGCTATGTTGTGTGTTGTAATATCTTTTGGCATATTGTCAATGGGCCAATGGCTTAATTGTATTATGTCCCACCACAGCTCCTCAGCTTTGCTGCATTTGTAAATGGCTCTTTGTCTTTGCAAAGTTTGCATTGCATACCAGCTGACATTGTTATGTAAAATAAGACCACTGATAATATTCTCCCTGCAGGGGTTGAACTGTCATCATAGCAGTGTTTTGGGTAGGTGGCGAAATGTGTAGATTGTATAAGACTGATGTTAACCATCCATTCAGACCATCCCACATTTTAACTACATATGCACCCCCATATACTGTATACTCATACAGAATTGGCTTGTTGAAGTCACTTTCATGTTTCAGACTACTATATCAAATTTCTCTGTAAATAATCTGTAAACTGAGTACCAATGATGGAGCTGGGATTCCAAGGCTTGTGCGGGTACAGGTTGGTTATGACAATATGACAACCCGCCTGTTGGGTCTGCTTGTAACACAGCTGTGACTCAGGAGGTAGAGTGGCCGATTGGGAACCGGAAGGTTCCCCAGTTCGATCCCGGGCTCCCCCAGAGTTAAAGTGTCCTTGAGCAAGACACTGACCAAACCCCTAATTGTTACTGATGAGCAGGTTGGCGTGCCTTGCATGGTTTTCTCTGCTATCAGTGTTATGAACGTGTGTGTACGTAATGCATTGTAAAGCATAAATGCCAAATAACCATTTGGACACTGGCCGTTGCTACTATCATGGCTTAGTGAGGTCCTTGGACGCACTCTGCACGTGTCATGGAGCCTAATACCATATTACCACCAATTTCGTCTGTTGAATTGAGTTTGATGTGAACTATTGAATTGATTGAGGTGTCGCAGTGTTGTCATTTGTGGGTCATGATGTGGCACAGCAGTGGGCTATATGAGGGGGCAAGGGGCATGGTAACAAACATCATTCTATCAATCATGATGATTCCCCAAATCCCCAGGTCTCCATCTGACAAGATTGATTTGGGACAAAATTAAAACAGGGACAGACATAGCATCAGAAGCATCTCAAACTAAAACACTGGTTAACCCAGTTTTTGCCTGGGTTAACCAGTGTCATTTATCATGGTGTTGACTGGCTCCTGTTTAGCAGCATTGTCAACGCTGGAATAGTGAAATAGAAGTAGTTAAAAACTCTGATGAAATGGCCTGCCTGGGCATCTATGCCTTAACTGAAATACAGGTGGTCTGTGCCTGTGTCATTGGAATTTTAATGAGTTCATATTAAAATCTTTCAAATTCTCTGAGACAGATAATTGCAGTTTTGTCTCTCTCTTTTTTTTTAATGTAATCCATTCATCATGATTGGTATTTTTTCACCCTGACAATTAGGAATGATGTACAGTAGCTGGAGCGGTCAGTCTATACTGGAGTTCTGTTTTGGGGGAATTCTTCCCATTATGCCTGAAAGTGGTAGCCTGGTTCCAGCCCATAGACCTCGCCCAATCCACCGAGTGAACTGCTCTAAAGCTTCAGAGTCTGATATTCAGGCTAATATGAAAGTGGTACACCCTAGAGATAACCTTGTTCTGCAGCATATCTGACCCTAGGCTGGCTGGAGCGTATGTAGAAATGTTGGGCAGGTGGACAGACTGGTGAACAAAGCGAGCCCTGATGCCTGGGTCCTTCAATGTTCCCATATACAATGTTGTTATTAATGTCGATACCCTTCATTGACCTGGTCCCGCTTTGCCTTAATTACCTGACTGGAGTAGACTGATGTGACTTTGTTTTGTATCTGCGTCTGTGAGCTTTTAAAGGTGTAAGTTATTTACTTTTGTTAAAATAAGTGTAGCTCTATATTCTGATATAATATAATAATAATTGCTAAAGTGTTTGTTCAGTAACAGGTGTCTCCCTGTCTCTCCAGATCTTTAGTAAACAGAAAATGCTACATTTCCAGCTTGAGATATTAATTTCATCCAACCAGGAGAGAGAACTCATAGAGGATACAGAATAAATTGAAATTTGAAGTGACAAAACAAATAAATGCAATAAGCAGACATAATTGGAACACTATGAATTCTAAGCTGACAAATCAGTTCTCTTTCCTGATTGGATGAAATTGGTGACCCTGTTTATTAAGGACCTTCAAGATACAGTTTGAATGACAAATGTTTGGCAGGTGCTGGTAGGTACATGTTGTACTCGGAAGCATTCATTGCTTCCTGAGTGAAAAGCTGATGCCTTGATCCAACATTCCTGGGCTAATTGTGGTTTGTGTTTTAGGAATGTGAATTGACTAAATACGTTTCACATTGCTTACTTTCTTTTTGAATGTGAAATAAATAAATCAAAACAAACTCCAATGTCAAAAAATATTCCTTTTTTTTTCTCATCTTTTTAGTTTCTCCCAATTTTGAGGAGGTTGAGAGGGAATATATTGCAAATTTCCAACAGTATATGGCATAATGACGTATGGTATATCCCATTCATTGTATTAACTGTTAATAAATCGTTTAATAGCATGTAGCCTATAGAAAACAACCAAACTTTAACCTAGGCAAAAAAAAAGTAAAAATAATTCAGATTCAGTGCTGACTGAATGCAGTAGTACAGCTTTGTTAAAGCACCATTTAATTATGCTCCCCTGAGTCCCTTCATTGCTGCTTTCTGACCTGACTCATTGTGTCTTTTGCGTGTTGTGCTCTACAATCAGGTATCTGTCATCATGTGGGATCCTGATGACACGCGTGCCGCCGCCGCTGCCGCTGCTGGGTGTGGCCATGTCAGGACGCACTGCGGCGACGGTGCCCACCCGCTGCTTCTTTAACTTCGCTGACACCTTCTCCAAGAAGAAGGAATACTCCGAGAGACGTATCATTGGGTGAGTCACTCCAGCCTGGTTTCACTTTACCTTTCTTTTGTCCCCTTTAGTGATACACTGCGAAATGGCTTATGCTGGTTCACTTGTGGCCCAACCCATATTAGGCAGCCATCTATGATTCATATAAAATGTAATGGTTCTAGTTCGTAGTTCTCCAGGAGTGTAGCTGTTTATAAGATGGCTTGTTTGTGTGTCTGACTGTCCACATGGAGTCCGGCATCCACATTTGAGCCACGCTGTTCCCATGTGGATTGTGAGATCCACATCATTTGACGTTTTTATAGTTAACTTGACATTATTCTTTAAGAGATTGGTTTTCTATGAAGATGCAGCTGCCATTCTCCCCAAAATACTGTTCATTTTCTTTCTCTGAGGCTACATTTATACCCTCCTTTGTCCCCAAACACGCTGATCATTATAAGTTAATGAATGAAAATGTCAAGATCAGCTACGTGTCTCTGAGTATGTAGATTTTCAACCTGTGCTTATGACGCACTGAATGTCCCTGCAGAAAGGTCACAATCACTAAAGCTGCCTGTATAAATAGACACAATCAGCAGCTACAGTATGTTCTCTGACCCATGCAGTTATGTAACAAGGGTGGGAGATTCTCTCTCTCTCTATGTCTATGTCATTGGGTCAGGAGCATGCCCTGTCAATCTTGTTACGTTAGCGTTAGGGTTGTCACAAGTTCTCACAAAATTATTTTTGTCATTGTCGGGCAGAAACCTTTTATCTCCATACTACATCCTTTCATGTTTTTTTTTGTGTAGAGTAATACCCTATTTTATACTTTGTCGTGTTGTATGACAATGTCGTGCAAAAGTAGAGGCAATAGCCAATCTACAAGCTCACAACGTGTTGCCACATGATGAGTTGAGCTTGTTGAGCTGCTATTTTGGCTATTTTAGATGTGTTTCGAAAAATGTTGGCTATAATGTTATGCCAAAAAGGCCTTGTTGAAAGTGATTGATTAGGTCTTCTACATGTTTTAAAACTTTTGAAGATTGCGTCATGGCCGATTTAAATCCGTGTGCGCTGTTCCTCCATTTCTTGAAAAGTAACAGCTTCGGACAAGTTTCTGCCCAACAGAAACATTTTGCTGTTTGTGACACAACAGCATCTTAGACATACAGTATTTGGATGGCTGGAGGTTTTACTGGTCTCTTCTCTGTGTTCCTCCCACCCGTAGATTTTCCATGCAGGAGTTTTATGAGGTAGTGAACAAAGTGGAGGACTACAAACAATTTGTTCCCTGGTGCAAGAAGTCAGACGTTGTGTTTAAACGTGCCGGCTTCTGCAAGGCCAAGCTGAGTGTGGGCTTCCCCCCTGTGGAGGAGAACTACACCTCCCTGATCACGTCTGTACGCCCCCATCTGGTCAAGGTGAGAGATTGCTGTACTATTCATCAACATGGCAGTAGTCTCGTGTAGCCAGACAACTATTCCACAATCTCTGAATACTATATAGAGTCTGGAACTACACATCCCAAAATCCGAGTAAGGAAGCTTCCATTTCCGTTCACGATTTTTTTCCTTCCATTTCTGCTAAGCAGCAAGCTCAGTGGCCTTGTGGTTAGATTGTCCGCCCTGAGACTAGGAGGTCGGGGTTCAATCCCTGGCCGGGTCATACCAAAAACTCTAAAAATGGGACCCAGTGCCTCCCTGCTTGACACTCAGCATCAAGGGATGGATTGGGGTTAAGTCCCTGCGACATACTAGCGTCATGTCCAGGGGGTGTACTTGTACATCAAGCTGCCTCACGCTACAGAAACAGGAGATAGGCTCCTGCCCTATGGGCCTCATGGCTCGGCAAGGCTACTTAATTAAGCAGCAAGCTATATATGCTTAGATGATTTCTATATATTAGGATAAATTTGCACGACTGTAAAGACGAAAGGGAAGTGGAGAGGAGGAGGCTTCACTTCCGCTTTATCGCTTACTCATGATCATAAATTCGTGCTCTGATGGAAGCATTTGAAAATTGCGAGAGGCAACAGTCTGGCCACGCAAGACTAAAATGGCAGGGTTCCCTACATTGCTTTAGCAAGAATTGCTGGCTCCTTATCAGAGTAATTCCAGCTGCCATCTAGTGTCCTCTCGATTAGGAATGTTCAGCACTAAATAGTGTTCTTTTTTTTAAGAAGGGAGGTCATCGGGATCGGTATTTGAGTGCGTGACACGTTGTCGGGCTGCATTGCAGCCTAGGTGCAAGTCAACTATTTTCTGGTCTGCTGTGTATAAAGGCAATGACAGCAAAATAAATCTAGCATTTTTTTTAATACTGCTATTTAACCTGAGATTGATATGATCACAAGTTTTTAGATTTTTCAGAACTTGAAAAATGAATAAATAAAAGATAGTAAAAACGTGTTGTGTTGGTTGTCAGGCATCCTGTTCAGACGGTAAATTGTTCAACTACCTGGAGACAGTGTGGCGCTTCAGCCCTGGCCTCCCTGGCTACCCTCGCACATGCACCGTGGACTTTTCTGTAAGTGTTAAGGCTGCATTGAATTCACAAGGTGTGTGTGTGTGTGTGTGTGTGTGTGTGTGTGTGTGTGTGTGTGTGTGTGTGTGTGTGTGTGTGTGTGTGTGTGTGTGTGTGTGTGTGTGTGTGTGTGTGTGTGTGTGTGTGTGTGTGCACGTGCACGTGCACGTGCGTACGTGTGAGAGAGAGCACAGTATGTGCAATTCTGAGTGTTTAGTGTCTTGTCAGTGCATACTGTGTCTGTGTGGGATCTCCATGTGCCTGAGCTTGTCATGTCTGACTACATGCCAATGAGAAATCTAAAACTAGCATGTACAGTCTCTCTCTCTCTCTCTCTCTCTCTCTCATACAGTGTTAAATTCAACTTCTAACCTAACCCCTCTCTCTCTCTTCCTCCGATTCATAGATATCCTTTGAGTTCCGCTCCCTCATCCACTCCCAGCTAGCTCATGTCTTCTTCGACGAGGTAGTGAAGCAGAATGTGTCAGCATTCGAAAAGCGTGCCTGTAAGCTGTACGGCACTGAGACATGCATCCCCCGTGAGCTCATGTTCCACGAGGTCCACCACACATAGTGTGCCACAGCCTTCTAAAAACAACTTTCAGCCATTCAACCTACTCAGCTAATGCCACAGAGAGAAAGAGGGGAGGGAGAAGAGAGGCAGTGGAGGAGAGGAAAAAAGGTACCTGTGCCCCACCTAAATACAGCAGTGACCTTTATCACGAACAAGGCTGATGGTTACTATGTCCCAAAACTGGATCTAGTTGTATATGCCAGTTTTCCTCAGCAAGTAGGGTGTAGCTACAGGCCATTTGTCAGCTTCTCCACTGCCAGTCCTGAAACCATGTTTCAAATCCAACCACCATGATCTCTGTGAGAACTCTGACCCAAGACCTGTTAAGGCTGTTAACAGATATGGGTGAGGTGCTGCCAGTGCTTGTTTTCAAGCCCCATATAGATAGACAGAAAGAAATAAATACATGTCAGAGATGAGAGTAAATTTAGGAATGATGGCAGGGTTTCCAAAATCAGGCACTGGATGTACAACCACGTCTGCCCAAATAGTAAAAAAATAGCGTCATATCAAAATTGATGTACCAACCATCTCAACGGAAAGTGTGCTTACATTGTATAATGTTACCATGACAATTCACAACTCCATGCAACAGTCGCAATGTTTTGAAAACATTGTGATGATGCAACCCACAAGGGCCTTAATTGTGGTCTGTGCACCAACTGGCTGAGCGAGGAGTGGGTCATTAATCTGTGCTGTGATTTCTCTCAAGGAAGCTCTTTCTATGATTGCTACTGTACCAACGCAGTGAACGCACAACCGTTCCATGGTATTGAAAAAAGAAAAGTTACAAACACTTTAATTGTAAAAGTGCAGCAAGGTCAAAACTTTCATCGCTGCTCCAAAAGGATAAAACACTGAGAAAATCTGTTACTTTTAACTCTGTTATGAATTTGTGTGGGAAATCTTGATGGGATGTAGCAATATACAGTACAAGCCTATTATATAGAAAGGGACAGAAGCACGTTACTCACTATGCTGATCAAGCGAGCATCAGTTTATTGTCACATCACAATTTTATACCAAGAGTGTGTGAAATGATTTTGTGTATAAAGCTTCCCATGAATCAATTACATTATATAAACAATTGCCATCTAGACAATGACAATGGACAATGGCCATCTAGTGGCCGCTTTGAATAACAGATCATGCTAAAGGCGCAGCAGGTAGATATAAAAACTATGTACTGACACATGCAGCAGTGCTCAGTGCCAGTTTGGCAGCCCAATAGCCTAGCTTTGTAAACTGTCCCTAAGTCTGTTCGTTCAGCATTTGATACTGCAGTATCACCTGCCTGGTGGTAAGCTGCATCAACAGTTTTTGGCTGGGATGGTTAGTGCCTTTGATGATCTGTTTAGCCTTATACCAATATGTCCTGCAGGGATAAATACAACAAGGAAGATGTAAGAACCAGATATCTGTACTGTATACTGCCAGGTCTCATCATCAAAACGTTCTCTATTTCAAATTTTAGTAAGGGACAAATGTTCTTAGCACTGTTCTCTTATGATTTTCAGTACGAGTAATAATGTACAGTGGAGTTGTTCTATAACAGAGCCAGAGGGTGTTTTATTTTATTTTAAGTGTGCAATATCAATAGTATTAGTTTGTATTTTTACATTTAAATGCAGCTAAGCAACTGGGCATATCCACTGACTGTAAGGGCCCCAAACTGGCTAGGGAAATTAAAGATCAGATCATATATTATGTACTATGCCCTGTCATGTCAGATTTCCTTTTCAGTGAGATATTTGCCACCCATAGAACCTACAATATCAATCTCCCAACCCATAACCACCTAGTGCCTCTTGACCAAGTGACAACATATTTATCATCTATTGTTATCATATTATACTCATTTTAACATATTTATTATGCTTAGTTTTAGGAACAAATGTAAATATTGTTTTGAATATCAGATGTGAGAAAGACATGCACTGCTTAAAGAAAACAGAAGTAAGCTTTGTTTTGTTTTTTTGTGTTTTGTGGTATTGGGAAGTACATTATCAAATGTTAATAGAGTTGTTTTGATTGGCTTTAGAAAGATGTACTGACTGCATGGTTTATAAAATATATTTTTATATAAAACCAATGTCAACTGTTAATTTTGTGTGTGGTGTGTTTATCAACATGGCTTGCAGGCCTCGTGGCTGGACAGGAATAGGGGAATCATGTGAAGTGTTAAGAATAGAACCACCACGGGTATGACTATTATTGTCAGACAACTCCTAGCAGTATAACCTTACCTCTTGACAAACGGAATTTGTTCTCAAATATATTAGCAGGAAAAAGGCAAAATAAAGTATGTATGCAAGAGCCAGTGAAAGACTAATGACATGTGCTATTTTAACTACCATCCTATAACTACCACATATGGGAAACCAATAAGTTAAAGATGTCATTAAAAGAACACAATGATTGACTGCAGCTATGAACAAAAGGGCAGCTGTAGATGTCAGACGGATTGGCACACAAGGTCATGGCCTTCATGCTTTTCTAGGAAGCTCGTTTAGAACTTTGAAGTGGGGCGATATTCTAGCCAAGACATAGTAATTCATACTTCAGTGTTTGACTGAGTTGAGTCATAGTAGTAGTAAGTAGCCTTGCCGAGCCATGAGGCCCATAGGGCAGGAGCCTATCTCCTGTTTCTGTAGCGTGAGGCAGCTTGATGTACAAGTACACCCCCTGGACATGACTCTAGTATGTCACAGGGACTTAACCCCAATCCAACCCTTGATGCTGAGTGTCAAGCAGGGAGGCACTGGGTCCCATTTTTAGAGTCTTTGGTATGACCCGGTCGGGGATCGAACCCCGACCTCCCAGTCTCAGGGCGGACACTCTAACCACAAGGCCACTGAGCTGGTTTGAGTTGAGTCATGCATGGTCTTTAATGAGAAAATTAGCATCAGTTCCCTTAACGACTCAAACTAACTACATATTGTAGATCTATTTTTTTTTTTAAAGTAAACTCTTGACACAAAATATTGAGGCCAGGTTGAAAGTGGTTAATCATAAGTTCATAACACTCCACATGCATTGTCCATGTGAGCACCAGTGGAACATGAGGCTCTATGCCTCTACAAATGCTCCAGCCTTTGGGCTACACTACAGGATCATTGAGATTGAAAGTCTATTATCAAGTCAAGTATTTGTCTAAAATATACTCAAATCCAAAACGTGTCAGAACATTTGAGTTTATTAAATTAAAAAAAAATAAAATAAAATCACAGTAACAATCAATGTCTACATTATACAAAAAAGAGAAAGGAAAAATATACTGGAAAATAAAACATTTCTCTGGCAAGCATGGCCATTGATAGCAGAACATGTACAGTAGGAGGGTAAATGTGCAGTATCACACAAATGGGGTTGATGTTTTGATGTCTTGAATGGTCCCACCACCCTGCCCAGTCCAACTCCTCCTTCTCAACAAGGCTAATATGAAAGAACAGTACTCCTTCAAACAGTCAACCAAATACTCAATAGCAAGATGGAAAAAAACTACAAAACAGGCATAGAAAGTTGTTCTAATGCCAACTAAGGCAGGCATCTCTAGAACGTTGTTATGTCCCCACTATTCAACAGGCCTCTGGCGGTGAATACTCTTGTAAACCCTGAAAACCTTCCCCATTACAGATTTCTACAGAGAACAGAAGCGGCATCATTGCCACTTCAGAGAGAAAGCCACAGAAAATGTTCACATGAAAAAAAATGTTTAATAAACAGATATAGTTTTATCCCATTCAAAATGCCTGGGCAAAACGAATATAAAAGAAAAGAACAAGACTGAGAATTAACAAAAACATTACAAAAATAAAGGACAGTGACACATTCTTGGCTAGGATTCCATTATCTACCAACCCATGCTCTCCATTAGGTTAATAATATGTTAGTTTCTGTAAAGCCTTAAGGTCCTTGCAGACTGCTGCAGGGTTTTCCCCCTGAAAAAAGGCAGGAAAAACAAAAGCAGTAGCCTGCAAGGACCCTTACTCTCGTATACAGGACATAAATAACTACTTCATGAAATATCTCCAGCACCTTTATGTTATTCTTACTGTTGAGCATCATATCAAGGAACTATTGTGAGAATGAATGATGATCATGTTGATACAATGGACAAGGGCGTTGGGGTCATATGTTGATGTAAACGTGTCTACGGTGTTGGTGTGGATGGGCTGGGAGCCTGGGAGAGGGACGGAGAAGCGGTGGGTCAGGCGAGGCTGGCTCTTCCAGAAACCAGGGAGGGTGAAGGGAGGAGGCAGAATCATGAGGTGGTGGTGGGGTACATCATCCATTTGCAGCTCCGACAAACTCACGACCAGTCAGTTTGAGCAGTTTTTGTGGAAATGGGGCACTGGCTTTGGCTGAACTTGTCCTTCGGCCACCCCTGCCACCATTCTGCCCAATTAGTTTATACAATGTTTCAGGGGGCTCAGCTTAGAAACCCATGCCACCCATGCCGCCCATTCCACCCATACCCCCCATGCCTCCGGCTCCGGCCTCCTTCTCATCCTTGGGGAGCTCTGTGACAACACACTCGGCTGTGGACAACAGGGAGGCGACTCCTGCAGCGTCCATTAGTGCCGTCCTCACCACCTGTAGGAGGAGGCAGAGAGTGACTGTGCAGTTAGTTTTACTGCATTTCTGAGACCAGCCAGAGAGGGGCAGCAGAGTTATATACTCAACCAAAAGAACATTTGTACCCGTTAGTTGTCAATCCACAATTTGTTTCAGTAGACTTTTTGCACACTGGATCATGCGCCAAAGCATAAAAAGGTAAGAGCCAATAACTACATGTCCAAAATAACTGTAATTTGTTGCTTATACATTAAACTGTACCTTTGTGGGATCAATGATGCCCTTCTCCACCATGTTGACATACTCTCCCAGCATAGCATCATAGCCAATCTCAGGATCTGCCTGCAGGATCTTCTCCACCACTAGCGAACCCTCCACACCTGCGTTCTTAGCGATTGTCATGGCTGGGATACGCAGCGACCGCCTGATGATGTCCACACCTGATAGCAAAGGAAGGATGAAAGATATCAGATGATGTTCATTTGAGAAAATCGTACGAGTGTACCCTGTATGCCTACGTTTGAGCTCTGCTTACCAATCTTAATGTCATTATTGGCAGGTATAATGCTGTCAAGGGCGGGGATGCAGCGGAGAAGCGCACAGCCACCGCCGGGCACAATGCCCTCCTCAACGGCTGCCCGTGTGGCATTCAGAGCATCTGTCACACGGTCCTTCTTCTCATTCACCTCTACATCACTTGTACCTCCAATCTGGAAAGGAAGACCAGAGTGTCACTCACTTTTGGACAGAGCCGATATCAAGGATCGTTTAAGGATTTTCACCTGTTTGCACTTAGTTGTCAAACACTACATGGCTTGAGTGACAGCAATTCCTTATGAAAACATAATGTTAAGTAATACCTTGTCAATCAATCTTTTCTCCAGGGACCGGACTATTTTTGGCTATACTTTTCAAATTAAATCAGACATAAAATACAATTACATGACTGACCAATAAAATTATATTTAGTGTGTTGGATTACCCATCTAAAACAGTTAAATTTCAAATCAATGGCTTACTCAAAAAAAAAAAAATCAGACAAACCATGGTATGCTTTAGAAAATAGTTGGCAATAAAGTAAAGTATACTGTGAGTCCATTGGTATAATGCTTTAAGACACACAACCCAATCATCTCTGCTCACCTTGAGCACAGCCACACCGTCAGACAGCTTGGCCAGTCTCTCATTCAGCTTCTCCTTCTCGTAGTCACTGGTGGTGCTTTCCAGCTGCTCGATAATCTCATTTGCCCGCTTCTCGATGTCTGCGGCGTTGCCTCCTCCCTTCAGCAGCATTGTGTCATCCTTGGTCACCTGCACCTCGCCTACCGTGCCAAAGTCATGAGCCTGGATGTCCTCTAAGGCCACGCCCACGCCCGTCTCATCCCCAAACACCTGGCAGGAGGTAAGGAAACATTTTTTGTACCCGTGTCCTCATATACGAATCCAAACTAAAGGATTTACACTCCTTTTTATGAAGTGATTTTTGGTTCGCTTGGAAATACATTTGACAAACTTAGCTTTAGGAGTGTACTTACTGTTCCTCCAGTGGCGATTGCCATGTCTTTGAGCTGGTTCTTCCTGTTGTCTCCAAAGCCTGGGGCCTTGACTGCCACCACCTGGAGCCCAACCTTCAGTCTGCATAGAGAGAGAGTGTTTCAACAATCACCTCTGACACAATCAGATATTGTATTGATCAATGAGACCAGTGATTTCAGCAGCTGTGCAACGTTTTGAGCTTTCCACCCAGTGTATTACTTACAAAGTATATATGATTATTGTGCAATTCATGTGTACTTTACCTAACAGTGCATTAAAAGAGTAGACAGAAACATACCTGTTGAGAACCAGTGTGCTGAGGGCCTCTCCATCCACATCCTCAGCTATTATGATCAAGGGTTTGCGGTGCTGGTTGGCAATCTCCAAGGCAGGTACAATGCTCTGAACAGTGGAGATCTTCTTCTCACTCAGCAGCAGGTATGCATCCTGGAACTCACACTTCTGACCTGAAGACATAAAGCAGGTTAAATATGATCAAACCCTATATTTAGCACAAAAGAAAAGTAAGTGGTTTGTTACCGTTAAAAAAAAGGAAACGATGCTGATTGGTGATGTGAATGGTCTTACCTTTGGCTGTGTTGATGAAGTAGGGGGAGATATAGCCACGGTCAAACTTAAGACCTTCGATGATCTCCAGCTCATCATAAAGAGTTTTGCCATCCTGAAACAGAAACAGACTACCTCAGTTTACATTACTTACTAGTTTTATCTTTTTATACCAGTAAGACGCGAGGGCGAGGTCAAATTCTGTACTGGCCATATAAGGAGCATGTCTTGAGTGTACAGGGTTTGATGAGGTCAGATCAACATATGGATTGTCAGAACAGGTCGACCTGTTCTGACATTCCATATGTTGTTGTTGCCGGGTGTGGGGATTTTGAGTGACTGACTGACGGACAAAAATGTACGATGTCATAGTAAATGCGACCTGCGGTCACAATAAAATGAATAAATACATAAAAAAACAGAAGCTGGTACCTTGACAGTGATGACTCCCTTGCGGCCCACTTTTTTCATGGCATTACTGATGATGTTGCCAATCTCTACATCACCATTGGCTGAGATTGTGGCAACCTGAAAAACAGAAGTCACCAAATTAATGATGTCTCATGCTTATATGATGGAGCAATCAATTTCCATTTGTACTGTCAGCAAACGGTGACTAGAGAGATATTTACTTGTGCAATCTCCTCTGGGGTTGTGACAGGCTTGGACAGCCTCTTCAGCTCAGCAATCACAACTTCCACAGCCATCATGACACCACGACGGATCTCAATCGGGTTGGCTCCTTTGCTGATGGTGTCAAAGCCCTCCTTGGCGATGGCACGTGCCAGCACTGTGGCAGTGGTGGTGCCATCACCAGCTTCCTCATTGGTGTTGTTGGCCACATCCTGCACCAGCTTGGCACCAATGTTCTTATATTTGTCCTTCAAGTCGATAGCCTTGGCCACAGTCACACCATCCTTGGTCACCTTTGGGCTACCCCAGCTCTGTTCAATTATGACTGTGCGACCCTGGAAGAGAAGTGCAAAGGGGAACATTTATTAACTCCATGAAACCTAGGCCTCAGTTACATGCACAAAATGTATTCAGAATGAATTAATTCCGAACAGAGATTCATACCCAACTGTTTACATGGAACCTGAATACAAGTATTCCTATTCCCCAATTGTTTACATGACCAAAGCATTTATTTGGAATATAACTTTGGACTATAGAGATGGCCAACCCATAACCGTTATCCCTTAAGAAATGAATAACCGACAAACACTAACAGCTATTATCTGATAAAAAGAAAATATAGCGCAGTCCCTGCTTGGACATGGGCCAAAAAAGCACTATAGTCTATACTAAAGGCAGACCTGTGTAAAATAATACATGCATTCCAAACTCCCAGTAGCATTCGGAATAAAGTGTTTATATGGTGATCTATACCGATTCAAACGGTATATACCACCCCTCCAGACCGGAAAAAAAACATTCATTCGGAATGGGATATTCTATTCCAATTGAGGCGTTATCCTTGATAACTGGAATGAATCCATTCATTCCGAATGAATTTCTGCATGTAAATGGGGCCCTAGTGTCTTCATTCTGGGCATGACACATTTGGCAAAAATAGACAGTCAGAAAAAACTGGCAATCTACAAGCTCATGATATTTTGCAATTTGAGAGCTTGTAAATCATCTATTTTCGCTGTGACATACAAAGTATATAGTGCTGCTTATGTGGTTAATGTGATGAAAGTGACTTATTAAAAGTCTTAGCGGAAACAAGAAAATGGCAATAACATTTGTGTCACTCATATATTAGCTCATGAAATAATGCAACCTTTACCTTGGGGCCCATGGTGACAGCAACGGCATCCGCAAGCAGATCCACACCCTGCAGCATTAGGGCACGGGCATCAGCTCCAAACTTGACATCCTTGGCATAGCCTCGTGTGAGGTGGGGGGCCAGAGCTCTGCACACCGGCCTCACCTGCCTCATGACTGTAGGTAAACGAAACATTCCTGTGGATAGAAAAAGAGCAGCAGGAAGAGAATCAGAATCGTATATTCTACAGTACACGGTCTGCTCATTTTATACTATTCCGCTGAATTGGTCTAGTCATCCTGGTGATGCCAGAGTGAGGTGTCGTCTTCTCTGTGTATGGAGATTCAGATGATGTCAGTAGGGTTCAGCTCCATATGGGATCCAGGAGGTAATGACCTTATATGGAGTATGTGATGCGAGACATAGATGTGTAGTTCTATTATGGAGATCCAGCTGATGTCAGTGTTGGTCCGCTCCTCCTTATACAGAGATTTGGTGAAGAGTCTGTAATGTCGATGTTGGTCAGCTCCATATATGGAGATCCAAGTAATAGTAGAATGGAAAGGCTTCGCAACAGATGACTTGTCAAATCAACTGTTACTAGATAACGTGAAAGCCTTTGTAACAGTTGCTATTATAACATGTTGCTGAATGGAATTTCTATTTTGCCAATGTGTTCTTCCAAAGTGCAGATCGACTCCCCCTCCCAGCCTCCCTCAAGTGTCACATAAGGACTCGCATGACAATGCTTAACATTGCCCCTAGTGGTCACAGAGGGCATCTGCAAACACATCTACTGCAGGATTACAAGAACCAGTAAATGAATGAACTTGCCTCTAATGAATGGTGAAACAAAACTGCAATCTCCCCAGTACAAGCCCAGAGGTTCTATCCTGAAAGTTATTGAGGGGCAATAGACCCTCCTATGTCCAGCTTTTGGTGTTTGTGTAAACAAACATTGCGTAACACAAACATTGATGACGAAGGTGAGGACGCAAATTCTGATTGGCCAGAATGAGATGATGTATGATAATGTACGACGATAAAATCACCCCTCACTTCACACGGGTGTGATTTTATTAACTTTATGCCAAGGTACAAAATGACAAACCATATTAGCCTCCTAATCTTTCATTTGAAAGCATCTGGGAAATAATGATTCATGACTTATAATATAACCAAAAATGATAGATGCCGGTTTTGACCTTCAGTGCCGTTATTATATCCATGACCATCTATCCTCAAAACGGTTCCTGGTTACCCCCACGTGTGCTCTTCGTGCCGTGCGTCACAAGGTCAAGTAAGAAACGCATGTGCAGAACCAACCCGGCATCCTCTGATTGAATGAACCGAGTTGTGAGTAGCAAGTAGCAACATCCCTTGCATCATATTACATGAAAAGTCCACACTGCAAACAGATCATAAAATGCACCAGTCAGTTCTGCTAGCACCGTTACTGTGCGTGTGATGAACCATCAACCATGGGCTTCGTGGACAAACCGCAGTGTCTTTTACAAAATGTACTGATATGGCAGTGACTGAGACAACAGGGTGAAAACTCAACTGGTTGTGGCCATTATCAAGTCACCTTTCGTGTAATGTGGCCCTCACTGCACCCCGAAACGATTTAGACACCCCTGGTCTAAGACCATCTTGAACAGAGAGATTTCATTAAGCAAGATACACCCATAAGGCACGAGTCACGACATACCATTTGGCATTTTCCATGTACCATCTGCGAACAATTATTTAAATACAATTTAAAGGTTGACATTAACGAGGTGGGACGAGAAATACTAGACCAAGCAAAGTTGTCTTGTTCCAACCATTCCCGGTGCGGTGCTGTGTCCTTGCCAGTTACGACAGATTTAGCCATCATGATGTAGCTATATCGTAGCTAAGCTATCATGTCTAGAAAGCTATAGCTTTGCCCATGAATCCGTGTTATATAGTTACAAGTGTCTTAAAACCAGGAGTCTGTATGTGGTTTAGAAATGATTCGTTGAAATGACAATACTTACTTGTGGGTTGAAGAGGTAGACGGGAGCAGGTCTGAATGATATACGTCTAGCGTGTGAGCGGACAGTCAGAAGCAGACGGCACTGTGCAGAAGAACTGAATGAATGCACATGGCCTCTCTATCACATCCGGGTAATTGACCGGCGTACCCCGGATCATGTGTATTGTCATAAACATGCGAAATGTATCCATATAGTAAAATAGCTTGTAATGTCAGACACATGAGACATAGCCAATAATATAAACTGCTTATATTGATAGTAGTAAAAGGTCAATGTATCAAACTAAACTACTTGTCAAAGGTATACACACAAATGCTCGTTCCCGGGCACATGATTCCAGAATTTTCTTGGAGAAAAAAAGAGAGGTCAAAGTTGACATTGTGCAACATTGCTGCGCAATTGCAATCACATGAAAACAAATGAGCTAACTCAGTTCATATTATGGTTGTTATGTGATGCATGCATGGAGATACTGTGCTGTTACAGTTACAGACACTGCTTGGATTGGAAAGTCATTAGGAACATTAAAACATTCAAAGTCAACTATCAAGTTGCATAGGGTACTTTATTGCCTAATATAATTTATATAAGCATTGTCTCTTATACAACACCATTCGTGTTATCCAAATTTTAACATACGGTAGTTTTTTAGGTAACATCATCGACATATTGTTCTTGTACGTTTAGAATGTGTCTCTTGCCAGGAATAATTTAAACGGGCTCTTGACAGATGAGCCTTGTACAAATTCAACAGGAAAAAAAGTACCCATAGCTAGAAACTTGGTGGCATTTAGTACGCATGCGCGCGCCGTCTACCCTTCCTGAATATTCCTCACGTGGAGCGATTCTCCATCCGTCCTTCAGTGCAGTCAAATCCACGAGCGTTCATTCAGAGACCGAAAGACAATATTCAGAATGGTAAGATATGGAACACCAGTGTCATTTGGTTTATTCATAACAGGCAGTTCTTTAAAATGTTGACCGTCGTACCCGTAATGTCTCAACATTCATTATGACCACCTGGTGGTCTGAATCGATTCATAGCAACACAAACGCATTGTTAGCCGTACACATAGCATACAAGGTCAAGCAGTTAGAGAATAATGATGATAAAATTATTTGTAAACGTTAAAATATTTTGTTCACGTTTTAAACGCCTATTGCGTAGCTGCTTTAGTTTAGTGTAGGTATATCAGCTAAAGGGTACGTCTCCGTAAAATTGCTGGTGTGCAGCCATATTTCGATTTACTTGTAGGCCTATAATTGTTTTCTAGTTGAATAGCAGGCTGTTATCTGACATGACACTTACTTAACATACATTTTGGTGAGTTTGTTAACTTTACTGGTAGGCGAACACTGTTCAACAGTGCTATGTCGTCACACATGTGAATTAAGAATGATACTGAGATGTGACTCCGAGCATTCTGCTATGCAACGCGTGTTTGACAACGTCAAAGATCAGTTAGTTAATGCTGCAAATGCAATATTTTCAGAATTCAGTTCGTATACAGTTCATGTCCTTCCTTGCATACTTAAATCGCTTCCGGTTGACGCAAAACGTCATCTGATTGCGTCAGTTCAGGTCAATGAATTATAAAACCTGTTAGCCCCAACATGTTAATAAAGTAAGGGCCTAAATTGTCTGAGCTACAGAATGAGTGTAGGGACTGAGGGAACATATTGGGACTAAAAACCTGTCTGCTTTTCAGATGGACCGTTTTTATATTGCTTCAAAGCTATTATGTTTTATTTTTTGTTGAGTTCTAGTAAAATTTTAGAAAACACGGACAGAAATATGAATCACCTCGGAGTCAGAATGTTTTCTGAATCTCCTGAAAAACAGGCCTTGAGTGTTATCTCCTGATGTTGAAAGCCTTGCAGCTTTACAAGGTTATCACCACATCATCCACATGTGTCACCACACTGAACTTAACTAAGCATATCAGACAATATTACGATTTGCCAGTGGAAAATGTGACCATATTCTGCATGGTAAAGGGGAATATCCTACATTGTGACTAAATCCAGAACCTTCTGAGATGCTCCTGGTGTAATTTGATAGCATTTATCAGTATTTCAGTAATCTTTGTAGCTCACAAAAGGAAGGTAAATATTGACACAGAGCAACAGCCCCCATACCCAATTACCCATCCCCCGATTCTGGAACTGATCTCCCCCTTATTTCTCTACCCCCCTCTTGCCCTGACAAAGCAACCTTTGTCCAAGGTCAAGTGTACATCTGCTGCCGTCAGTTGATGTTCTAAAAATGTTACAAATCCTCTTTGTTAGGTGGTAGGTACTGGGTAGCTGTAATTCATTATTGTAACAG
The DNA here is from genome assembly GCF_951216825.1 of Electrona antarctica. NCBI lineage: Eukaryota > Metazoa > Chordata > Actinopteri > Myctophiformes > Myctophidae > Electrona > Electrona antarctica. The sequence goes on along the minus strand of NC_136794.1, from coordinate 13,245,732 downwards.
GCTGGCACCACTTAAGCTCTATGCCTATATACTTAGCTGTATGACAAATAGTTGAAAATAATGTACAAATGAAATATTTTGAAAATGTTTACTTTTTTCCTTATCTGCCCAAAATAGGGACAGCCTAATGAAGTAATAGTATGTAGTCCAAGAGTCCTCCTCCCCCACTTAACAGAGCAGCAGCAGATCCTCATTAATCATTTCCTTTAAAACCAAGAAACACTCTGAATCTAACTACTTATTAACCTGATTTTGGGGTGGTCTGTCTTGGGATATTGTGCCAGATTTTTCTTAGGATAGTTGAGCTTACTTTTCATTACAAAGATTAGTAGCAGACTATATTGTATTAAGTCATATACATTTTCTTATTTTGATATTGAACTTAACATTATTGAATGCTGAATATTACTGAATGCTTAGGGAGTCTTTATTAACTGGGTGAGGTGACTGCACACTCTGCTTTTGTTAGGACTGACATTTTTTTTAGGTTACATGAGGGCTTTCAGTGCTGCACAATTGATTCAAGACTGCCCCCTAGGGGTCATGTTATACAGCAAATTATATGATTTGTTGGTATAACTCTTCTTGCATATAGGCCTTCAGAAGATTTCTCCCCATGTTTGACCGCGTGCTGGTGGAAAGGGTGGCAGCAGAGACGGTGACTAAAGGTGGCATCATGCTTCCAGAGAAGTCGCAGGGAAAAGTGCTGCAAGCTACAGTGATGGCAGTTGGACCTGGTGCTGTCAACCAGGTAATGACCAAGCTTGTCAGTATGACAGGGTTGCTGCATAAAGCCCTAACCACACCAAAGGGTCAAGACGGTTTTAGCATTGTCCCTTGTTGCACGTTGACCCACGTTGACTAGTGATTCAACTCATGAAATTCAATGGCCCAAACCACACCAAAGGGTCAAGACGGTTTTAGCGTTAACTCCTTGCAACCGTTTGTACCCAAGGAGTTTCATGGTGACCCTTTGGTGTGGTTAGGGCTTTAGAAGTCAGATACCGGTATGCATTTTTTAGTTCCATGAAGACCTACTGAAATTGTTCACTCTTTTATCAGAAAATTGACACCTAGAAGATTATTTTTAATGACTTAACATTGCCTGCCAAGGACGTAATATTACGTTGCATCAAATCCAACACCATTATGGTCTTTTCGGTGGTTTATGATAGATGGCGCTCTTTGCCAATGTATGAATGATACTAGGGCCCCTTTTACATGAGAACGGTGTTCATATAAAACAGCAAAATAATAGTATTGTTATTTTTTGCTGGGGTCCACAGTGTAAATCTTTGAAAACAGTTTCCCTCAGTCTCCATGTAAACAGGCAAAACGGTGAAAAAACCATGATGTAAACAAAAAGCCTTGTGATAGGTGGCAGCAGTGTTTATTTAATGTATGTATAAAATATAATCATAGGCCTGCCTGCCTGTCAGCCTGTAACTCAGTGTGGTTAGCAGGTGGTCTGTGTGGGGACAGGGACAGATGGAAGGGGGGAGCTACCCGGGGCAGTATAGGAAAGAGTTGAAAGACTCTTTCAACTCAAGGTTCTTCTTGTACATGGGTGACTGCTCTATCTGGCAGTCCGTCACCGCCACCTAGTGACTTGGCATGCACATTATAGCATTTTCATAAAGTGTTCGTGTAAAGGGTTGATAAAAAATATGAACGCAACAGGACTTTACCGTTATCTCTGGTGACCGTTCTCCTGTAAAGGTGGCCTAGGTTGCTTTACATTGTGGACACATCATGGGTCCCATGGGTTGACAAAATAAGGTAATAACTAATAACACTGAAATCAGTAGTCTTGAAGGGTTGTTTTGTCTCTTCATTTTCTTTTTTGTAGAAGGGAGACATGCAGCCAGTCGGTGTAAAGGCTGGAGATAAGGTTCTCTTGCCAGAGTATGGTGGAACTAAAGTGGTTCTAGATGACCAGGTACAATATGTAAAAGTCACACAAATAAATACAGCACTATGACTCATTATATTTGTTGTTCAATTATACACTTTAGCTTAAATGTCACTAGTAATCTCAATGCAGTAATATCTGTCCATCTAATATTGGTTTTTGATTTGTCTTCCAGGACTACTTCCTCTTCCGTGATGCAGATATTTTAGGAAAATATGTTGATTGAGATGTTTTTCTGTTATACATCCATCCCTGATTCTGAAGAGAAGACAAGTTGCCTTCATTGATGTCTGTTTGCTTCCTTTTCCATGTAATTCTTTTGTAAATAATTATGATCATTTTTTTGTTATACAATAATAAAGGTGAGCTATTGAAAATGGTCTTTTCTTGTTTATACTGTACCTGTATTATTCATATGGTGTGCTGTTGATAGTTGTGTTAACCACAATAATGCAGGCAAGTCATTATAGGCAAACATTTTCACAAAAATTAAATGGCTGATAAAAGCTCGCATACTTTGCTATTTTATTTGTAAGTAGTTAAAAGCAGATAATTTAAAAAAAAATCATATTGCACTTTTCATTCACATGGTTAAAACACAATCAATCATAGAAGGTTAAAAGCAGGGTTTAAAAAAGGGCAATCACAAAGGGATGACGGTGGTTACACAACAATGTAACACAATAATTTAGGCCTGTTTTGAAGAGTCCAGGATCTGTGGTGCTCTCAGATCAATAGGTTACCTTGGTGCCTCAGCTTAAATAAAACACATGCCTGGTTTCAATCCTGATTCTTGACCAAAGATGTCTTCATCCACTGTTCCAAATGAATACAAAAATGTCAAAAGTAAATTTCATGCCACATAAATTTGAATGTAAATTTTAATTTACTCCGTCCTACACATACACACAGTGTGTTGTGTGAACTCCGCAAACTACATTAGCTACGAAACAAATTAGACTTTTGAAATGATTGATTTTGTAATTACAAACTTCTAAAACAGTTTTAGAACCAACTACCCAATCACAGCACGCGCGTTCCTCCAGGCAATGGGAGCTAGGGTGGTTCTATGGTCCAGAGAACTCGTTGAACAGCGGCTTCAGAGGCATCCGGGTATTCTGTCGAGATGGTCATGGCGGAGGGTACTGCAGTTCTCAGGAGGAATCGGCCTGGAACCAAGTCGAAGGTATGTTTTCACACATCAAAACATTGCACACGACTGTAATGAATAAACCACGCGCATGGAAAATGTACTTGAGCTACATGGGAGGCTTATTTCTATACTGCCAGTCTCCTTTCTTACAACTGGGTCACAGACAACACAGGAAGGGCCTGGAAGAGTGGAAGTGGCCAGCTGACTTGGGATGCGTCTATATCCTGGAGGAATGTTACTTAGACAAATACATTGAGCTGTGTACAACTCGTCGGCTGATATAATTCTTAGCCTCGTAATTATTTGGAGTTGCGTGCGACGTGCTTGTAAATAAAGCCAGTGCCTCATACGGAAACCCACCATGACGGCCAATCAATGTTACATACAAATCATTGTTTTGTTTCAGTTTCCAGGAAACAGTTGTACCTCAGCTTGCTAGCATGCTAATGCTAGTTTTGACGATGTTAGTACAGGTTAGTTAGTAGTTAGTTGCAACATTACCCTTCATAAAATGTTTCTCAGCTAAATCCGTTGGCTTGTGTCATAGGTAAAATGTCGCTGATGTCTGCTAACGTTTCTTTACTAACGTTGCCAGGCTGGCAAGACTACACCATGTTAGCCTTGAATGAATTAAGCTCTAATTCTAAATAAACGTATCCTTCTACTATTCTAGGATTTCTACAATTGGCCGGATGAATCCTTTGAGGAGATGGACAGCACCCTGGCTGTCCAACAGGTGTGTGTGTGTGTGTGTGTGTGTGTGTGTGTGTTATTATTGACACTGTCAAACAGTCTCTGCCACCCCCGCAGCGCATTGGAAAACCCCCCTCTTCAATGGGGTGATTCAAATTATGACAATACACCATTTACATATTTTAGTAAGTTGTGTATATAGCATTGCTTACTTTTAAGAGAGCAGAGTAGGCCTCTACTCACAGCCTCTGCCCAAAGACCAAAATCCTAATATTGCTGGCCAAGGACGGATAAGCCCTTCGGCAAGTGGTTTAGATATTTGGTATAGAGCGTATGTGCAAAGTGAGTTTGTTGTTTAATGCAATCAAATAGGACTTTTCTGTTTGGATGTATGGGCTGTTAAGGCCAGAAACTTTTTAGCCACTCGGTAGGTATTTCCCCCACAGAGACCTGGGTTAGAATCTTGGGTATTACATTTGTGGTGCCCAACGACGCTTGCTTTAGTTTAGTTGAGTGACTGCAGTAGTGCATCATTATGAAAGTCCTGAAATCAAGTTGCTTTTACTAGATTACTCTGGTGGATTCTGCTGACATGTCTGCATGGTCTCTCATTCAAATTACTCTCTAACAGTACATTCAGCAGAATATCCGATCGGACTGCTCTAACATCGACAAAATCCTGGAGCCTCCAGAAGGACAGGATGAAGGAGTGTGGAAGTATGAGCATCTCAGGTACCTAAAGACCAGCATTACCCATTTACATGCATACGACCAAAATGCTTCACAAAACATCCATTCTGTATTTGTACCTCTGTCTCTTTTGTGCCTTTATGTCCGTGCTCTCTGTTACCCTTGTAGGCAGTTCTGTCTGGAGCTCAATGGATTAGCCGTCAAACTGCAGGTATGATAATGTGGCCACTTTGTATTTTCTGTGTTGAAATTCATGTAAAAAATAATAACGGTGAGGTCATCTTAAGCCCTAGGGTTTCTTACCTCACCTGCACAACTCCTTTTGTTGTTAAAAATCGGGACAGATGGGGGCTGCATAGTTGCTAATACCGAAAAAGTCAAATAATGGCCGTTATATCGGTCTGGCACTAATCCCTATGATGTCCTCTATTGAACTGATGCATGCTCTACTTTTTGCTGCCCACAGAGTGAATGCCACCCAGATACCTGCACCCAGATGACTGCCACAGAGCAGTGGATCTTTCTATGTGCTGCCCACAAAACCCCCAAAGAAGTAAGATCTCCATGTTGTTCTTCTCAGCTACAGGTTAAGTAGGGCTTTGAAGTGAGCCTTCGTGTTATATAAGATAATTGGAGTCTAATCTAGAGGCTGTTCTGAATGGGGAACTATTTTTTAGGTCATGAGGTTTGCCGCCTGTAATCTACAAGGCAATTAATAATGAGCTGAACTTGCATTTATTGGAACTACTGGGACTTTATTGGGACACTTTTTTGTGTTCATGCAAAACAAAGCCAGGTTTAGCTCTCAATTATACACACCGTGATGTGTCATTTGCTGCTGTGTCCACAGTGCCCTGCCATTGACTACACCAGACACACGCTGGACGGAGCTGCCTGCCTTCTCAACAGTAACAAATACTTCCCCAGCAGGTCAGTTAGGACCTAATACCTTCTCCTTAGCTCAGTGATTCTCAAACCTTTTAATTTCCCCAGTTTGGTATTCATTAGGCAGAAACTTTGGGACCCCCGTCCCATAACTTTCAGAAATTCAGAGTGTACAAATGGATCCAAATGGACCTTTTTATGGTACTCTGGCTTCACATTCACTGTCCATTCGTTAACACAACTTAACACACGATGTGATGAGGTCTCCTATTTCTTCTTTTTCCTTCAGAGTTAGCATCAAGGAGTCGTCTGTGGCAAAGCTGGGCTCTGTCTGCCGTCGCATCTATAGGATATTCTCTCACGCTTACTTCCATCACCGCCAGATATTTGATAAGTATGAGGTATGTTACCATGGACAAGAGCCTACCAAAATGTAATGGGCTTTCCTTTAAAATGGCTTGAAATGAGCAGGATTGCTCCATCTTTATTCCATGTGCATAAGGAAAGACTGTATTAAATAGGTTTCTTAAGTTAGGATCAACTTAAAATTCTCTAAAATCTTAAATTTACCACAGGGATACCAGAGCTTGGAGGCAGCTATCCTTTTCCTTGTTGGTCAATTCTAAATATCAAGCCAGGCAGTGAGGGCAGTGTTGATTTGTGAAGTGGATAAGGATCATAAATGTTATGAGGTCAGCACATTTGGGCAAGTGGCTATGGTTGAATTTAGCGTGTGTTTTTCATGCAAAACTAATACTTTCAGAATTCAGAATTCAGGATTCAGAATCATGAAAACCCCCTAGTTTGACACATCACGTTACTTAAAGCATAATGAAATGTAGAAATATTTGCCTTTTTGTATAGGTTGTTAATGGTGGCCATATGGATTTGGCGGCTGTGGTGACCCCAAAGGTCGCCGGCTTGGGCACACAAGCTAAATCATTAGAGCATGCCCTGGGCTACATCTGTGCAAAATTTGGCGCTTTTAGACGAATGAGCTCGAAATATCCCTATGCTCCTCAACTACAGGGAGAAACCAAATGTATTTTTTGGGGACAGACCAATGATTTTAGCATTATGTGTGTGTGTGTGTGTGTGTCTGTAGAATGAAACGTTCCTGTGTCACCGGTTCACACGCTTTGTCATGAAGTACAACTTGATGTCCAAGGACAACCTGATCGTGCCGATCCTGGAGGAGGAGGTTCAAAATACTTCATCAGCTGGGGAGAGTGAAGCCTAAGATACAGCTGCTGCCATAAGGGAGACGCACATTCACGCATACATGTTCAAAATCACACGCACACTACAGAAGAGACATCTCTGTACTAGCATCCAAATGCCTACATGTACAGTATAAACACACACACACTACAGATTATTACTTCAATCCAGGAACTCTGCCTGTGTCCTGCCTCCCATGTCAGTCTCACATGACACAGGGTGTAAGTTATCGGAAGCAGAATTCAACCCAAGCCTGCTAAGGGTAAGATGGAATATCTACCATCCAATTTATACCTATTCCGTCCATGTAGATTCACACCAGTGTCTATGCCACAGGCCGGAAGCAGTTGTTTCTGGCTATAACCAGGCGCTCACTACTCTTATAGGGAACTTTGCTTTAATGTTTTGAGCAGCTGGATTTGCAAAACGTATGTAATCATTACCTGTGACAAAGGCACACACTGACAGCTCCCCTTGTATATAACCCCTGCTCCCCCTATATTTTAATTCACTGTCGTATGTTCTGATGGTGCTTCACTTCTTTGTGTTTGTCCTCCCTGTTTGCCCGTGTTGCTTACCATCCCTTTTGGAGAGGGGGGTATGGAATGGATCACTAAATTAGCCTGCTCACTTGGAAATACAGTTCATACTGTAGTTGTTGTTTATGTAGTAGTCAACAATGAAACTCACATTTGGCTTTGTAAGTGCACTAGCAGTCAAATATGCTGTTTATCTTGTGTGGCCTCTGAAATGTTTCAGAATATTTAGGATGGTTTGTTGGCTAACTCATTGATCCTGCTTAGTGACATGTCCCCATTTTTATTAAAAGTATGACATTCCTCCTTTCCTTGGAAGTAATGGCAACTGACATTACAAAAACTAAACCGTCAAATCTACACTGTAGAACATTTACTGGTCCAAGCATTTCAGAAATTACTGCCGGGAAAGGTGGAATGGATATATTTTAGTATTGGAGCACAACCTTCCCCTTTCTCTTTGATCCTCTCGCTCATCATTAAGTTATTTTGTGGGAGGAGTCTTGTCTATCCGCCCCACTTTTATTTTTTTTATGGACTACAAATTTTGTTACTGTCGACATGTTCATGTCTGTTAATAAAAAAGAACTTAACCCAGCTGACTGTTGGCCTTTATCATAATGTACACTCAAGCAACATACTATTTCATGTAGCATACCATTTAATGACGTCTGTGATATCTTTTAGTTATTTTTGTGGAAAAAGTCAAAGCTCTATAATAATCATTGCTATAGTGTGCTAAATGGCCACTTCACCCCTTCCATTACGCACGCGGAAGCTTTGCAAGGAATATTGCCTGTTGCCTCCCCTCGAGACACACCCCAGAGCCGAAGGAGGCGTCTACCTGTTTATGGTCCTCTCCACCATAGTCATAAGTATGCTCTCCAGAAGGTGGGGTGAGTGCACCAAAGCATTAAGGTAGTAATCCAGTCAAACAGACTACATTATTGTTCTGGCCATAGTGCAAATTTCAAGTTGTGCTACTGATATCTACTACACATTCTATTAACATTGAGTTACTGGAGTTTCTTCCAGTGGTGAAATGTCCCTTTATAATGGGTCTCTCCAGCTCTTTAATATAAAATTCCAGGTGGGTTGTCAATCCCATCCAATCAGGCAAAAGTATGCATTTAGTGTCACATTCCAGTTCTCCCTCCTGGTTGGATAAAATTGTTATCGCAAAAAATGTATTGTTTACTAAAGATCAGAATAGAACCATCAACTTATTTTAACAATATCAATTACCCTACCTTTATAAGAGATATATAGATATAGTTGTCTGTAAATAGATACGATGCATGAACAAGAGGACATAACTATTTTACTATCCCAATGGCATAATACAAAATGTACAACTCATCAAAATGTAAATGCTGCAATATTAATACTTATGTTTAGTATTCCCTGATGGGGATTCATATGGACACATCTGTGGAGCTAAAACACTTATAGTCAAACATGGCCAATGAATACAAACATCTCAACATGTTTTCAACTAGTCAGAACACAACTTCTGAAATACAAGCTCACCTCAAATATTTGAAATCCAAGGCTATCAATAATACTTACGGTATGTTAACATCTATATATACAGCAGCAAGGTGTCTTCATGAAAAAAAGCCCTTTTCCCTTTAGCATTACAAAATTATGTTATTTCCTCAACACAATAAGCTGTTTGTTTCTGAAGAACTGAAACCATTCCAGAGCAGAGGGACGTGTGAATGCTAGTACCATCAGACTGAAACAATAGTGATTGTGATGTAGTGACACTATGAATATTCAGAAAGCATTGACCCCATGACTGTTGAGATCATGATGGGAACAAGTGCACGAGAAACAATCAAACCTAGTGAGGGTGCACGTGGTCCTTTGATTACAGTTTAACTTAGATTATAACTAATTAAGAAACTCACTCAGTTATTAAATATTTCCAGTTGATTAAATTAAACTAAAAGGTGCAAATGAGTTGGTCCTAATTCAAAACTGTCATACACCAGTCATTTTACTCATAGCAGTCTGCTGTAATTCGGGTCTGTACAAAGTTAGCTTTTCCAGGCTCAACACTTGTAAGTGTAGCAGCGTATTGCACAGCCAGGCTAGTCTCAGTACCAAGACACACAGTGTGTAGGAGGAGCTGCATGGAGAGGGTTGCCCTTTGCATTTGTGTCCATGAGACGGCGCAAGCATCACAGGGTGATGAACAACAGGTGTTGGAACATGGGAGCCCAGAAAAGGACTAATAAAAATACTACAAAAAAATACCCCTCCTCCCCTCCACACACGCACACACAAAACGGTAAAACTGTAAATTACTGTTTACCGGTCAAATGTCATTTGGATCATGAGGTTTCAATTTGAACGGAGGAATACTGGGTCATTCAATGTTAGGTCTTGACTTCAAGTGAGGACAAAACCACCTGAGAATCACTGCTGTGGAGGAACCCAAAAATGTAGAAAAGTCTTGATACTTGAGATTGGTCAAAAATTCACAACAAATACAGATTGACCCGTTCTTCCTTTATGTGGAATGTCCTTGTTTTTCCATTCCGCACAGATTGTGCATGTTGATGATTCTTCTTCTGTGATGACTGTCGCAGATGTATGTACTGTATGCAGACGTGCACTACAGTCCGAGTTGTGTTACCGTGTTCAATAGTGATGTGACAAACCCATTAATAAAACCCTGTGATATGTTCTCCTTTTAGCACCAGACTGAATGTGAACATGTGACATTGTGTAAAGTGTCTCCCACAGGTTTTTTTTTACCTTTTCCCAAAGAAAAGCTATATAAAAACAGAAAAACACAAGGTAAATCCACTGCTAAATTAATATCATATTCATTATGGCTTCATTAAAAACACAAAAAAGTGCAGCATTGTCTCTGTTAAAGGAGAGCTTTAAAAGAATGTGGCCAGGGAAATGCTTTAAAGAATGGCCAGGGAAATTAACAGGCTTCTCAGTTTCATCTGCAATTTGTGACACCATATGATGTTCAACAATGCAGATGCAGTATTTCTAACCGCTCTAAAACAACAGTGACAGACACTAGACAGATGTGCTCAATAGTACAGTATCTGTCCTCACACCCAAAGTATTTATCCTTTTCCTTGGATATGCCTTCTGTTAACCCTTTTGGTTAAGTTAAAACTTAAACACATCCTCTTCAGTTGAAGAGGGGAGCTGACTAGCAGTCCATTTTCAGTCAGTCTCTCGCCTGGCTCTACATGCATGTGACCTCTGCCTTTCCCTCCTCCTGCTCGAAGCCGCCCTCCTCCAGGTGGGACAGGGCGCTGGGGTATCCGCCTCCGAAAACAGGGAAGCCTCCGATGCCCCCCATGGTTGGGGAAGGCTCCTCACGGGGTACAGGGCTGGCGACGCCACGACTCACAGAGCGATTGGACACGTCACTCTGCGCTGACACCGCCTGGTGACAAGGAGTGATCAAACACACAGAGGAAGAATGGACCAATTAAGATCAATGCTGTGGCAAAGACAAGGGCAATTTCCTTACTTGCAAACTGGGTTAGGAAATTGATTAAGTTGCGGAAGTGGAGGTCCAATGTGTCCTTGATATTAATATAAAGCTATCAAGCAAATGTGCCTGCTTTCACTATCTCATACCTGATGATCAGTAAACATCAATGTACAATTTGCACTATTGTGAAGTGTAATTCAACTGTTCCCCACAGGGAGGCAATATACTCATATATGTTTTTGCCAACCATGAGGCAATATTGTGGTATATATGAAGTGGCTCTAACAAAGTCTAACCGATGCCTCCACTCCTTCTCACCTGGTTCTTGACTTGTGCTGGTGCCTGACCTCTCACAGGCCTCTGGAGGAACACCACCTGCTTGGTGGCCAGGTTCCCATCACTAGACACATAAGCACAGCACAACAGTTAGACCACCTGTTTCTCAAGCAGTAGTTCACCGTCCACTTGCGGTCCATGGCATATACGTATACAGTAACAAAACTAACAGGTCAACAGTTTAAACAGAAAATGCTGTACATTTGTTAAATGTATAAAACATATGTTAAGTAATATTTCATAAGTCCCATCAAATTTAAAAGCCATACTTTGTAACCCTTTCAATTAAAATTAAGCTATTTTTGTTGTTAAGTTTGACATAACTTGTAGTCATTAGTGTCTGCCCCTGACATACATTTATTTATTTAACCCCAGAGCTGGGACTCCACAGCATTCATTTTGGAGCATTACTAATTTACTGTGGTTTTGTGATTTCTATTTGAGGTTCCGTGGCATGCAAAGGTTTTGGAACCCCTGCGTTACATCATGGATACAAAATACAAATTAAAAAGGCAGCATTTTAAAAGTAAGTACCATTAAAACCATGTAAGCTACAAATATTTGTCTTTCCTGTTATAACTAATGATAATACATAATGCATAAAAGTGTCAGGTAGATATAATTAGTAATATATTACCTATCATGTCTGATGATGGGTGTAGGTAGCACACAAGTGAGCAGCCACCCAAACTCTGCCAGAGTGTGGAGGAGGGGTCCGTAATCAGTTTTCACATTAGAGCTCTGTGTACACACACACGCACACACACAGTACACACACACACACACACACACACACACACACACAGGATTAGAGCCTGCAAAATAAGCCAGTATCAATGCTCCCAGAGTTATAATGTGAGCAAGCTGAATGGTAGCATAATGTTATTTCTACATGATTCAAGTACTTAAATCTTAAATACTTAAATTAAAGCAAGTACATATTTTCTGTAAGCCTTTACAAAAGTCCTTATTCTGATGCAGTGCCCTGCCTGCTGAGTTTAGCACTCCGACCATAAAATAATTGCTTCTGAGAGGAAATAGAATATACTTTTGTTCTCGTCATTATAGGCTACATCTATCTTCAAAAATAGTGAAAATAGCAGATCTAGCTATGAGCTATTTTCGCACAAAACTGTTGTACAACAAAGTATAAAACAGGGCTTAAAGGTAGGGTAAGTGATATTTTTTGGTTAAAACAAAAAGGTTTTTGTTAAAAGGTTAAATCACTATATTCTTGTTCAGTAACAGGGGTCTCTCTGCCTCTCCAGCTGTTTAATAAACAGAAAAGAAATGTTCAGGTAGGTGACAAAATTTCAGCCAATCAGGAATGCTCCAGTTCCAAATTTTCAATTACATCTATTCTGCTCATTTCTTTGTGTCATCACTTACAATTTCACTTGTTTAATTTGTATCCTGACTGCGTTTTCTATCCTGATTGGATAAAATTAGTATCCCAGTTTCAGTTTCTGAAAATGCATTTTCTGTTTAATAAAAAGCTGGAGAGACATGGAGACTCCTGTTACTGAACAGACACTATATAGCAATGAGTACTATCACAATATAGAGCTTTTTAACACTTATTTTACCCAAAGAAAATCACTTAAACTACCTTTAACACATTGAGAGCCCACGCAAAACTGCCCAAAATCACTTTCACCTAGAAAAAAAAATCCAGCTGACTGTGGAGACACATGCTGGAACTTTTTACTTTGAAATGTTTTATAGTTTCTGAGTTATTTAATTTAAACGCCAAATGCATTCTCAATGGCGAAAACACAAACTTTGGCACCACGTTTTGATTTTTCTGATTTTTTTTTTCCAAAGACGTCCACAGACGTCTTGGGCTATGCACGTGCGGTAATACCCAGGACGTCCACAGACGTTTTGGGCACAAAATGTGTTAAGTGGTTAATTAGACTAATCGATTTAGTTGATTATTGCGTTGATTCGTTGATATATAAAGAAAAGAAAAAGAACAAAATAATCGATAGTCGCAGTGCGCTACATGACATGTTTGACATGTTCAGACACAGAGTCATTACTGACCTCGATGACAGTCCACTGTTCTACTACGATGGTGTCGTTGGCAGGAGGAGAGGTGCTCCTCTCCTCGTAGACAAACAGCCCCTCCAGCGACCTGGGAACTGGCTCGCCTGCTGCTGGCACACAATTACACACCAATTACAATACTTGTACCATTGTGTCCGATCAGTATATCAGGGAACACATCAGGAAATTAATAATTCATCATTCTTCAAAGCTACAACCCGGTAGCGCATGAGACCAGTATACAGTTGCATCTTCATAACCAGAGCGGAAAAGATTCTGCTAAGGGGGACATACATGTCACTGCCAGAATGTCATTGAGACGACAATGAACTAGTTATAGGAAATACAGTAGGCTGTGTGTACTTGTGTCATGTGTGGCCATATTCATTTAAACTAGGGCTGGGCGATATGGACAAAATCAAATCACTATATATTTGACATTTTTTATCTTTATTTAGTCATTTTCTCCCTCCATACAAGTGTGCCTTGAGTTGGAACCACAGCAGAGACTACAACACCAGTTAAGTGGCCTCCCTCTGGTACAATATTGTTTAGTAGTTTTCCCACCAGGAGCTAAACGCTCGACATAATAACTAACCAATACATTGAGGAGTGCTAGCCCCTCCTATGTCCAGCTTTTAGTGTTTGTGTGTGTGTGTGTGTGTGTGTGTGTGTGTGTGTGTGTGTGTGTGTGTGTGTGTGTGTGTGTGTGTGTGTGTGTGTGTGTGTGTGTGTGTGTGTAAACACAAACTTTGTCCGACTCCTAACACAAACATTAAATGACATTGATAATGAATGGCCAATTTTGAGTGTTTGTGTAAACACAAACATTAAAAGACATATGATGATAAGGGCGCCCCTCACTTCACACAGGTGTGATTTTTATTTTGTATTTCCGTCCACACTCGACTGCCGCCTAGTGGTCTTTGGAGATAGTTAGCTTCTGCTGACGGAAATGGCTGGATTACTACTCACTTACATCCAGTCTCCCGGCCTCCCAGACTGAGAGAAGAAGAATCGGCTAATGTTAGCATTAGCTCAAGATGTTTGCCAGAAACGGTAATATGTCGTTCGCGATGCGATGAAAAATCACGAATCACATCAGAATATCGGATGTTTTGTCAAAACCACGGACAGCGCTCAAAGTTTCAGAGATAACAGAAGATCCTACTTTTAATATAAATTTTCCAATCTAGTCTCAAATTACGATATCGATGTAATATCGATATATTACCCAGGCCTAATCTTTAACCCCTTGTATCCATGAATGTCAGGGAGGTTAGGCAGTGAAAGACTGTTTGAGTATGTGTGGGAAGGCTTTCTGTCTGCATATCACTAGAACAGCATGTCTATATTCCTAGATTTCCAGGCCTCAGATGTCTACACATGATGTGGTCTGCCAGTCCATGGAGGAACAGGAAGCGGGGTCGCTAAGGTTAGGAAGAAACTTCCAAATATAGATGTTGTGGGAGAGAGGGGGAGGGGCCTCAGCCAAAACAGGAAGTGACTGATCAAGAATGTGTGTGTTCGGGTGGGGGGCAGAACTTTTTTTTTTTTAATGAGAAAACACAACAGGGTGCGTGAATGCACAGGGACAGAGCCAAGTAATGCCTTCAAATTAACAGTGACAGATGTGGATTTGAGAGAGATGATGGGTCACGGCCAGGCAAAGGATTTGTAATCCCTCTATCTCTCTCTTTCTCTGATCATTCCTATGTCTATGGGGTCCTGGCACATTTAATTTGTATTTGATTAAGCAATCTCCTCTGTGAAAGGCAGCGGTGACCTCTTCGCATAGCAATGTCCTGAAGGACAAGAAACTCTGGTGATTGCTTTCATACGCCTGCTGTTCCGAAACCACGGGTACTATGAGTTCTGCATGATCCACAGAAGATTATATACTAGGTCTGATCTGGATCTAATTTGATCTCTTCCTTAGGAGATTGGCTGTGTTCTTGTAGCACGGATGTAATGGATGTTATTCTCCTTATATTTACGTGGGTAATGAGATTAAATAGAATTCCACCAAAATAAAAAAGTGCCACAGTGGCACAATCGTGTATTTTATTTTATGACTGGAGGGCAGAATCTACTGCAGTTGATCACTGATCAGACAGCACAACTGCAGCCTTTTTGTCTTGATGAAGGCCAGTGTTGGCTGAAACATGTTGGTTTTAATGTTGTTCCACTATTGAATGAGCCATTAAATAAACTAAAGGCTGTTTAAAATGTTAACTTCCAATAGAGCTGAATTATCCTTTGGTTTGGTATGCCTACTAAAGAGGACCTTCTGGGATTCCTCCAGTACTCTCTTGAGTCCTTTTTATGGCATTGGCTCTGTAGAAGTCTAGCCATATAGTGGAGGGTTTGTCTGTAAGTCTGGGGCTAGTACACATTAACATTAGGCCAACAATGGTCAAGCATTTTTTCCATTATGTTTCAGATTGATAATAGAAGTGAAAGGGGGTTGGATCAGGTTGAAACCTTGCCCTCATTTGGAGTCAGTAATAGATAACTGACTGGCCACGTGTAGCCCAAGATCCAATGCCCAATATCACACTGTTATTAGACCCCGGGCTCCATTTTCGTCACCGCTAAACCCCTTATCCCTAAACTTCTTTGCCTTTTTTTACTATTTTGAAAAACATTTTTGAATAGTTCAAATAGCGAATCTACAATGACGTTGTGAGCTTGTAGGCTGGCCATTTTAAATATTCAAAATGTTTTGCAAAATAGTAAAAAAAGGCAAAGAAGTTTAGGGATAAGGGGTTTAGCGGTGACGAAAATGGAGCCCACCGTCTTCAACAGCAGCAGTACCTTTGGGTGTGTCCCAGTAGACAAAGGAGTCAACCAGTGACCAGCCTTTTCGGTAGTAGGCGGCCGTCAGCTCCAGCCAATCAGCCTCCAGAGCACTCACCACCTGGCCCTTCCTGGAAACACGCATGGAGAGTGCTCCCTGGTGGTACTGGCATGCCAGTGAGTCCAGGGGAGCACAGCCTGGGGCCCATGAGTGGAAGAACACCAGCAGCCTCAGGTCTGTTGGATCCAGGAGAGGGACAGAAAAAGAGTGAGAGAAACATTTATGAACAGAATAATCCCTCGACAGCGAATGAAAGGAGATCAAAATGGCGTATGTGACAAAACTACAAACTGTTGACTGTTGTCTATATCTTAAAAGAACTGTTGATGACGTTTTAGCATACCGCCTGCAAGGTCTGTAGACTGAATTATCATCATTACAGTTAATTTTAGTGACGAGCACTTCACCACAACCTTTTTGCCGAATGTCTACTCTACACAGTAATATCTGTCATAATATAAATTTGTAGATATACAGTATATCTTAAATCACTGCTATTGAACACCCTTTACATCTGTGTGTTGGGTAAAAGAAATGTTGAACCAATGAAAAAAGGAAAAAAAACTGTCCTCTAAACAAGCAACTAACTCCACCACCTCTCAGTCTCATGTAAGTAATAATTGACAATATATAAAGTCACAACACCAACTTTGATGAGGCAGTATTGCTTTGTTTTAAAAACATTAGGTTTTCTTCATTTCCTCTGAAAAATGAACATTTTGGAGTTCCCGACAGCAGAGATAAATAGTCTGTATGACAAAATGAATTGATGAAGTGGGTCAGATGTTCTCACCCGAGCTGTAGGTGTTCTCCTCCAGTTCTCGGTCTCCGGGCGGGGTGCTGGGCGGGCTGCGTGGTGGGGAACGACAGGCCCTCTTTGGGCTGTGCACTCGTCCATTGCTGATCCCACACACCTGCTGGAGAACTGAGCCAACGAATCGAACACCCCCCCGGGCGCTGCTGTTCACCTGCCCAAGCAAGAGACCACCAAACGACCCAATGAAAACTCAAACCGTATAAGCAACAATATAATATCAGATACAGGGGGAAAAAAGCATCATCTGCGACATATATACTGTGTATATTGTTGTCGTCGGGCAGAAAACTCGTATCTCCATATTTCACTTTTTGTTTTTCCTTTTGTAAATTAATGCCATACGTGGTCATACAAGAGTGATGCGCAAAAGTTGTCTAGTCTTACAACGTGCCATCCAGTGAGCTGGTAGATTAGCCAATTCCGCGATTTTTGAGAATAATGACTAGTACATTGGAACAGTTTCTCCTTCCTTTTCCTGAAAAGGAAACGGTTTTGGACATATGTTTTCACCCGACAGATACATTTTCCAGATGAGTAGATAAAATGGATGTGTGACTGACCCTGTCGATCAATGCTCTGACAGTGTCTCCAGTCAGCGAATCCCCAGGCAGTGGCCACTCCTCCACCCTTAAAATTGGCACACTGTGACACATGGACAACGCCTGCTTACTGGAAGACACAAAGACACATACATGTTTGTATCACATTTATCATTTGATTCATTTGTTAAACCATAACCATTACACACATCAATAATTTGTTTTGTTTTGCTTCATCGCTTGACAGGGTCGTTTGCTGAAAATTACCGATTTTCAAAGTTGTAAAAAAAAAAACCGCTTAGACCTTAAATTAGGCTTTACAATTTCCCCAATACAGACTTACAGGATGACTTACTTTCAAAATGAGGACCAACAACGTGTCTCCACTTTTCCCATATCTTTCTATGACATCATAAGAACAGATATACAAACCACATACTGTACACACATACACAATTTCTACTGCTAATTGCATTTCTGTTAAATAGCCGCCGTGATTACTGGATTACAGGACATTTATAACTGAAGGGTGCTTGATTGTTGGACACTGGAATCAGATCAAGCAGGAATTGCTGGATTGGAAGCGGTGATGCCATGCTGCCATTGAACCGGCTGCAGAGTTCACTGCTCACTTGTAATTGTCATTGAGTGTCAGACACTAGCCCATAAATCATTCATCAGCCCAGCGTGGGATGGCTACTAGCTGCCTTCTCAGCGTTTAGACAGAGGAACCGAGGATGAACAACTTAACCTTCAGTACTGTATACACACACAGTACAGTACACACCAGTGTGAAAGTGTGTGTGCTTCTTCTACTATCTCCCAGTACTGCTACTACCACTTAAATAATTATACTTGGTTGACCAACCAGGGTCCCCAAGGGGTCAATAGTTGGTCCCCTCCCTTTTTCCCCATTTCTACCAGATCTCTTTGCCAAAAAGAGCAGATCTACTGTACAAGCCCACAGTGTGTCGATCGGCTATTAATATTCAGCGAGTGTTCACCTATTTTCGCCAAATGTTGGCCTACAATCACATGATGAGATGCTAGGGTTCATGTGGTTAATAATGTATCACAAAACTACAGTCTAAGGGCCGATTCATACTCCTATTTTACCGCTGTTTCGGCGCTGTAGTGCCGAAATGATTTCGGCTCGTCAGAAATTTTCAGTAGCACCGAAGAGCCGACTTTAGGACGGTACCCGCCCCCCCGAACCTCAAATTACGTCACATTGTAGGCTCTACAGAGCCGAACCGACTTTTATTCGGCTCTAAAATAGGAGTATGAATCGCGCCTAATGCAGTGATTCTCAACCTGGTGGGCCATGAGGCTATTGCAAATGGGCCCCCAACTAATTGGCAAAATACTAAGATTTTTAATAATAATAATTTAATATTTAAAAAATAATTATAATAATGTTTCATGGCTGCCGTGTAAAGTGGTCAGATGGGTGGGCCGCATTGAGAATTTCAGGTGGACCCTGATGCAGAAAAGGTTGAGAATCCCTGGTCTAATCACAATCAGCATCACTAGAAGTCCTCAGACTCCCCAGTGCCCACTATAACCACGGTGGCAAAAATGACATACTTGGTTGGTATCCCAACCTATCAGCCCCTCTAGGGGAAGCTCCAACGCCATTGGCTGCGATGAGACCGCTGTTGTTGGGGTACTTTTTTTTTGTGCCAATGACGTGTGCCTATAGGACAAACCAAACCAAAACAGAATCTCCAGGATCCCCTCTCTGTCACGACAGTCTGTCCTCCTGCTGGTGCTTGGCATGAAATATGCAGCCGACCTCATCCATCATTCATCTATTTACTGGAGTGCATGCACATGAGTGGGTATGTGTGCGTATGACCGGACGTGTACGAACACAAGATCTCCAATATGATGTTTTGATGTGAACAGAGCATTCCGGTTAGCATCTGGCATATTCTGTACCTCACATGATGTCACTGAGGGACCTTCACAATTTGACAATTATAGGCCTTTAGAGGCTCGCCTGCTATAAGAGCACATACCACCCTGCTGGCCTGAGTTCGGATCCAACCAGAGGCTCGTACAGTACATCTTGACTACATCTTGGGGCACTGAACTGATCAGTGCTGTATATCTACACATACCTGAGTATATCTAAACATACCTGGGTCGTGGCCGTGCCAGGATGGCGCGGTACAGCAGGCTGAAGGGCAGCGAGCGCGTGCGTCCCACAGACAGGATGATGGGGTGCAGGGCAGCCAGGACGTAGCCCTGGGTGTAGTAGGGCTGAAGGGCCTGGGGCAGCTCACAAAGAGACGACACATACTGCACCGTGGGACGGCTACCTGGATGGATGGAAGGATGGAGACAGGGGAAAGGTGGGGTACAGGGGGAGAGAACATGAGAAAGAACTAAGTGAAGCGTGATGCTGTATAGTGCTGTTGTCCCTTCTTATGGCATGACAAGACGGTACTCCGCTCTCCAGACCATAGATGAATACAAGCGATCTTAGGAAGACAGGATAGAGTAGACTGAAGGTTATGGGGCTCACCTGGTAAGAGAGTGCATACCACATAACAGTACATGGGATAGAGTCTTCATGTGTACTCATGATTGAGCATGAGCAAGACACTTCAACTGCTCCTGAAGCAGGTTGGTGCTGTCTGTGTGTGCAATGTGTGTAATGCACATTGTAAAGCACTTTGGATAGGCACCATATAAACGAACTAAAGGCCAGTTGATTCTTCTGAAGCAAAGACATATTGAAGCATGTGGCTTTAGGAGCTGACCTGATGTCTGATTATCCAGAGAAACCCAAATAGAGGCCACTAACTAACCAAGCCTTGTGGAGGGAGGGAACTTAAGCACCCACGCACCACATGCTTACGTAACGTCTCTATATATGCATTATTTTTAGCTAGGTTCCCCCAGCTGTGGTCTGTGTGATCTGGTAAGGGCAGGTCCCCTAACTGTGCCAAGGGAAGGTGTGGTACACACAGCAATGCTAGCTGAGCCACACTGTCCTTACACTCTGGAATAAAATCTGGTCAGTCTGGTTGTAGTGATGTACAGAGTAATAGAGGTGGCTACAGTAATACAGTATGTAAAACTACAATTCAGCATTTTATGCCCTTAAGAGGCACCCGTTTCTAGAACCAATTGTGCCCCTGCTGTTCTAGTTTTGTGTACTTTCGAAGCCTAGACTCCCTTACTAGCCACTAGCCAGTCTCTGAACGCTTAGATCAACTAGAGACTGGTGACAATCTCCCAGGTTTTGTTGCTAAAACGGAGGTGAAGAAATTAAAGAGCTTCACATTGGGGCAGTGATGCGATTGGTTACCAAAGCAGTTGGTGTAGGTTTGTTAGTGACGGTTCTCGCCACTGTTAGCAATGAAATGACTTGGATTTTGATGCCATCAGCAACACAAAGCTAACCGAAGCCTTACCTCCTACATCTTAACCCTATGCCTATGCCATCTCCCCCCGCCTGACTGATTCATTTCACTAAAAGAATCCAACAGTTGGAGACAGTCTGTTTGTTAGAAAACCATCAGTTCACGCCTCAATGTTATGTGACAGCAACACATTATGTTTTCTCCACTGCCGTTTGGCGATTTGCCTTTCACAAACAAGAAGGAAATTTAATTTTAATGATTTGACGGCTAACACGATAAGAATGCCACGCATGGCTTCAATGGTGACAGGTGTATCCAGAATGTGATCGGATTGTTCTTTTTAGAGCACTTCTGCTTAACTAGCTGGAACAGTGAGGAATGACAGGAGAGACAGGGTAGTGCAAGGGGATGACATGTGAAACAGGTCAGCTGGATTGGAAGCCAGGACATAGTAATTAGGTCTCTTTCTACACAGAAAATTCCGGAGTGTTGATTTAACTCTTGTGTAAAAATGGAACTGCAAGGGTCCATTTATTACACTTTAAATGTGTGCACTGTAGTGTGCACTGTAGAGAAAGCTATATGCATAGTGCACACATTATGTTGCAACTGATATGCGTTTTGTAAATATCACGCAGATTAGTAATAGTAACGTGCATGCTGTTAAATAGTGTTAAATAGACTGGATTGAGTCTCATGTTGTTCCTTTTCTCATGGTTCCTTCCGACTACCACAGTGCCTGACTGACCATTCCCATACTTCCTGTGTCCACAAAGAGTGGCTGTTCAGAGTGGCTACTGGCGATATGCCATGCGCACGCGCGCACACACGCACACACACACACACACACACACATGCACACACAGGCTCGGACATATTTAACACATTCCAAGGTTCTAACGCACAAAACATTTTATAGAGGTGGGGGGGGGGGGTACGAGAGAGAGAGAGAGAGAGAGAGAATTCCTTACTGCAAGTGCAACCCCCACGTTTTCACACACAAACACCCCTGCGAACTGAGACAGTAAACAGCCGAGCTGACCAAGTGAATGAGAATGAGACTGAACTGAACACCAGAATGATCTCAGTGGAGCCACTGAACCAGTCTCTGAACAAACACCGTTAAGTGTGCTCACACCATTCACAAGCATATGAACATCCTCAAGCTGGTGTGCTTACTGTAATGTAGGTCTTGTTGTTCAGCATTTGTTGCATCAGGCCTAGAGCAATGATTCTCAACCTTTTGAAGTTAAGTCACACACCTGAGTCAGTGGCAAAACACCGCAGCTAATGCCTCCTCCTTTTCTTTTACATTTTGGACAAATAGACAATTTTATATCGAGGTACACACAGTCACACACACACACACACACACACACACACACGGTTTCGTTGGGGCTACAGCTCTTCTCCTCTCCTGCTTCCAGCCCTGGCACCCCCACCCCTTTCCTCCTGCCACTCACTCCCTCAACCCCACACACTGAGGCTTCTGTTCAGTGTTGTGTGGGAGAAAAAAATGAAAGTGTTTGGGGGGGGGGGGGGGGGAGTAAGTGCTGGAAAGGGGTAAGAGAAAGACGGGGGATAAGGGAGGGACGCATGATACGGAAAGGTTGTGGTTTAGCAGCAACTGAGAGGAGCAGCAGCGCAGAGATTTGGAGGAAGGAGGTGATGGTGGTGCCGGACTGCCGGTGGTGGGGAGGGGGGGATACAGTTGGGGAGGGGTTGTTACAAGATACATTTTATGAGCCAGAAAGCCTTGTGTGTGTGGGAAACGGGGAGCTTGTGAAAGTGTGAAAAGGAGAAAGCTGCTTGGCAACTGTTCAAAGAGAAAAACAATAAAACTGATGCTCTGTTTTCAATATGGGGGTGCCCAGTTTGCCAGCAGAAGAAACACAGCAAGGGGGAGAGAGAGGCAGACAGACAGACAGACAGACAGACAGAATGAATGCTCCTTGCATATATACAGGAAAAGCTAATGCTAAAGTAACGATTAGGGAAGCAATGCACTTATCCTATACTAACGTTAGCAGATCATTACGTTAGTCTAACATTAGGTGCATTATACCAATCAGGAGTCAGGCAAGAAGAGGGAGAGGTATGGGGGAATTGATTCAGCACAGTGAGTGTTAACTGCCCCCTGTGTTCTTCTCCAAATACAAAATAATAATAATCCAGCCTATGCAGCTAGATTATAGAATGGCAAACGATTAAACTCTCCCAGTATAGAAAGTCAGTCACACCCTCTTTCCCAGAGTGACAGGGGAATTAATCCTACAATCAATTATTTTACCCATAATTTAATCTGTTGTGTCTTCTATCCTCCTCCAGTCCCAACTATGAATACGTCAAGCTAAGCCATTTATTTATCCACTAAATTACATCATACAGTGACAGTGTGCTCTCCCATCATATGTCAATTCATTTGAGCTTACTCCCTTCGCTGCCCACTCCAAAGTGAATTGAGCCTGTGTGCCATTAAAACACTTTTTTTGCCAGTTATGGCAGATTTTACTCTGAAAAGCCCCTCCCTTCTGTTCCCTCCCAAAAACGGGAGGCATAACCTTCCGTTCTAACCTCAATCACGCTGGCCACACTAAAGTCTCTCTAGAAGCGTTAATATTCCAAACGAGATGCATGCTGAAGTCAGAAATGAAGACAGAACATTGTCCTTCGGGTCAAAAGCATGGAGAGCTCCCTAAGTTAGGAGTTATGAGCCATTCTTTTGGAGCCGTAAACAAGGAAGTGAACGGCAGTGTGCATGCTCGAAACAGCAAAAAGTACACTGCAGAAGGAGAGGCTAACCAAAAAACATTTATTTTAATATCAATAAAAAAGACCTCAAGACGCCTATACACGTCCTTAGCACCTCGTGGTTTTTATTCTAAAGATGTGTATACACGTCCAAGGAATAGAAAGAACTAACACTGTTTCTCTCTTCTATTCTGCTTTCATAAATTATTATGACTCAGGCTGGAATTGGCTGTATTTATTTATCGTTAAGTCATTCACTGAAAGAAATATTTGGTTGCATCTCTGCAAAGGTTGAATTTGATGGTTATCCAAGACTGTAAAATAATCAGCATGTTGGGCAATATGGTGATAAATATCGTATCGTGATCAATATTGTATCGTGAGGCTGTACCACCCAAGTTGTAGGTGGTTGTATCGTGATATTATATTTTTCCATATCGCCCACCCCTAAGTTGGGGGATAAAAAAACTGAAATGAAATACGGAAACACTCAAATATGTATGAATGACAAGCACAGGGGCATAACTAGCGTGAAGCAGAGTTCAGAGGCATTTGGGGCACACGGTCGCCAAACTGTGCCGTCGGTAAAATACAATTATAAATACATAGAGATGCAATGACAGTTGAGTTGAGCCCGGTGGTGGCTGCTGCCAACACAATAATAACGTGGAGGAAGTGTGCAGTGTTCAGTGGGCTCCCCCGACTGCGCTCAGCTGCTCTGTTCACAATCATCGCAGGTTAGGTACGTTCACAACTACTGTACAGTGTCCCGCTGTTTATAAACCAAAACACAGTTTTGGCTGTTTTCACCGGCTGCTGCTGCTCCTCTGTTCACAATCGTGACAGACAGGTACCTTCACAACTACTGTACAGTGTCCCGCTGTTTATAAACCAAAACACAGTTTTGGCTGTTTTCACCGGCTGCTGCTGCTCCTCTGTTCACAATCGTGACAGACAGGTACCTTCACAACTACTGTACAGTGCCCGTGCTCCGCTGTTTATAAACCAAAACTCAGTTTGGGTTGTTTTCACCGGCGGCCGCGCTCACGGGGGGGAGGGGAGGTGTTGCTGTCGGGGGCACCCGCTGACCAGCCTGCGTCGGGGCCTACTGATGTCTAGTTACCGGTACACACACACACATACATACACACACAGTAATCAGCTTGGGGAAGCATTGCCCATTAAGCTCTTTGATGTGCTGCCTGCCCCTGTACGGGGGCCCCAGATCTAGTCGGTGCTCTCAGCAGGAGTAATGGCCTCTAAAAGGAGGCCAAGCTCACTGGGCAGCCCAGTGAGAAGCTGGACGACTACTGCTACTGGTCACAGGGCTGGGGAGTGAACAGGGTGTGTGTGTGCGTGCGTGCGTGCGTGCGTGCGTGCGTGCGTGCGTGCGTGCGTGCGTGCGTGCGTGCGTGCGCGTGCGTGCGCGTGTGTGTGTGTGTGTGTTCACAAGTGAGTGTGCAAGAGAGCAAGGAGTAAAAAGTGAGAACTGGGTACCATGTGTGACAGCCACTCTGTATTGCGTGCCCCACTAACCCTCCATCTTTTCAAGGAGAAGCAAGGACAGGGTAGGGTGGGGTTGGGAAATCTGTCACAGGAAATAATCTCCTAGTGGTGGAGAGGGGCGCATCAACTAACACCAAAACCTCATTCATGCTGGCAACAGTGAATAGGCAGACAGTTATTAGCATACAGAGCTGAAACAGACCCATTAGCTGGGCTGGCTATTAACTAGCGGCAGGGGAAAGAAATCAAATCCCCATGGTGGTGGAAATGAGAAATTATGTCTTTAACGTCTTTCTTTGCACAGACCTCAAGGGTCTGTGGAACATGAATGAAACATGAGTATAGGAACTTTTTGCTTTTGTGCTTCTGGAATTCAAAACAGAGACTACAGATATACATTTTTCTTACACTTGTCACCAACTAATATATTCAGCAAAAGACTCCACGAGTTGGCACCTTATGTTCTAACTTAAAGATGGAGTGCTGTGATTTTTGTACTTTTTCTGTTTTGTATGTGTCTATTACTCTAGACCCCCAGGTGTGGTTATAATATTCAAATATGTCTTCCCTGTGTATTTTTGAGTGGTGCAACCACTCCTATAGAGCTCTGTGTGTGTCTCTGGCTGGCTGTGTCCATCCCTGGCTGGGTCTGTCCGAGCACGAAAATTGCGTTTGGTTTGTTTGCACAACCAAGTGTCACTGTTGCGCAGCCTAACACACACACACACACACACACACATACACACACACACACACATATATTAACTGTATATATGATGATTTGGGGTGGTACAGTACAGTACAGTGACGGGGCCACCTGGAAACCCCCACACAGAAACTCTGTCATTTCTCAACCATTTCGGTTCCTAACCTTATTTAATTAACCTTGAACGCTGAAAGCTTTTGAGTCAAAAGGCCCAATCGAACTAACACCATTTTAGTGACATCATAACCATAACCCCTCCCACATTATCATACAACAACAGCTGTGGGCGAGGCTTAAGTTCAGGTGGGTGGTGCTAAGGTGAAAACCAGGTATACTTAATGAACTGGAGGGTGTGGCCACAAAAACATAATTTTAACACTTTCTGTACACTTTTTTTTTTTTTTAATCTTCCTCCGAGTATAATCATAGTACCTGATGATCATGTTTTTCACGGCACTCCATCTTTAAAGGTTCAATCAAGACCATGTGACTTTGGACACAAAGTGTACACAACCATGTCCCACACATGAACAAAACCACCTGAGGCAAAGAATTCAGTTACACCTCTGGGTTCCAGGCATCTGCATGCCAGGTGCTATTCAGGAATGGAACGCTCTGACACGTGTGGTTATTAATGCTTAAAAACATACATGCCCTTAAGCGGACTACTGCTGGCTTCTACTCCTCCTTCACATGAACTGCATTTTCATCAAAGGCCAAGTTCACACAAGTTTGTCAAATTGAAAGCAGCATATGGACGAGTTTTTGATAGACTTGTTTTCTATCAGAAGATGAAAAGTTCCTTGAAATTCACCTACTTTCCTCTTTCTACATATTAAAAAATATTATAATAACACCCAAGGGGCCAACTACATCGCCTGACATAATGTACCTTTGGACCATAACAAAGTCACACACATAGCATATAAAACATACATATGCATTTTATTTAACTATCATCATGAATATTTAATATCAATGGTCTATTGTCAGGTGTATGATGTGAACAAAACACTAAATAACTTTTCTCAGCCTCATTTCACATTACCAAATGTAACCAGACGTGCAAGGTAAAGTATGAAATAAAATGTCTTTGAGCCCTTCAAAATGGGACAACAAGAAATCCTGAGAGATTATACTCTGGGAAATGCCCAGGTTAATAAAAAAAACTTCAATGTAAAAATGTCCCATACTATTGGGCCGCGGGCAGCATTTGGCCCACGGCCCACACTTTGGACACCCCTGACGTAGAGAGAGAGACTGGTATGGTTTTTGCTAGTACCAAGCCCTATGATTCACATGCAGCCTGCATGCAACAGTGTATTTATAAGAGTGATGGAAAAGAGAACCCATGACTCCACATGGTAGCCTTAAAGAGTGAGGCTTGACTTATTCACACTCAACTTACTGCTGTAGAGAGAAACATAAACTACCATAAGCAGAAGTGTAAACCCGGGGTCAACACGGAAAAAAATAGTGGCCTTGTTCTTGTGGTGTGACAAATTATACAGGGGCCCTGCATCCATTCACAGAAAGTTATCTATTACATTTGGGGTCCCAGGTGGCTCAAGTTAAGTAAACCTTGATGTGATCAATGTATGCTGCTTGTGTGTGCGAGAGGCGAGAGCAATAAACCTGTGATATCAACTTCTTGGGAACAAAACAAAGAAAGCACAGCTGCATGTGACTTAATGTCCCCTGGCTTGGCTACCTCACATAGCCCACATGCCTAAATGTTTTCCCTCCGTCAAAATCTGGATATGTTTTTATGCGTATCTATCTGTTCGTTTATATGGACTGAGTGTGGACTTTTATGCTGATTATGTCTAATCCCATGTACATTACAATTGCCTGCTGCTATGTGGACCTGATGTGTTGCCACATTTGCACCTGTTTAACCTCATGTACATTAGTAGTACTAATGTACATGAGGTTAAACAGGTTTATGCTATGTGTGTATGTAGATATCTAGATTGTTTTGTCTCCACCAGGCCGAATGCTGCATGTTTTTTTTCCGTCCGTCCGTTACCAGCTAATCTCCGGCACCATTTAGGTCGATGCCAAATTTTGCACACACACTCCCTGGATGCCAACGTTGAACCTCTGCCCCAAAATTTCCAGAACGGCCTGTATTTTTTGATATTTCTCCTCCAGATTCTGTACAAAATCCTGCATATCGTTACACAGTGGGCACGTTCGGAAATACCGCACCGGAGCGCACTCGCCTATTAGTTTGCATTGCACAGTGCGCTATTTCCGAACGCGCCCAGTATCTCTATAGTCATGTGTTCAAGATGGATCTGTCCGATATTTCATATTCCATCCTAATTGGCTAACTTTGGCTTTCAAAGTTTGCAGGATTGGCCCGTTTTGAACAAAAAGCCTCAAATCATCATGCAGCATGCAATTTACGTGAAATCTTTCACAGACTTTCCTACTAGGCTGAGGAATATATCCCACCCTTTTCACATTGGCCTGTTATAGCGCCACCAACAGGTGGATTTTTGCAAAACACATTTTTGGAACAAAATGCCTCAAATCATCCAATTGCCATCCAAGAAGAATTGCCTAAGAAGAAATGGCACCCTTTTCACATTGGCCTATTATAGCGCCACCAGGAGGCCACAACCTGCCCTGACCTGCCCTGGTGGAGACCTGTGCCCCAAGGGCCACTTTATCTAGTTTTCCTTATTTTCCCTTTCTGAAAACAACACAAATGATTGAGCAAAAACTTTTCACCAACCGCTTTACACCCTGTAAACCTGTGTGTGACAATAAAGTTGTTTCCTACACCGACAATAAAAGCAGTAGGAGACAGACAGAGACAGAGCTGTTGAGGCACTTGGAGGGAATTATTATGTGCAGGGCAAAACATCCCCAGCCCAGGCTGGTTTTCATGCTGCATCGGTGCATTCTGCATGTAGTTCCCAAATCATTAGAAGCTAGTATCCGTCACCATCATTATGGCGTCTCTGGCCCCCTAATTTAAAACGAAGCACTTCACATCACGCTAGGATGCCATGGAGGGCCCACTGTTTACATAGCAGGCACTCATTCAACAGCATAATCACCATTTCCTTCCAAATAGGTCACAGTCAAAACAACCAGACAGTCAAACCAGTGAAGGGATTATGAAAACCATGGCCATCTGTGATTATCATACACATTTAAATTAGATAACATCACAGCAGAGGTAGGTGTGTGTGTGTGTGTGTGTGTGTGTGTGTGTGTGTGTGTGTGTGTGTGTGTGTGTGTGTGTGTGTGTGTGTGTGTGTGTGTGTGTGTGTGTGTGTGTTGGGAAGAAGGGGCACTGAGGAAAACATCTTCTCTGACTCTGACCTATTTCTAGATAGGTTGAAATAACATCTCTGTTGCCAGGAAAAGTCCAGACTCTACACGTGTGGTGGGGTGGTGAGTAACACGGAAACAATAAGAATTGCCAAAGCAAAACTTGCAACTACTAGCCTAGGTCAAATAGTGATTATATTATCTATTGAATTGTGCAAAAGTGACGATAACGTTAATTGAATTCAATGAATTGATCATGACAGCAAGCAATAGCAACAGCCTACCTTCCAGACTGAAGTCCAGTAGCACGTACTCGTACACTGTGTCTGTTTTTGACTCCACTTGGGGTCTTTTCAAAGTGGAGTAAATCTTCCCGGGGGTGCTGTCCTCCGGGTCTTCCAGTTTGCGCAAACCGCAGCCCATACTCTCCGTGGCGGGATATCCAGCTCACAAAGCCCGATAGGAGCACGGCTGTAGCCCGCTCTGTCTGTCCGTCTCCTGCTGCTGCTGCACAAACTGCGCTTCTCTTTCTTTCCGCTGTGAAAGTTAACGGGATTGCCCCATCCTCTTGTTAACGGTCTTTTAATCCCCCCCGAGTGTCCACGGATGATGTCCAAGAGTCACAGCGAGACCACCGACACGCTTAAACTGTAACTGCACCTCAAAAGACGCATTTCAATCGTTTCAAAGACTCCTTCCCATTGAAGTGCGGCGGAACGCTCAAACGCTCCCTTGAGAAAAGTTTGTCTGAGAGGGGGCGAGTAGTAAAGTGACAATAAACTAACAAACTTACTTCTTTACAAACGGATCCCGTGAATTTTAAATGAGTCAACAAAATGTTACCGCCTTCTGCGAAAAACAGTGAACGTAGTTCACTTGAAACATGCAGCAAAGTATCTGAGCCTGAGCCAGACAGACAGACAGACAGAAAGGACAACGTGAAAGCGAAGCGACAAGCGTGGCTAGCTGCTAGCGGGGAGGGGAGGGGAGGGGAGGGGAGGAGGAAAAGGGGAGTACGTGGGTGGTTGATGGGGGACGAGGAGACTGTTTGGGGCCATTCGCCCCCTTTGGCTGAAGAAACCAAAGTTGCTTCAAAACAAATTCCCATATGTTATTTTAGGACCTCAGTATCAGACAGTAGCTAAACGGCTGGGATATTTAGGTAGCCTGCATGTTGTAAACTGCAATGATAAATGTTTCAATACATTCAATATAACAGTATTATAACACTAGTTAGTTTGTCATTAGGTTACTTGTCAGTTGTCAATGACATTTATAACCTACTTCAAAACAATCATATGAAGGAGTGGAGGACTATAGGCTACCAGTATGGATAGCTATAGCCTAGGCTGTTTAATCAGCTCAAAGGTTTATAGAGCAAATGATAGCTTCTCCTGTGTGAATTATTCTGTTGCACAATGTGACCTTAGTCCAGGACTATTCCACCAACCCATATCTCCATATCTCCCAATCAATGTCCAAGACAACTGTAACAAAGGCCCCTACATGCTCCAATTTTAGCCATCCACCCCTTAGAGTATATTCTAAGATCCACCCACACACCCTTTCTTCCTATATCACTTATCCACCTAAAGTTCCATATTGATTTATGATTAGACACCTCCATCATACTACACCCCACCACCTCCCTCTGGTTCCGGTGGGGTGGGTTGTGACTTGTGATGTGTGCTGACTCATGATCTCTTTTTTTTAAACAAATCTTTATAACAGTGACATACTACAATCACATTTTCTCAGAATGTCCACCTATTTTTTCTTATACAACAATTTTGTAACCCATTTTTCACCCGGTGCCAATTACCTAACTGTAATCCTGGGCACTACTCTACTCTGTCAGCCTGCCGAGCCTGGGGAGAGCCCCAAAGCTTGCAGAGCTCATGCTTCCTTCAATGTATGAGGAATGAGGTCTTATCACCTGACAGGTGATACAATACAATACAGTAGGCCTACACCCAGTGGCGTTTCCAGGAATTACATTTTGGGCAGGCAAGAATTATATTTTGGACAGGCAAGATGTGTTAATTGTCGTCTCCCCGCACACAATCGTAGCACTAAAGGTTTTCAAAGAGATATACCTGCCAGACGAGTAGTATACAAAGGCTGAAAGGCTTGCATTTACATTCCAATGAGTGATTGGAATCACATTGTATGGATTTTGGCCAGGCCAGAAATGTAGATATGCCTCTGCCTACACCAGAGCCTTAGATATAGACAGAGTTACGCAAACTGCGTTCACTTCATGGGGCCAGTCCAATGGCGGCTCTCCTACATAGACTTCTATTGAGCGGAAGTAGGCAGAAATGCATTGGACTCAGGCAACAGCCTAGCTTTAATGAGACTTAAATCCCTTTATTTTAGATTGTTTTGTAGTAATAGTACAACATAAACATTAAAGAGACTTTAGTTGTTACTGTACAATACTTTAAAACAGTTGTCATGTTGCACACATGTTTAAATTGCTCTTATTTGCACCGCCCTTGTAAACAATGTATTTCCAACTCCAGCTTGTCTCAGTTCAGGCTGCATGAACAGAGCTCGAGCGCTCGGTTTCTGCCCCCTCTATATCGTAACTCCTCTATTAGATGGCTCTGGCCTACACTACAAGGCTCACAGTGACATCATTTTGTATTTAATGGCTAAAATTGCAGCATGTAGGCCAGGGGTGTCTACCCTGGGCCAGCAGTTTCCAAACCTTTTTTTCTTGGATCCCCCCATCTATCCCTACCCTGAGGAAAAACTGAGCTTATTTGTGTATTTATCTTGCTACTGTAGTTTACTCTACTGAGTCTACTCCATGATCATACTCAAGTGTGGGAGTTAGGTTACAGATACAGCATAACAGATGACGTTTTAGATTGATATCACCCGAACACAATCAAGGCAGAAAAGGTGGATGAAACAGAATCTCAGACCACAAGCTATAAGTACATGCCATGAGTTATTAACATAGAATGTCAAACGAAATGCATTAAAGGCAGATCTGTAAATCAAATGGTATGGAATGGAATGTGTGTTATGATTCTAACATATATGTTTTAAATCTTATTTTGACATGCATGTGATCTTTGGGGCCTGGGTCCCTGGTTGGAAACCACTGCCGACTGGCGACTTTAAGCTTTGTAATGGTCTACTAAGTAGACTGTGTGAAGTAGACTCTACTTCACACAGTCTGTCACTATAGGGCAAGTGAAGGAAAAGCCCAGCATAGCAACAGAAGGGGTTCAGATGCACTGAGGGCAATGAGAGAACACTCACAGTTGACAGCAGGCAAGTCATTTTCTTTGTGCGTGTGTTTGCCATACAGCCATACACCACTCACCTCTTCCACTCTGCCATTAACACCATTAGCAGCAAGTCACACAAATCATCAATAGGTCATCATGTCAGATAAAGCAACCTCTTGACTTGTGATATTTGTAATCCAAAACCTAGCCCAAAAGCTTGTTATAGGTGACCACATGTGGGTGACAGGGTCATGTTTCCTGAATGTTAGTGTATTTAGGTGGCTGGCATATGTCAACACTCACCAGCAACAACCCCCAACCCCACCGCCGCCATTAACATCTAAGTCCTTACCACCGCTGAGAGGCAGAGGATGTCACAAGATGACTGTTCGATTTTCACCCTCCAATCTGATTACACACACACGCACGCACGCACGCACGCACGCACGCACGCACGCACACACACACACACACACACACACACACACACACACACACACACACACACACACACACACACACATGCCTCCCCAAATCCCCCTGACCTCTTCCACTCTGCCCTCATTTACTTCCGTTAAGGAAAGGACCATTAAGGGCCCAGATCCAAACACAGACCCAGGCCTGCTCTGCACACTACACTCTCGCCATTAACCCTTTTGTGATGGACAGACCCACATGAGGCTGCTGTGTGTGTGTGTGTGTGTGTGTGTGTGTGTGTGTGTGTGTGTGTGTGTGTGTGTGTCTCAATTTGTAATATTTCTGTTTGTCTGTCTGGCTGTCCATCACAAACACACATATGCAATTACGCACGCACGCACGTGCGCGCACGCACGCACACACACACAGACTGTCATGTTTTTTAACTGAAACAGCAGCAGCTGGGGCTGAGCCAGTAATGCCAGCTGCATACGCTTTAGCGTATTTCGTCATGTATGAAAATTAACTGATTTTCAAGCAAAGATTTTTAAGGCATTGCATCTTGGAAATCTGTTATTTTTGGCAAGGGACACTGTTCTAAAATGAAATATAAATTAGACATATATACCACAACAGGTGCTGTCTGCCACACAGTGTACACACACACACACACCCGCATACAGTCTTTCTGCCACACATTTGGATACATTTCAAATCTCCACTTATTGCTGCATCTGTGGTCATTGAAAAGAACATTGACAACGTTACACCATTGATTGATTGATTGATTGATTGATTGATTGATTGATTGATTGATTGATTGATTGATTGATTGATTGATTGAAATCTTTATTTCACAGTATGCAGAATGGGTACATGGGTTCAAACAAAAGTCAATACATAAACTGTTACTTTGTGGACGGAACAAACCATGATTAAGACCTGTTTGCAACAGGGTCCACCATTTTCAATTCATCAAAACATTTAGAGAGGTAGCCTACAAATATACACTTTTATAACCAAAAACAGGAAATCATCATAAAGAAAGTAAAAAGGGAAAAAAATGTACAGTATGGGGAAAAGGGGTTGGGGGGGACTCAGACCTTATTTACAGGGGCCAGTTTCGAATAGCAGCCGTCCGTAGGTGCCCTTTGAGTGCGGTTTTAAAGGAGTCAGGGGATTCACAACACATGTCTTAATGGTTGTTGGTAGGGCGTTCCACATTTTGCTGGCATAGGAGCGATTTAGTCAATTGTTTGAGCCGAATCTGGGTTGCACATGGTTTGTTGAACTCCCTCTGGTGTTGTGGGTGTGGACTTTGTTGACATTAAAGAAGTATTTAGACAGGTACATGGGTATCTTGGTGGTGTAGCGAATGTTGTAGGTCACCAGACCCATTGCAAGATGCTGTACTCTGTCTGTCGTCAACCCTAAGCCATTCCAGCCTGTCAAAATGGGCAGGGGTGAGGTGCGTTTTGGGAGTGAGGCCAAGTAGTAGTAGCCTGACTGACCAGTTTGTTTTGGGAAGTCTGGAGCCTTGTTTTAAGGACCTTTGAGGTGCACGACACGTTAAGCCAAGGAGCTTTCCATCCAGCAGGACAGTTATGTTGTCTGAATGGATTAAAGGAAAGAGAGGAAGGAAACAGCTGGCAAGATGGAGGGAATTATTAGAGGAAAGCTAAGGAGAAGTACAATGACTGTATGTATATTTATCCCTTTGTGTGAGTGGCAATGGGTTTCCTCCTACCCCAGCTGTCCCATCATCCCATGAAAACACCTGCAGAGTTATGTTATGTTATTTTATGTTATGTGTCACATTTCACAATTATTCCAGTACAATAGTCAAACTGTAGTAAAATGCATTGAGTGTTGAGAATGTTTCCGCACATAATGTTTTTGCACTAGGCAGATGCCAATCATGAAGGGATTAATAGAGCTGTTTTAACCTTTCAAAACAATTCTAATATAAGTGACAATGCATTTGCAATTTGGTCTTTCGGATGAAGGGATACTCCCAATGTGGGTTGAAGAAATTCTGTCGCGGACTTGACCGAGACAGAAGGAAACCACTGTCATTCGGGTACTCGGCTCCCCATACACAAGACACACTGGGAAGGAAACCTGGGGCCCTCCTTGGCTAAACACAGATCACTGCAAGGGAAGGAACTGGACAGTGTGTACAGGAGTACATTAAACACTTGTGATGACCTATGCAACTGGAATATCCTCCTCTCAGCTTGAGTTTATAACATCATCACAGTATCAGAGAAATGGAAGGTATGCTATACAGCAAAGTGTATTCATTTAACATTGTAAAGTTACAAACATTGTCCTGTAAAGGTCAATTTGTACATTTCAGAGTTCAACTAGCACACAGGGTTCATGGACACCCAGATTTAATTATTGTCTTCTTTGGTGCATATAGTCACAGATGTGAGGGGAATTCTTTGCTCTGTAAACTTTCTCATAAATTACATGGATAATGGAGGGGTATCTGTATCACAGGACCACATACAGTAGTAGTCCATATTAATGAAGTGCCCTTGAACAAGGCATTGAACCACTACGATGAAATGTGTTCTATGAGCAGGGCCTGGCTGGAAACAAGTTCTTGAGCTTAGCCCAGATACCCTGGGTAAATATAGATTTAATTTAATTTCATTTCAATGGAGAAAACCAAGAAAACCAAAGATGACTACTTTGCTAATGCTGCCATCTAGTGTCTAGCATCCTAGTCACAATTCGTTTAGAGGGAATAGAATTTGAATGACTTGTTAGAGAGATTGCTATATGAACCCTTTGCCTTTGTGTTTTTTTCATCATATATTTATTTTTAAGTAATCGTGTATGGTTAATTTCTGCATAAGATTGGGGTTGAAGACTAAGAAAACCATAGCATAGCAAGCACATGTTTTCAAGCCTTTCATAAAATATGTCCTTGTTTTGCACTGCGTGGTCTGTGTGGTATGCTTTCACAATATAGTAAGACGAACAGTAGGCTATACGCTATCTACAGTATATCTCTGTGTGTTAGCCAGACAAATTGCACATACCGTATCTTGTGAATAAAAGTACAGTATTCTGATATTCATTCAAAGTGAACTACACCAATTAACCAATATACAGCAGTAGGACCTACAGAATATAAAACATTACTGAATGAAAAATGTGAAGTATCATAATGTAAAGTTATTTTGTAGAATTTGACCCTTCCTCACCCAGGAGTCAGCCCAGCTCCTTATCCAGACATCAGTCATATCAAAACGTGGCTGTTGTAACTCCCACCTTTACTGGCCTACTGGCTTGGTATTCAACCAGCCACTCAACCAGCAATTCTCACGTCTCCCCCCTTCTCCGCTCCCTCCATTGGCTCCCGGTCGCGGCCCGCACAGTAGTACAACACTCTGGCCTTCAAAGAAACCAAAAGGTTAAGGTATGGCATCCCCATATCTTGCAAGTCCCTACAAACCCTCCCGTGCGCTCAGATCAGGCAACGCAGGGAAGCTGGAAGTACCTTCACTAAAAATGCCGGGACAACGCTCCACTCGTCCCAAACTCTTCTCCCTTCTGGCTCCATAACTATGGAATGCACTTCCCATTGCAATTAGAACTGCAGACTCACTCCCAATCTTCTGCCGTCGTCTGAAAACCCACCTCTTCAGACTCCATCTTAGTCCCTACGTAGCACTTGCCGTAGTACTTGCCCTATAGCCTCAGCGACCTTACAGGCGTATGCAAAGGCTAAACTTAAGTAACTTAGATAGCATTCTATGTAGACATAGCACTCTATAGTGTATACGTATAGTTTCATTATATATATTTTTTGTCATCAAAGGTTTTTATTGATTTTACAATAAAGCATACGAAATACACATGACTTACACAAAAGAAAGAGACAAGAAAAACAAACAAAAAACAAAACACAACTAGCAGTCCAAAAAAAAACACCCCTCCACATTCTGTTGCTGACAATAGTGATTATATCTGTAATGTATTACCAATTACAAATTGTTAATGCAACCATCCTTTAATATACAAATAAAAGTAGTCCCATATTTCATGGAACTTCCCTTTGACATTGTTCCTCCTGGCAATTGAGTATTCGAAGGATGCAGTTTCCGTCACAATATAGTTTCATTATATAGATATTCCACTGTTAGGTTCTTAGCTTACGTATGATTCACGATGACTATTTTTGATGTATTAAGATATGGATTAAGTGTCTGCCAAATGCCTAAATTGTAATTGTTAATTGAAAAAAATAAATGAAGAATACTGTTTATCATAAGCTGAGGACACAAAAAGTATGTTTCTGTTTCATACCATCTGCTGAGCATTTGAGCAAACAAGTACCGAGGTGGGAGCGGGTGTAAAACGCTGTCATTCTGAGAGAGAGAGAGAGAGAGAGAGAGAGAGAGAGTTGGCACCTGAGGGGGTAGAAAGAAAAGAAAAGATTGAAAAAGTACTGTCAGACCTGGGCCCAGGCAATTACCCATACATAAATTACAATAGCTTTAGTCCAAAAAGGTTCCACATGTCAGGGAACAAAGAACGACTTCAACAACTAAAGTCGGGCAATCAACTAACTACACGTACCTAGGGTTGAAGATTGGTTCCACTGGGGATTAAATAAACTTGGCCATTAATGAACTGAAAGAGAGCCAATTGCACTATGCAGCAATGTCCTCTCATAAAACACACATTTAGAAAATGGGAAAAACAACCAATACTATAATCAGCGGATTCAGCGCCCATACCCTATAGGTGGTGTTGGCGAAAGGGCCTTTCTGTGTGGAGTTTGCATGTTCTCCCGGTGTCCCCTAGGGTCCCTCACATCATGCAAAAACATGCAATAGCCTCTAGGTCGTCTCCAGCCGGTTTGCTGTGGATTAAAGGCCAGGATGGTGCGTGTTGGATGTTCCTCTGGCAGACGGATGACGTTGCCATACCAACGCACTCGCCACATTGCTGCGAGACGAGAAGCTGGGAGCTGTTGGGTTAGATCTCTTAGACTTAGAGTCTGGTGGTTAGTGACATGCTGGCTCCACGAGATGCCTTCGATCCTCCTGTTGAGGGCTCTGGAATCATAGCCATCGAGCCTGGCCGCCAGTGTGTTGTTCAGCGGCCAAGTTTCCGAGCCGTACAGGAGCACAGAGATAACAGAGGCACTCTGAGCTTTGTCTCCCTTGATATGTGCCGGTGTCGCCACAACGGCCCCCACAAAGACTGCATCACAGATGCTGCGAGGGCGCGATGTCGGTCGACCTCTGTTTTGAGGTCACCAGTGTTGGACACTGTCGAGCCAAGATATATTTAAAAGTGGGGACAAAGTGGACTAACCTGACTCCGCCAGATGGGGCAGCAGAGAGTACACTGGCGGAGTCAGGTTAAAAGTGGACAGGGGTGCCATCAAACAGGAAAGGTGGTGGGTCTGGTCCATCGCCTACATGCATAAGCTCTGTCTTGGACCAGCTTATCTTCAGGCCGAGCTTTTTGGTAAATTTTTAGGCAATTGGCACCGGGTGAAATAATGGGTTACAAAATTGTGGGATGAAAAAATAGGTGGACATTCTGATAAAATATGTGAACATCCTTATAATATTAAAATTGGTTAATGGGAGGACCAGTGGGCCTATGACATGAGCGTATTGTCTAACCTCAATGTGTCGTCATGGCATCAGGCACAAACCAATCAGTCAGCTCCATATCTGGGCACAAAAGGGGTATAGGAAAAACAACTGACAGATACAGATAGATACAGAGATCTCCATATATTATGGGCATATCGGTCGCATCGGCGGTACAACGTAGGTGTGAAGGCTGCGTAGTTGCCCGAACCTCTAGTTTCAAGAAAATAGCCGATCTACAAGCTCACAGTGCGAGTATGTAGATCGGCTGTTGTCAGTGAAGAGAGTTGGTGTAGAGGGAAAAAAATCAGACCCGTCTGAAGTGAGTGGTGCTGTACTGTACTGTACTGTACTGTACTGTACTGTACTGTACTGTACTGTACTGTACTGTACTGTACTGTACTGTACTGTACAAGCCCTCCCTGGCCTGTGTGTGTCTGTGTGTTAGGCTAGGCTGCAACAGTGACACTTGGTGGTGAACAAACGCTATAACGCTATTTTTGTGCTCGGACACAGGGACACAGGGAAACAGGGACAGACCCAGCCACACACATAGCTGTCTATAGGAGTGGTTGCACCACTCAAAAAGGAGGGGACTAAATAAGTATAAATATAGAATTTTTCTTTAGTAGTAGAGATCTCTGATTTTGCTGCAGACGTGATGTTTGGGCAGTGTGTGAGCTGTACTAGCTTGTGTGGAATCATGGAATGGAGCCATGTGTATTTGGCAGGTCAAGCCACAACACTGACAGGTTGCTGTTGTTCTTTCTTGCCTCCCTGATGAGCTGTGTCACCAGACAGGTGTGCTCCTGACAGCCTGGCATCCCTGAAATGCCACCCATCTGGACTGAAGTCTCAATGTATTGTTATGGAAGTTTTCACAGTATACAGGCTATGTATTCTTGGCCAGAGGATTGGAAACAGCACTAAAGAAGACCTTCACCTCAACACACAGCAGGAGATGATACAAAACTGATCCAACTGGGTGGCGTTTTTCTCGCTCCCTTCTCGCAGGAACTTCTTCAGGCCAGGGTTATTATAGTTAACTGAAACTAACTAAATAAATAAACAAACTAACTAAACGAAAACTAGAATTACGAGATACCACCACTGTGGTAGCATAGCATGAGGCCTTGAATTTCAGCAAAACACAAGAGTCAAGAATAGTTGACTGGTTTCTTTGGACATTGAGCTAATGTTTGGACAGGATTCACATTACTTTTTGGCTTATGCATGGGATCATCTTGCTACCAATTGAAAGCATTTTGAAAGCCATTTTCCATGTGGACCAAAAGTAATTGCACTGCATAAGCCTCCAAAATCAAACTCCTTTGCCAAACACAAGAACACAAGATTTGATAAAAGAACATTCATTATTTTTACCAGTCATTACTTGCGCAAGCAGAGCGCACAAGTAGGCCTACTGCGATCGGCTGGATATGTATTTTTTTGCAACCCATTTTGCAAGTCTGTGTATGGTTGGAAAACTTGGAATAGCGTGTTCCTTCCACGCGCTACGTCCAACCGGGGAAACTCCCCCCTGTCAGGTGAAAAGATGCATTGAAGGAAGCATGAGGTCAGTCCGTTGCTCTCCCCAGGTTGGCAGAGGGAGTGTAGCGCCCAGGATTACATTAGAGGACCACTTCACCACTTTTCAACCTATCTTCATATAATAGGTCCTCACTAATAATCATGATAAAATGGCACAATTGTGGCACAATGTAGACTAGAGTCTCTAGTCTACATTGTAGACTACTAGACATTGTAGTCACTAGACAATGTAGACTAGAGACTCTAGTCTACATTGTCTAGTCACTAGACAATGTAGAGGTGTAGGGTAGAGTTCTAGGATCTAGTCTACATTGTCTAGTCACTAGACAATGTAGAGGTGTAGGGTAGAGTTCTAGGAATGGGATCTAGAGGTGTAGGGTAGAGTTCTATAGGATCTAGTCTACATTGTACCATTGTAGCAACACGCACGCACACACACACACACACACACACACACACACACACACACACACACACACACACACACACACACACACACACACACACACACACACACGTGTGCGCGTGCAAGACACACACAGGAATGTAGTAGGAGTAAGTGAAGCTCCTATGAGGGGATTTATTATAACACTGTGAAAAAGCAACATTAGCCATCTTACTCTTCTGTCTCAATTCGGTGAAATGTCTTCTGTAATGGATAATGATGGAAGCAGCGTTTGCTCCCCCACTACTAACAATAGAGATGTTGTTGTACAGGGCTGTCACTGACCATCACTAGTGTGCTGATTTATATAACCAGAAAACAGAAACAAGTTAATAAGTTAGTTTCAAGTGAAGAGCGGCGCGTTTTTCCACTATTATTATTTGTTATGTTGAAGTATAAATTGGGTTTAAGGGCTTTGACAAAGTATACAGTATATTAGGCTTAAATACTGTATGATGCACGTTGCACGTGAGTGTTTGACGTCACATCACATTCATTGAACTACGCTAAGAGCTAAGATAAATGGAAACAAACGCTACGGAAAGCTTGGCCACCCATGGAGTGGATTATCGTTGGCTGTCTTACCCTGAATGCGAAACTGTTCCCCAGAACTGTCTGACATGACTGATGATGGTAAAGTAAATAAAGGAATGAGGATTAAATCCGCTGGCCCAAGATGTTTGATATGAAAACACTGAATGTGGATCCACTGGACTTTGCAAAGTGCTTGAATTGAGGTTGCTACAGAGTCCAAATGTGTGCTATATGGTGATGTTTATGTGCTGCCGACGGTTGTTGAGAAATGTTTGTGTCTGTGTGAGTGGTGGATGTGTACAAGAGTGATTAAGAGAGAGCTGAGTGAGAGAGAGAGACAGAGAGAAAGGGAGCGCTGGAAAATGGAGTTTGTAGCAGTTTAGGATGGGCTGTTCTTTGGCATTGGGAAGGATTTTTCAAGGCCTTATAGGTGATAGCAGACAAACTCAACAATGCATCAAGAGAATATGTATATGCATGTGAGCCTGTGCGTGCACACGCACACACGCGCACGCACGCACGCACACACACACACACACACACACACACACACACACACACACACACACACACACACACACACACACACACACACACACACACACACACCATCCATACAAATGCCTTCTCCCTCTCTGTCCCTCTTCTCACACCACTGTGGTAGCATAGCATGAGGCCTTGAGTTTCAGCAAAACACAGCAGA
The DNA here is from genome assembly GCF_951216825.1 of Electrona antarctica. Lineage (NCBI taxonomy): Eukaryota > Metazoa > Chordata > Actinopteri > Myctophiformes > Myctophidae > Electrona > Electrona antarctica. The sequence goes on along the minus strand of NC_136794.1, from coordinate 13,204,419 downwards.
GGGAGTTGACTGGTCAGCGACTGAATGTCTCTCTTTGGACATTGAGCTAATGTTTGGCCAGGATTCACATTACTTTTTGGCTTATGCAAGGGATCATCTTGCTACCTTGAAACCATTTGAAGGCCATTTCCCATGTGGACCAGAAGTAATTGCATAAGCCTCCACTGCATAAGCCTCCAAAATCATAGGTAAATATCTGACTAGGCACAATAATAAGTAACATATTCTCATATACAATGTAAATTTAGCAATACAGCAAAAGCGTAGGCTATCTTGACCGTCCTACAGAGTCAGCTTTCTATTCAAGACTCTCGCACATTTGAGAAATAGTAGATCCTGACATCCCTCAGCAAGGTGTGACCTGGTGGTCTCCGTGCGCTAATAGCCCACACAGGCTGATGACATTCCACAGTGCGCTCATGAGCCACATCTCACAAGGCTTCACAGGGGCTTCACAGGGGATTTTCTATACTTGGGATCATAAGGTCGTTGAAAAAAGTGGGATAGAGCAAATGAGATTTTAAGTGAAGTCACAGTTACCTTCAAACTGTTTCACCTACACTACAAGCCGTATTATTAGATGCTCAAAGTCTAGCTATTTGTGGCATGTCGTCACCGAGGTGAAGCCTGTGCAGAATGCTCTTTTGGGTGCATAGTAGTGACCTCTGTCTCTGTGTCTGTTACATAAAAGCTTATCATTCTAAAGTGAGGATGATAGTGAAAGGAGTAGGAGTCTACACGTCCACTGGTTTCTGCAGTGTGTTGACTAAAGTAAACTGTAGAGGGTGGCAATAAGCTCCTATTAAGCTCTGACTGATTTCCATCATGTGTGTAAAACGTCTCACAAGATTATTAAGAACATTGATTGAAATGTAAATTTGTAATTCATGACTGTTCAGTTATGACGCTGATTGGTCCACAGAAACAATTAGAACTGCACTCTGTCGAGTGCCTACTTGCTTGTTGCACACAAGTAGGCCATAAATGACCTACTAGTGCGCAAGCAGAGCGTGCAAGTACTGTACACCGCTACAAACATTCAAATCTCAGCCTCTCTGTGAAAGAACGTTTGCAATATTGAATTATTAGGTTTAGCTATTTGCTACGTACCTTTTGGAGGAGAAAAAGTAGTATTTTGAAGTATTACATATTACTTATGCCTGTTATGGCAGTGGTGTCAGATTACATACATAGGGGCATTACCTTTAGTCGACCCGACACTGAAACATGTCATCGTCAGGTATGACGAAGACCCACAGAGGTCGAAACGTTGTAACAAATAAATAAATCTTCCTGGGAGCTACAACTCAGTGTGCGGACATCCATTCCTTTTTCATTGTATATCTTCATCACGTCATGGGACATATGCTTCGTAGCATGACGGAAAACATACCTGCACGGTCAGCTTCGTGCCAGCATATGACGTCATAACATATGCTGGCCCCGGACATACGCATCGTAGCACCTGACTGATAACATTACTTGCACGCTCTGCTTGCGCAAGTAATAATAATAATAATTGCGACTGTAGGTCGCAGATTACTATGAAATCCTGCAAAGCCTGTCCCTCCGTCCGTCCGTCAGGTCACACCACCATATATGGCCGTCAGCCCGTTATGCCTTGTGACACGTCATGCCACCATATAAGCTATGGCCCTCTCCATATGAAGATCACGACACTGACCTCATCAAAACCTGGATACATGGAGAAGACTGGATTATCAGTGGATCATCATTGGAGGCATGACCATATATCTTACATGGAGGCGTGATGACACGAGGCGTGACCATATATGACGTGTGATGTCACGAGGCGTGACCCATATATGGAGGTGTGGGGTGACTAACGGACTGATGGACGGGAGATGCAGGTTTTCATAGTAAATGCTCACAATAAGCTATTGCGCATCTGATCAAAAGTGTTGATATCACTCTAGCGTGGTGGGTCGCTGTGATTCTCAAAATGGGATGCAGGGACCCCCGGGTCTCCTTTTTGGCTAAATGTCTTGACTCTATAGGCCTATCTCGTGCTGTTAACATTTCTGACTAAAAGTATTCAATCAATCAATCAATCAATCAATCAATCAATCAATCAATCAATCAATCCACTCTCAAGCTACATTTGTTAGCCTACTATAGCATCAAATTCACTTCAACCACTTTTTGTCTCCACCAGGCCGAAGGCATGGGGAGAGAGTATGTTTTGCACTCCGTCCGTGTGTGTGTGTCCGTCCGTGTGTGTGTCCGTCCGTCCTTCCTTCCGTCCGTCTGTTACCAGCTAATCTCCGGCACCGTTAACCCGGTCGATGCCAAACTTTGCACACACACTCCCTGGATGCCAACGATGAACCTCTGCCCCACATTTTCCAGAACGGCCTGTTATAGCGCCACCATGAGGCAGCTTTTCACATGTTTTACCTAAAACTGCACCGATCTGCATGAAACGTTGCATGCACACTCCCTAGAGGCCAAGGACAAACCTTTGACCTGCATTTTCCGCATCTGCCTTTTATAGCGCCACCAGGAGGCCGACTTTTGTAAAACACATTTTTTGATATTACTCCTCCAGATTCTGTCCAAAAATCTCACAAATCGTTACACAGTATCTCTATGGTCATGTGATCAATATCTGTCCGATATTTCATATTCCATCCTAATTGGCTATAATTGGCTTTCACAGTTTGCAAGATTGCCCCGTTTTGAACAAAAGCCTCAAATCATGAACGCAGCATGCAATTTACGTGAAATCTTTCACACATTTTCTTACTAGGCTGAGGAACCCTTTTCACATTGGCCTGTTATAGCGCCACCAACAGGTTGATTTTTGCAAAACACATTTTTGGAACAAAATGCCTCAAATCATCCAATTGCCATTAAAGGCGTATGAAGAAATGGCACCCTTTTCACATTGGCCTATTATAGTGCCACCAGGCACTCTGCATTTCCTCAACAAAATGAAGAAAATTGTTGCAAAAACCTAACAAACAAAAAAACATGTTTATATTACTTTATATTACCAAACATCTCACACAGTCCTATCCTCCTGGTGGAGACCTGTGCCCAGAAGGGCACTTTTTCTAGTTAACCCTATTTTAGACTTGACAATAGCCAACCTACAACAAGCTCAGTCACACCGGTTGCAACTTGACATTACGTTTTGAGCTTGTAGATCTGTTATTTAAAAAAATATATTGGCCATAAAGTAAACATTAATTTGGGGGTCAGGACTCTTGACATGAAAAAGTTTGAGAACCATACTGCCTTTAAGGGAACATCTGGAACCGTACCAGTCTAGTGAGGCATTCCAGAGCCACCACTCCCCACTCCACCCATCTGCGCTCTGGACCTACTACTAGTTTCCACATGGTGGAGCGCATTGGCTCCACCGCGTGTCACTCATGCTTTGTGGCCCGGGTATGGGAGGAGCAGGGTGAATGGATGAAGCGAGATCAACGGACGAGAGGCGGTGCAGCTGTCAGTTGTGTTCCTCATTATCGTGAAAAGTCGGCTTGTTGTTCAGACTACTAACTGCTTTCAGTGCTGGCCGTGGCTCCGCTGAGCGCATGCAATGTGTACACCGTTGGAACATGAGGGTTCGCTTCCTGAGTGCGCGCAAAACAGCGTTGAACCCTCTTCAGCACTTTGAAACCGATTTTGGGAGAAAAACGTAGGCTTTTAGTTTTGGAACGCCAATCATCTGGATACATCCAACAAGCCAGACCCCCCCAGGTTTTTTTTGCCAAATGCCTTTCCACCAAGAGAAGGTTGTTTTAACTCTTTAAGTAAATGTTTTGACGGACTACACGCATCTCAGCGCACAGTCCCACACCTCACGGAGAGACTTGTTGCATGGAGAGCAACCCATCCCAGGGGGGCTGCACCCTATTATCAACCCCCGTTCATTACAAAGTAGCTATATCTACATGCGTGTATAATGGTCTGATTTTAAAAGAGAAGACTGTGTGTGGGGGTGAATGATGTTCTGTTAATTTCAGTTGAGCTGCTGTCTGCTGAATGTGAACACTAGTGATTCTTTCTGAACATTTGTCGTGGTGGTCTCTGGACACAATTAGGGAGAGTGGAGTCACTGGTTCGGGTTCTTCTCTGCTCTGGTCACAGATGAGCGACCGAGCCCACTTGGATTAAGCTTTTAGAAAAGTGCTGCCTCTCAGACTCTCACACCTAACCCAGCTGTCATTTAAATGGCAGTCAAAAACAACCAAGAGAAACTTCGCGCGAGGCAAATTCGTCGAGTAGATTGATTTTTCTCCCGAAAAGTTTGAAACCAAGGCTTCTTGTCGACATGTCGGAGCGCGATGAGGACGAGTTCATCCCACCGAGAGCGTCCCGTGGCCGGCGGAGCGGCGTTATCCTCCCCGGTGGTGGTGGCCAGGACACCGATACCATCCTCCTGGAGTCGATGAAAGCAGCTCCGCGCCGAAGCAGCATCATAAAGGTTAGAGACCGTGACTGAAACATGTACTATTGCATTCATGTTGTTATGGTCAACACGTTCAGAACCACAAATAAGGCATATTGCCGTAATAATAATATTATTGCTTTTAAATCTGGTGCCAGTCAGTTGGGCTGTAGAGGCAGGTGTGTTCATTTCTTCATCACAAAACAAACGACGACAGGGGATGTTGCTGGTTTGGTTTTAGTTTGTTGCTATAAGTGTAAAGAGAGGGCTTAATAGTAGCTGTATAGCCTAAGCCTGTAGGTATGCAGCGGACTGTTGAACCCAGATGTATCCTGGGCTGCCTGCATGGCTACTGTACCGTACAGTAGCCTATTAGGGTACTGGACGCGCACTGGACATTACAACAGCACATTTCATGCCACCAGCTGGGCGATCCTCTGGTCACGTCCTTCAACGCGGCACACGTGCGTACCTAATACCTATACCGGTTTATTCACATGCCAGGCCACTGGCCAGCCAATCTGAATAATCCAAGTCTCTCTCACATTTGAATGGTTATGAAAGTAACCACACCACATTCTTTGTAGGATTAATCATGCCATGTGAGGAAAAAAAGTCCTGTTCATAAAAAAGCTTAACCTACTTTACAAGCATTCTTTTGTGTTAATAATGCTATGACGCACGGGCTGATGCAGCCGGGGTCCTGCGTTATATATGTGTGATTTACACAGCATACTGGATGTTGCACTATAATATTTCCTTGCAAGCACAGACTAGTTATAATGTATGCACTTGGTCACTTGGGTGATAAACCTGTGGTTTACTGTGTGGGCGGGGTTGGCCTAGTCTTGACTTTGACAAACTGTCATGTTGACAAGCAGACAGATTAAGATCACTAGCAGATTGACAGACAGGTGACGTGTTGTGGTTTCGTTTGCTAAGGTCACATGGACCCTCGCCTACAAACAGACCTACCCTGGTTTTCCATGGTCACCTGTGATCAGATTGCAGGTCATCTGAACCCACTGAGTGAGTAGAGGGGAGCAGGGATCATGTTTGGCAATCACTACGTCTCATGTCTAACATATCCTCTCCTGAGGTGTTAAGAACCCCATCTTCAGGATCACTATAATTATATTGAACAGAATTCCTATTAATGTATGATGTAAAGCTCAGTCCACATCAAAGATACACAACTTGTTGGAACTATAGCAGCCAGTCGCAGCGGTCTGACTCTGAATTGACCCGTTGCACATCAGCGCAGTTTTGGGATTCTGTTTTAAGTTGTTACAATGGTCGGAAGTGGTTGCAAGTAAGCAACGGGTTGTGGGCTTAATTTTAAAAGAAAGTTGCAGCTGGTCACATGGGTAAGTCAATCACTGTGCCACTGATACTCGCTGGCAGGAAGTAGATGAAAGGAGGGACAGAGCAAGATGTGAGGATGAGAGGGGCGATGTCAGTGACAGGCACGATCAGCTGTCATCATGCAAAGCAGGAAGGAGAGGGAGCAAGAGAAGGAGTGTGTGTGTGTGTGTGTGTGTGTGTGTGTGTGTGTGAGGCAGGGTGAAAACTGAAAAGAAGAGAGATGGGATGAAATTAAGGCTGGGCATTGTTGGCAATTAACCAATAATTTATCAAAGACAAAAGTCAACATTTAGAACCAATAACTGACACTTATTTAATGGTGCCATTACATACGTACAAAAATAGTTAAATAAGTTGCTGATTTACAAGCTGGAGCCTGTTGTATCTGCTATTTTCACTATTTGTTAATCATTATCGAGGCAAAAGTTTGAAGTAATCGTGATATTGATTTGACGTCATAACGCCCAGCCCTAGATGGAAGTGTCTGGTAGAATAAACTGGGATGGCTTTAGAGAAGCATTTTGTTCTGGTTAGGTGGTGGCGGTAATGTTCACACTTCAGCCCTGTTCCACAGCTCCACTGCTAAAACAACACATGGGGTCCCCACCCTCTCATTAAGCCTCTTTGTGCATCGAAACCTACTGCCCGCTGAGCCCACTGGAAATGACAGAAAGGCTGAGGTGCCTCGTCAAGGCTCAGATTACCAGTGAGAACATGCATGCTCACGCACACATGGCTGCCATAGAGCCATGAAAAGTGATAATGATTTGTGGGGCCCGAGGGTTACTGTACATGGGGGCCCGCAGTATTAATATCATTTTCAGTTTATGTTTAAAGGGGCCTGGTATCGTATCTTGTCACGGGGCCCAGAACGTCTGGCAGACGGCCCTGCTCATACACACGCAATCCCCCCCCCCCTAATCCATCACATGCAGACAAAGAGCTGCGATTCGAAATCTCTATTTTCTGCCCAGGATTCAAACTCGGGTCATCTGCACGAGAGGCCAAATTTCTACCGTTCACACAAGTGGAAATCCCTGTTTACTGGCAGGGGAGGTATTTTGGGCATAAGCTTCAGGCAGTACTACTTGTCAACCAGTAGATGTCCTACCTGACACCAGGGTCTAGAATTCTCCCTCAACCGCTTCAGATCATGTACGTGTTATATTGTTGTAACAAACACTTCCAGATCGGTTAAAATTACTTTTTAATTTATTTTAAATAAGTTTCAGATTGCAACTTTAAAGCTGTCACTGCACAGCCAGTGAACTTTGAAGTGGTACATCGTACATGCTGCTAACCGTAATGTACATCCCCGCTGTACACAGTAAAATCAGCTCACAGTGTTCATTTGTCCATTTGTAAATGTATATATGTATAAATGTAGAGTTAAAAGAGCTCGATACACCTGCATACCTGCACTGGTCTTACATTGGGTGTAAATGGATGTGAAACCCCAGAGATGTGCCAGAGCATATCTCTTCTTAACAACTGTTTGCGTGTGTGTGTGACATTGTATGTGTGTTTAAATAGCAACGAAAGGATATACCGGTACTACTGAATGTAACTATTGGAATGTGCGACAAGTTATTTTTGGTTTATTTTTTAGATGTTATCTCCGGGTCAATTCAAGGGTAGTCTCTTGAGACAGACTGATGTCAATATTCAAATTCAAAGGAAAAGAGGGCACTGTTTTCCCTTTATTTTGACTATGGGTCCTCCGATTTAGCCTGGCTAATAAGCCAGACCGAATCAGCCGGTGGCAAAAAAAATTTGCCTGCCGGTAATATCCCGCGACAGTGTTGTGTGATATTAGTCTGGCTTATTAGCCAGGCTACCTCTGATTGATTCAAGGGTCATTTGTGTGTTCAATAGATTCAATACCACAAATCTGTCCATGTAAACACGCACACGCACGCATGTGGGCGTGCGCACGCACACATGCATAAGCACACTTAAGACAGTTGTATAGGTCTTCATGTCAGGGCCAGTTGTCATTAAAGCAGAGGTGCACAAGAAAAGGGAAAGTACAAGTGTGTATGTGAGCTGATTGTTCAGAGTTCTGTCCTTTGTGTCCAACCACACTGAGAAGAAATTGGTATGAAATAGAAACCCTCACGTTAGGGGAATAGTCTGAATAGAGTGAAAAACAATTCAAGTGCAGTTGGATTTACAATTTTAATGGTATGCATTGAAATGCCGAAATCCAACTCATCTGAACTCTATTTTCACGTTTTTCCTTAGCAACTTTCTCTTCACATTTTTCCGTAGCAAACATGAATTGACATTCAATAGACATGGTTTGTTTGAGAGGGATAGTAAAAGTAAAAAGCAGAGAGAGAGAGGTCTGCTTACTCATTTTATGTAATGAGAAATATGTCAGAAATTCAATTGAAAGAAACGTTTCTTCTGTTTGTCCAATTTAAACACAATCAGCCATTTATACTGTACGTAATTCAGGTCACTCCCACATGGATTCGTTGGCCTGGCTGTCAGTGAGCCATTTTCCTGCATATTAGAATGAGTAAGAGGGACGTTAATCTCAATCAAGTTAAACAGATTGGAGCCAGGGACGCAATATTAATCTTCCCCTTTCCAAACCAACAGCAAATAGCATTACTGTGCAATAGGCCAAACCATGCAAACCAACCAAAGCACAACACTCTGTGGTGGTGGATGTGTCAGTCAGGCATCCGTGAGCAGGATTAAAACCAAATTTATGCTCAGTCGCATTGCACACTGTTAATACCTGATTACTTAGTCTCGTAGTTTGACTGCCAAAAGAATAGATTTTCAATGCAGTATAAATTAGGTAGTAGACAGACGCGCAGGGTCGTGCACACACACTGACACGCACACACACTGACACGCACACACAGACACACACACTTTTACTGACGGACACACATTGAGAGTTGAGACACACAGACAAACAGACACTGACATGCACTGATACACAAAGACACACATCACGACACTCACACGGACACTCTGACAAACACACTGACAAGCACGAACACACACACACACACACACACACACACTGACTGACTGACTGACTGACTGACTGACACACACACAGGATTTCAAGATGTGGCTCAGGGGAAGGCTTGTTGACTGCCTCCTTGACAGACCTGCGTGTTGCCTGACTGCTCTTATCACTGCACTGGAGGATGTAGGGTTGGGCAATTAACCCAAAATAGAACATCTATCCAAAGATGATGTATAGAACCTGTCACCAACTTAATGATTTCCCCAAAGCATGCGTTCATGTACCATCCCCTTAACGTGATGTAATGTTGAGTGTATATCATTTAAATCAAATCACTGGTGCACAGACATCGACTGTCTAATGAAGTTTTTGAATTCAGTTGAATTGTCTGTGAACAGAGTTGTGGCCACTCACCAGTATATCTCTGTTTACATCTCTCTGGTACAAAGCTGTTTCGCATGCCAAAAAGTACAGATGTGCAAGCTACCACATTGTTAGCATGTAGTAGATGTACTTTCAGTTGATTTGGGCTTTGGTTAAAATTATTCATTCCTTAAATTATGTTAAAATCACAAAGAATATGCACTCCTTCATTTGAACACACACACACACACACACACACACACACACACACACACACACACACACACACACACACACACACACACACACACACACACATAGTGTGGATAATTTTCATAACCGTAAGCTTCCAGAAAACATGCACATGCACGAATTAAATGAATGTGGAGAATTAACAGAAGTATCAGTACACGCAAAAAGTTTAACCTCTTAACTAAATTTAATAACTAGCATTAATGTGACAATCTAGACCAGTGCTATTCAACTGACGGCCCACGGGCGGGGCCCTTGGGGAAAAAATTAAATAATTATATATTTATATTTATATATATATATTTAGCTAATGAAAGTTACAAGTATGGTGTGTGCGATATGAAGTGTGAGATTATCATAATGACAGTAATCCGTTTATCGCTCGTTAATGTCAAGGCAATTATGTTTATGCACTGTCAAATAGGTCTACAATACATCTATTCTAAGGTAACATACAGTGTACAGTACCTGTATAAACGTATATTATCCTGGTCATCACTGTGCACAAATGTATTATATATACTGTATACATCTTCGTGTTTGAGCACAAAATGCATTTTGGGAACCCACACATTTTCCGAAAATGTGCGGCCCCCCACACACAATCATTCTACAGTTGTGGCCCCCAGACACAGAGGGCCACTGTCTGTTAGTGTTATTATTGGGGTGTGGCCCCTGGTGGGGAATTGTGCCCACTGACTGAGTGCTTTCTAGTCCTTTCTCTCTCTTACCGTATCCGTTGCTGCCGTTTCGACTCGAGACCGACAACATCTCGGCTCACATAATTTGACGTAAAGTTGTTTGTGTACATATTTGTTTATACATGTTGTACATATTGCACATATTATTGTTTTAGGCATTTTTGCTTTATACACATGATGTTGTGATGAGATAAAGTAGACCTAGGTCACAGAGAGACAGAACGATTTCTATATAGGTGTCTGAAAAAGTAAGACACGTCAGAGCTCTCCGGGACAGACATGACAGCGCTGGCCTGTGCTTCAAGGGGCGCCCCGACCAACGGACTAATCTGATCAAATGATCTGATTCGTGATATAACAGGTCGTATCTGCTTTTATCCATGTCATATTCTGTTCATATTCATATCACATGGACCCATTCATTTTGGGATATGTATCCCGATTCCCGGGCAATCATTAAAATATACCATTTCTTAAGGTCCCATGACTTATGTTTACAGCCTTTTATTGGACTTTGGATAACATTTGAACTTAATAACGACGCATCAGTTGTCAACAGACAAGAAACCAAGATGACCAAGCTGACATTTCAATTATGTGGTTGAAACTAATCGGTCAGCTAAGATGATGCATAACCGCTCCAGATGGTTTTGAACTTTGACTGTTTTGTTCATTTGACTTGCCTTTCTCAGAAACGGTATCATGTGGTCCTGTCAGCTATGTCCCATTGCCCTCTTCTTTCTCAACCTCTCCTTCTTTGTCTAGGCTATATCTCTTTCTCTCATGTGTTTTCTCAAGAGTTCAGTTTTCAAGGTGTTTTATTGTCTCATGCACGTACAATACAGCTGAAGCAACATTGCAGGCAGTGCAATTCTTGTAATTTGACCATGCCCAACAGGGTGGATAAAAAAAATAAAACAATAACCAGAAAAGTGCGCCTAACCACATATCTCCGCCAGGCTGGGTTGTCTACCCAAGGCTTAGTTTGTTTCAACAAATGGTCCAAACTTTCACATTTGTGGCGGTCCCTATGGGCAGAAGTAAAGCGCTTCTTGAGGTGCACTCTATTCTATAGAGGCCCCTCAACGTGCGATTGCAATTTGGGTATGATTGAAGTCATGACATGTCGTGTTTTTTGTAAGATGGGCCCACCCACAAGTTTTGAATGCAGTTACTGGCAATGGTGTGGCCATATAGGCAGTTGTGTCATGACCAAGGAATCCAGGGGGGAAAACATTGCACGACTTACAGTTTAAGAGTTATAGGCTAGTTAACGTCATGTTCGGCCTGGTGGGGATAACAATATAATAATAGATTATAAGATTTAAAAGAGTTATATTAAGTGGTCCCTCTCTTTTCCATGTTTCTGTTTCTAATTTGCATATTTCCCTCTTGTTCTCTCTCTCTCTCTGATTCTCCGTCCTGCTGTGCAGAGAAGCAGACAATGATTTGTTTACAAAGTGTGTGTGTGTGTGTGCGCGCGTGCACAGTACACCAGCCATCGGAGTGTCTGAGGATCCTCTGTTTTCTAGTATCGTTCTCCTACTGGCACCACAGCTCCCTAGGAACACACTCCACCACCTCATCACAGCTGCTGGTCAGGAGGCTGCTTTTGGGTTCTTTTGTGTGCATGTGTGTGCACATCAGTGTGTGTGTGTGCATGCGTCAGTGTTTGTGTGCTGGTTGTGAGTATTTGTGTGCGTCAGTGTGCTGGTGCGAGAGAGTGTGTTATGTGTTCGTCTCTCCAAGTGTGACAGACAAAAGGAGTCTGTGCAGTGCAAGGATTTGCGATTGTGTATCCGCTAATGTCAACATGTGTGTTGCTTGCTGTTGACATACTCTTTTCTTAACCACGTTCAACCTGGTGTCTCTGATTTGGTCATGCCATTATGCAAAAACTATTAATACCTAACTACCCAATTTAAAAAAAATGATTCAATAATAGCAAAATTGTGTAATAATGCGATACATCGCTATTTGAATTCCAAATGTTGCTTGTGAACAGAATTATTTGTTGGCATACTGAATATCCCTTTGAGGAGCGAGGGAATGAATGAATCAATGATTTTATTTAAGTGTCATGGCACCTCGTGGCACATTCCTCATGGGATTGTATGTCACCTTTTCAGACATTAATTGCAATATTCAAAAGTTTTTTTCCTTGTTTTCTTTTAAAATACTGGTTCCTGATCATATACAACATAGATTCAGACGGAACAAAACAAAACATAACATAAGTTACATGTCTGAGAGAGAGAAGGAGAGAGAGGCTTTTATTGAATGTACGTGCAAGAGACATTTTGTATGACTTGTCATTTGACTGTGACAAATACCTGTGGTGTCAAAGTAAAACCGTACATACATCATAAGGTTACAAGGCTATGTTGAAAAGAATCGTATGCCTGACGATTTTCACATGTGAAACTGAAGCCTGAATCATTGCCAAGGTGATAACTGTTAAGAAAGGTGAGAGATGGAGAGACATTTTGAAAGTTTTAATAACACAGTAATAATAATAATTCAGGAGGAGGAGGAGAGAGTTGGAGGAGGGAGTTGTTGAGAGAGAGAGAGAGAGAGAGATGAGGAAATGGATAAAGAGGAAGGGGAGAAAATAAAGTCAGAGAATGTTAGATAAAGGAGGTAAGCATTGGTTGGCTATCATTTCCTGTTTAGTCGCTCTACCTCTCTGGCAACCCCTCTCCTTCTGTCTCTTGTATCTCTCTCACGCTATGCACACCCACAGTGCTGTAGAATCTTTAATTTTGATAGTTTAGTTCCTTTATTGTTTGTGGCTGTCTTGTCACTAAGCGGGCGAGGAGCAGGGAGAGATACCATTTGAGAGAGAGGAGGTGGAGGTGGAACGGAGGATGTGTTTAGACAGGCTGTAGAGAATAGGCAATAGCAGTGAAAGAAACACACCTGTGTGAACTGAGCGGTGCAACTATACAAAGTATACATTATTGTTATAGTTACTGTACTGTACTGTGCTCTGAACTGTATTGTAGTGTACTGTGCTCTGTACTGTACTTTGATTATTTTTGGGAAAGAAATTCGAGACATGACAGAGTTACCGTATGGGGGTCCCTGGGAACATCCAGACCCCCAGGAACGCGCCCAGGGGGCCAGGCCAGTTCTGGCGAGCCTTCCCGCCCGGAAAATGAGTTGCCGTGTTGCAGCTTTCCGTGCTCAGACAGACACGTACGGCCGGGGATAATGGAGCTGCGTAATGGAGCAGTAATGGAGGCACCGCTCAAAAACGTGGTGAACTGTTGAAACAGGATGAGAGAGAGCGAGACAGATGGAAGTAGGGAAAGACTAGAGAGGGGATGGTGGTGAGATGTAAACAGGCAGAGAGTGAGAGAGGGACCCCAAGAGAAAAAGTCATCAAGAGAAAGTCTGTGCTCTGCATGGCGTAATGAGCTTGTGCGTGCGTGCGTGCGTGCGTGCGTGCGTGCGTGCGTGCGTGCGTGCGTGCGCACAAAGTGTTCACCTGAGGCTGAAGAGAATGGGGACAACTGAAGAGAGTGCAGTGGGCTGCTCTGCTGTTTTGGGTTTGAGCACACTTGTCTCCACTTGTAGCTTTTGATTCTATGCTGAATTGCTGTGCACAAGCTCTGTTCACCACTTCTATATACTTTAAAATACTGTACCTTATGTGCATTGTCATACAACATACAGTATTGAAATAATAGCTGATCTTCAATTATTGAAAATTTTCACTGTATTTGAGATTTGCTGAGTTTTGTTTAAAATCTTATGTGCGTGCGTGAGTGAGTGCGTGCCTGCGTGCGTGCGTGTGTGCGTCCGTCCGTCCGTGCGTGCGTGCGTGCGTGCGTGCGTGCGTGTGCTCGTCATTTATTGTGGGCGCAATCGGACAGGTAGAGAAAGCCATCACCATAGTGTGTGTGTACTGTAGGCTACTGTATGTGTGTGTAAAGGGCAAGTTGCAGCTCTATAAGAGGGAGGAATGCTCTGTGTCTGCCAGATTTCTATGACATCATCAGATTCAGGCCCGGCGGAGATCCCAGGCACGATACTCACTAGGCTGCCATGGCAACTATGGAGGGCCCATGATACCCACCTCAAAGTGTGTGTGTGTGTGTGTGTGTGTGTGTGTGTGTGTGTGTGTGTGTGTGTGTGTGTGTGTGTGTGTGTGTGTGTGTGTGTGTGTGTGTGTGTGTGTGTGTGTGTGTGTGTGTGTGTGTGTGTGTGTGTGTGTGTGTGTGTGTGTGTGTGTGTGTGTGTGTGTGTGTGTGTGTGTGTGTGTGTGTGTGTGTGTGTCACTGAGTACACTCATGCTCTCTGTAGTAGCTCCTACTGATTTTGGTGGCCTAATGGCCTTTCCTCTAGCACCACGCTTTGGCTGAAAGGTCCAAATTCACACACAGTATCTCAAATGGGCAGATAGGCATGAAACTAGCTTTCTGAGCATGTTGAAGTATTTGAGTGAGCTCGTGTCATATCCTCTTGTCTAGTGCCACCCTCAGGCTAAAATCTAAATGTTTCACACAAGATATCTCATAATCTTAAACAGATTCTAGGATGCACCGTACAGTATAATACTCATTCCGGTGACCTCATGGCTTTTTGTCAGCTGCTGTAATCTTTTACCAGGTCACTTTAATGATTGAATGATTTTTTTTTATTTTTATTTTTTATGTTCTGTTTATTCATTTTTTTGTTTTTTACAAATATAGAAGTAAATTGAGAAATACAAACAGAGTAACGAATACAAAAAAAAACTTAAACACAAACACACAAATTCCAAATCAAGACAACCAAAGTACAAACCATCATTTATTTTAAAACAATGTGGATGTGGTTGTGGTGACAGGGACTTTTTTATTTTATTTTTTTATTTCTTTATTTAAGGTTTATTTCACCCCTGAGGCCGATAGCCAGTCACACACCTGCCAGCAAATGGTACTTGGGCTTACACCAAATAATGCTGCCACTCTGCGTAACGGAATACCAGCCCTATTGTGCAGGCAATATCACAAAGAGTGCGTGCTTGCATGCCTGTGTGCCCATCTGTTGGTCTGCCCCCTGTATATGCATTCTTGTATGTTTGTCTATGTACGTGAGTGTGTGTACGTGTACGTGCCTTCTCTCTTTCTCAGATTCTGATTTCTCTGCCATATTTGGAACCAAATGGGTCCAAGGGCCCAGGATTCTACTGTGGCAATTCACATGCAGCTTTTGATATCCTCACAATGTACTACTGCATGCGCATCTGCGGGCATAATGTACTGCGCGTACATCACGTTTTGGAAAGATCCACTGTACAGTGTGTCAGTGATACCGGCTACACCAGACACGCGGATAGCGTGAGCCCCGGATACGCATGCTCTAAAATAGGATCTGTTCTATCTCTTTTTACGTGCATATGCCCCCACGCATGCGCCCACAGATCTGGTGTAGCCAGGAGCGTTTCGTAGGTGACACGTCACACACGCTCGGTGTAGCTCGGCACTCCATCCGTCTTATCTGTCTGTCCATCTGTCTGCCTGTCTGGCCTATTTATGCATTTATCTTTCTGTGTATTGTTGATTTAATCTAACCCACGTCTCATTGACAGTCTTGTTCTTTTCTCCATCCCTCTCATTCAATTTCACCTTCAGAGTGAAAGGTTAGACAAGGGAGAGGTAATTTCAACGGAGAGTAGCAGAGCATGGCTAGGTGTGGGGCGTGAAACATGGCGTGTTGAAGGACCACTGGAGTGCTTTTGATGGGGAGAGGTGGTGTGAATCATGACGCAGAGGTAGCAAGCGAAGAATAAACACTGCTCGAGATCCCACGCACCCCACAGGACAGCAGTGGCTCCGGAAGTAGAACGGATGTGAAACGGGAAGGTTCTCGGACTTCCCCCTATATAGTTGGTTGTCGAAGTGTCCTTCGCTGAACCCCTAATTGCTCTCGATGAGCAGGTTGGTGTGTGTCTGAATGTAATACACTTTGTAAAGCGATTTGGATAACAAACTATATAAACGCATTTAGCATTTTATTGGCAATAAAACACTTTTTTAACAAAGTGAAACCTACTTCTCCGAGCTTTAAAAAAGGCAGTTTTGGGCCTGACAGCTGGCGTAGTGGTCCGAGCATAGTCCGAGCATACTATAGACGCGGGTTCGAGTCCCGATCCTGGTGGCCTTTGCTGCGTGTCACTCCCCATCTCTCTGTCCACATTTCCTGTCAAACTACTGTACAATCAATATAGGCATAAAAGCCAAAAAAATTATATAAAAGGCAGTTTTTTAAACTAATTTTGGAATACTTCTTTCCCTCTTTTTTGCCTACTAACCCCCCCCCCCTCTTCCTGTGTTGCTATTTCCCACGCTTGATCTCTGCAGCACCCCCCTCTCTCTGTCGCTCTCTCTCTCTCTGTCTGTCAGTCTCTCTCTATCTATATCTCCTTATCTCTATCCCTCTGTATTCTCAATCTCTGAGCTTACCCAAATGTCTAATGAGAAACCATGTTTGTACACACACACACACACACACACACACACACACACACATATTTGTAGCATAATTATGACAGCATTCTATTTGAAATGTAAGGCAATTTCTTACTGTACATAAACCTCAATTCCATGTAGATGAAACTTCTGTAAAGTGTATATATACAGTACATTTGATATGTACTATTGGACATAGAGGTTATAGGTGAGAGAGACATGGGGATGGCCCCCTGCCTGTGAAATGAGTGATGTAAGTGGAATACTCGTCTTCCCATGTCTGCTCCCAGGTACATGCTGTGTTGTCTCTGCCTTACGCAACCCACTACATCTGCATGTACAGTGTACACAAATCCACCATTCCAGTGGGAGACGTTCGATGCATGATTCATCATTTCTACCCTGGCTCCCAAGAATCCCGATCCAGAATACTTCTCCAACCTCCCCTCGTCGTGTTCATGGGGCTTTGGGCAGCACTTTCACGTGGACTTTGTTTTTGAAGAGGAAAGAACAACTGCTACAGTATGAACTAAACTAAAGTTCGATTTATACTACTTGGTTATGCTGGTGTCGCGCGGCAGAAATTATGGGTGAAGTGCTCCATTTAAAGCGACTGAAGAGTTAAATGGTAAATCATATAGCACTGTTCAAAGTGCTTTTCAATTTGACATTCACCCACACATTCACTCACTGACGGTGGACGAAACCATGAAGGCAGCAACCTGTTCCTCTGGAGCAGTTAATGTGGTTGCACACTGGACGCGTTTTTCGGAAAACGCTGCCGAAAACGCGTCCAGTGTGCAGGGACCTTTAAGGCCTATTCATACTCTAGTTTTATCACTGACAACTGGAGTATGAATAGGCCTTTAGGGATTCAGTCAGTGTCTTTCTCAAGGTGTTTTCCATAAGTGGGCCTCCTGGTGGCGCTATAAAGAGCAGAAAAATGCAGGTCAAAGGTTTTTCCTTGGCCTCTAGAGAGTCTAGTGCATACCCAAGTTTTACACAGATTGGTGCAGTTATAGGTTAAAACACGAATGGGGCGGCTATAGCGCCACCATGAGGCTGATGTGAAAAATTCAAGTGGCATTTCTTCCTTGGCCTAGTGGGAATGTGCATGCAAAATCTTCCTCAAATTGCACTCTGCGTTCATGATTTGAGGCATTTTGTTCAAAATGGACCAATCCTGCAAACTTTGGAAGGCAATGTTAGCCAACGGGGATGGAATAAGCGGAAGAGGACAGATCCGTGTTGATCCAGTGCAAAATGTACTCTCCCCATGCCTTCGGCCTGGTGGAGACAATGAACACACTTTTAAGTGTCTTTACACACCGGGGGCGATTTTTTTTGGACGCGAATAATTTGCTTTTATAAACGCCTCATAAGCCTCATAAGCTTCCACATCTGCAATGAATTTCCACAGAGCGACAATGTGGCTGTTATTTTTCGCTCTGCTGTTGAATTTCGCGGACAGTTTGCAGTTGAGGTTTCACTGTACAAGTTGTTTGTACTGTACTTAGACAAGCATGGCTTAATCTTTGAGACAAGCATATGCTACTGGCAGGATCAACCAGGTAGTCCTGCTGCTCTGCTGCCCGAGACACCCCAGGTGAGGCACGGCGGGGGGCGGGGGGAGGGGGGGCTGGTTGCGTCGGGCCACCTGGTCAAGGCCGGGCCACCTGGTCAAGGGGTGCATGGCGCGGTGCGTCCCAGGAGCCCTATACCCGACTATACCAACGCCCTCGGATCAGACGAGAGGTCCCGCTGAACTTAAGCATATTACTAAGCAGAGGAAAATGTATACAGGCTACAGCCTGTAAGCGTCTCTGTGAATTGGGAGGATGAGGTCACCGAGTTTCCAGACATGTTGGGTGGAGTGGATATTGCTCAGAGAAGAAAAGAATCATATAAAAAAAAGAGAATCGTGTCTCCACAGCTTGCTGTTTGCTCAGAATCATGCAGTACTCTGCCGTATCACTTACACAGTAAACTCCTGACAGCTAAAATAAAACCCCTTCCACCCCATTATCGCTCTCTGCATCCATCCCTCACTCATTTCGTATCTCTCGGTCTCTCTCTCTCTCTGTCTGTATCCTTGACTCTCCTCCCTGAGTCTCTCTCTGTCTGCCTTTGAGCAGGCATTTCCTGTACGTCACCCCTGACCTTTGACCCAGAATGAGGCCATGATTGGTCTGTTTCCATGGAGACAAATAGGGAAGTTCTGGCTTTCCTTTATTGTCTGTCTGTCTGTCTGTCTGTCTGTCTGTGTATCTCTCTCTCTTGCTCTCTGACCGTCCTCTCAGTGTTTACTAAACATGTTCTTTTCAGAAGCATGCATGGCTGTCATCCAACTGCCTCTTGTCTGCCCTTCCCTTTCTCTCGCCCTCTCTCTATCGCTCTCTCTCTCTCTCTCTCTCTCTCTCTCTCTCTCTCTCTCTCTCTCTCTCTCTCTCTCTCTAATGCACACACACACACACACACACACACACACACACACACACTGACACACCTGTCTCTCAGTGATCTTTCCTCTGATGTGTTACTATAGTTTTCTAAATATGAGATAACGGTACATATAGCGTTAGCCGTACACACGAACTGTACTGATAATCCACAGGCACAAAGTGCTGCCGTACGCTGACATGATCACCTGCGACATGATCTCTCCCCGTTCCTCTTATCTCATACTAGTCTTGTCTTTGACATTTCGGTGTGGAGGCTTCAGGGAAAAGTTACAGCACGGATATAAGCACTAGCAGGCAGATGGATTGATAGCAGAGAGATCGACAAATAATGGGCAAGCAGCCTGGCTGGCCTGGCGTGCGGACAGAGACTCATTGGTTTTGGGCACGCAGTCATCATCCCATGCTTCCAACTAATACACATGGGACAGCAAGACATTAAGCACAAGCAAACACACAACACAACACAACACAACACAACAACTGAGTGCTGAGTTGTGCACGCGTACACACATGCATGCATACATGTGTGCACAGTGCACACGCATAAGGATCACATGTTGGTGCTGTAATGTTGGTGCAGTAAAAGCAGCTTTGAGCCTCCACTCAGGTGCAAACAACATTATTATTGTTTATTATTTTAAATAATAAAAAATCACACCGAAGTGAGGGGCGCTCTTATGATCGTACACCATCATGACGTAACATGTCGATTTGCTATGACGTAGGCCTACATTATCCATTCAATTACATTTACTATGACGTAGGCCTACATTATCCATTCAATTACATTTACTATGACGTAGGCCTACATTATCCATTCAATTACATTTTTGTGTAGGACAAAAGTACCGATTTGCTCGTCTACATATGACGTAAATTCTCCATTCATTGTCAATGGCATTTAATGTTTGTTAGGACACAAATCTACATTATAGCTGAATATAGGAGGGGCTAGCGCCCCTTAAAAAAGGAACGGTTTTGGATGTACAAGGTCTCTCTCTCTCTCTGTCTCTCCCCCCTCTCTCTCTTCAACAGTGCTGCAGGAATCAAGGCATCATTAGACGTCTATTCATGCCCAGAATAGTCTTCCCCTCTCAATACCATCTCACCCCCTTTCCTAATGTCTCTGCTTTACTTTTCTCCCATTCAGTCATCATCGCTGTCCCTCATTATACGTTTCTGGGATGGGTGTGGTTCCTGAACAGATGGGATGTTTTAGGGAATCAAGAATGAAGAAGGTTTTATTTGTAACTAAAAAGGACAAGCAGTGAAATATTTGTGCGGCTTGTTCCACAAAAGGTGGGGTTGGAAAAAGGGCCTTTCTGTGTGGAGTTTGCATGTTCTCCCCGTGTCCCCTAGGGTAGGTATACACGCCAAAAAATGCAGTAATCCTGGTCTCTAAAACTGACACCCCCGTCCAGCCGGACGGGGGTGTCAGGGGTGTCAAGCGGCTTGGACACTCATGCATTGAAGGAAGCATGAGGTCAGTCCATTGCTCTCCCCAGGTTGGCAGAGGGAGTGTGGCGCCCAGGATTTTACTAGAGACTAGACAATATTGACATCGGGTTAAAAAATAAAGGGTTACACAATCGTGGGATAAAATTATAAGTAAAAAACATATACTGTATACATAGAATGAGAGAGGGAACGTTGGTTACATTTTCCGAATAGCCCACCCCCGAGCACTGAATATTAAAATATCGCTGACTGGTTTAATTAAGGTGCCAATTTGCTGGAAGGGGTTCAGGTCGTTTCATTTGGCGCCAGCTTATACAAACATGAAGTGCATCAGTGCATCAGTGTGGAGATTAATATAAACGCTCCCTATTTAATTGTTAAATTGTCACCCAGGCTGTTACAGATGGCCTGTGCTTAGATTAAAGTGCTGAATTTGCATTGTGGTTGTCATTAGATGCATCTTCAGCATGGCTCAAGCTTAAACAAGATCCACAAACCCACAAACTATAAGGTCACCATGCAGTAACAAACGGCTGATTTACAGTATACTTGATTGCGTCACGCATCGAAATGTATTTATAAGTATAACAAGGTAATTATATTATTTGTACAATATTTTATTATAGTAGTATATAATGATAGTGATGGTGGCACAAATGGTAATATGTATCGGTGGTAATAAGATAGTTAATAATCCTACTGTATATTAAGGATCTCTGACATCACGTTCATGTCACTATAGGAGTTAGCCATGAACTAGACTAGACTATGTGCTGCATACGTACAGTACTGTATGTTCATGCCTGCTATTAGATGAAGGGAGTGTGTGTGTGTGTGTGTGTGTGTGTGTGTGTGTGTGTGTGTGTGTGTGTGTGTGTGTGTGTGTGTGTGTGTGTGTGTGTGTGTGTGTGTGTGTGTGTGTGTGTGTGTGTGTGTGTGTGTGTGTGTGTGTGTGTGTGTGTGTGTGTGTGTGTGTGTGTGTGTGTGTGTGTGTGTGTGTGTGTGTGTGTGTGTGTGTGTGTGTGTGTGACAGATAGACACGGAGAGATTCATCCATCAACAAAGCCATCCCTAATTAGAATTCCACATAAAAAGAAAAGCAGAATTCGCACTGAACACGAGCGCACAGTCACTCCTAGGTGTGTTGTTCTCCATTGTCCGGCTACATCTCTCCATCATTGCAGTACCTCCTAAATATAGCTGATGAGTAAGTTCACAGAACAGTTAGTCACTACTTTGAGAAGCTTTGTCTTCATAGCAAAATCCTTGCAGGTCCATTTTTATACTCCCACAGTTCCAGGAACACAAGGGATTTTGCTGAGTAGCTGTTGGACTGAGTTTCTAAACAAGGCTGAGGATGGACCCAGCGACAGATGACCTTAAAGTCCTATTAGTCACTTACCCAACCTCTCACCTTTGACATGCAATGGGCTGGATTAGGGTTAAAGTGCGCTGGTGACTTCCCTTTACATGCAAGTTATCCATGGCTAATCTGATCAGCCGTGGATAACTGTATACCGTATGCTATAAGATTACATCGCAGCTAAATTGCCTTGACATATCATGGTATTGTGGAATTTCTTTGGGGGTTAGGAATATTTGTGTAATATACAATGTTGTTGTCTTAATTAACACTACAAAGCAAAAATAATGAATGAAATACATGCAGAATGTGGCTGAAACTCACTCACACACTGACTTATTTTTGTTATTCAGTCCAATGTGATGAATTGTCAATAGTGGCAGCGGTGGCCGAACGGATTGCGGAGCGGTCTTGATACCGGAAGGTCGCCAGTTCGAATCAGCGGTCCGACGCGTTAAAATTACCACCGCTGAAGTGCCCTTGAGCAAGGCATTGAACCACTACCATGAAATGTTCTATGAGCAGGGCCTGGCTGGAAACAAGTTCTTGAGCTTAGCCCAGATACCCTGGGTAAATATAGTAACTTTGCTTTGCTTTGCTTTCAACTAGACTGACGTATTTCCATACTATTGTGATATTTATCGATCTCGGAAGACGTTTTTCTCTGGTTATCGCAGGGCTTAAAGTTCTCAGTCCTGGGGACTGATTTCAGTCCTGAGGATCTCATAGGGGTCATTTAATGAGATCAGTGCAGATTTTCAAAAAAACATTTTCAGTCTTGGGATTGTTTTTGGCTTTAAGCCCTGTGGTTATCGTGATGTAATCTTTTACATATCCCACAGACCTACAGTACCTTTTCGACCTTCCTGTTTGGAGGTCAACTTTATTTGATGTACAGGGGAGAGACTCAGGAAACACATGGAAGTGACATGCAGCAATTGTACCGGCTGGCCGGGAATTGAACCGGGGACTCGCTGTCAGACCTTTTGAATGCATGTGGTACAAGGAAGGAAATCTTGAAAAGTTCATTCATAAAGAATGAATAGTGGTGTCTATTTATAATTCCAGTCATCTCCATTGTAAACTTTGCGTAGGCTTGGAGGGAATTGTAGCCTCTCTTTATACACCCATTAGTGCATGCAGTGCACTGGGTCAGTAGAGATTAATTATGTATTAACTGCCCTGCATTTGACCTCTACCTATTTATTGCGGCCGTAGGTCGCAGTTTACTATGAAAACCTGCGTTTCATGTCAGTCAGTCACGCCTCGTGACACACTCCATATATGGCCGTCTCCGTATATGAAGATCACGATACAACTCTCGCATATAAACGGCGCTAGACGAGGTCAGTGACAACTCCGTTCACTTCCGGGCACCTGGACAGGGCTCCATATATGGAGCTGGCCTGTTCTGACATCACAATGGTTGTCTGACAAAGAACTCCATATTTGGGCATAAAAGGGACACAGACATAATAACTGGGTGGGGCATGCATGCTTGACACACGTGTTCCACGCCACCACAATGATGCGCGACCTCTGTTCTAGTACTTTAAAACAGTTGTCATGTTGCACACATGCCTAAAATTGCTGATATTTGTGCCGCCCTTGTTGAAAACAATGTATTTAAATCTCCAGCATGTCACACTGACTCCAGGGCTGCATGAGCAGCACTCAGGGAGTGCTTTCAGCGAGAAACAACAGGTCTGTTGTTTCAGCGAGAAGTGACCTCGCCCTCTAGGGCGTCTTGCTGGTTTTAAATACTGTAATTAGTGGGAATTTAGTAGACCTGTATGTGGATGTGGCTGTTACAGTGACATTGATGCACACACACACGCACACACACACACGGACACACGGACACACGGACACACACACGGACACGGACACGGACACACACAGACACGGACACACACTGACACAGACAAACAAACACACAGATGCACACTTCCTCTAAAGTGTTGCCTGCACCTCTCACCCATTATAGATCCTTCCACACTCTACCCCCCCCATTTTCAATCTCTCTGTCTTCACCTCACCCCTGTTACTCTCTGTCAAGCTGGGCAACAGGCATGTTCTTTCTCTCTCTATTTCTCCCTCTCTCTCTCTCTCCATCTCCCTCGCTCTGTCTGTCTCCCAATGATGCCAGCCTATATCGTAAACATTTCAGTCACACTTAGTGCCAGCAATGGCTGATTTATTAAGCATTGCTCTGTCTGCCTGCACACTAATCTGTCGCCTCCATCTCTGTCTGTCTGTCACTCCTGCTTGCTTAATGTGTCTGTCTGCACGCACGCACGCACGCACACACGCACACACGCACACACACACACACACACGTACACTCAAACGTATGCAGTATGCACACACAATATGAACGCACGTCGCACGCACATGCATGTGCACATACTTTCCTGTCTTATCTGAACTTCAATCTTGATCTCTTTTGGTCCTGCTCTCATTTTGCTCCTACCCTCAGCACTTTGCTTTCTCTATCTAATATCTACGAAGGCTCCTCTCTTTCTCTTTGCTCACATTGCTGCTGTAGCACGCCAGATGGACAGATAGCTGTTTATACAGACTAACGTTCACACAGTCTCACTGTGTCTCTGTCTTCTTCTCTATTTCCTCACGTGTATATACAGTACACCTCTCCATGCTCCATCTCTCCTTGAATCCCCTCTTCATGCGTCTAATCTTGACATCTATAGTTATATTCATGTAGGTGTGAGGGCTGTGCAGCGGCCAGAACTCTAGTATCTATAAATGCTCGAAATATCAGTTTGTCTGTCCCTCGCATATCTTGAGATCTGTCATACGATATAGTACGCTTCCATGTACATGCCCAGAAAATAAATTTTCAGGTCTGGATACCAATTTCATCCAATCGGGATGGAAAGAGAACTCCATCCGGATTGGATGGAAACGCTACAGGTGAAATTGGAAGTGATGAATCAAAAATAATTAATAATGAAGTTGAAATATTACAATATTGAAACTGATAAATGGGTTAATCCTTATCGGATTAATTTGGTGTCCCATGTGATAATTTATTTTCTGTCAGGCCCGGATTAACAATGGCAATTAGTGGAGTTTAAGCTCCAGGGCCTTAGGGACACACATAGCTGTCTATAGGAGTGGTTGCACCACTCAAAAAAGGGATAGTTCTGTGGCTTACTGGCAGTGTGCATACAAAGTTTGCCGCAAAGAATATCGCATAATGCAGCTCTAAGTAAGTTTGTGTTATTAGTTAGAGATGTTGTGTTACTGTGTGTACTTTTGTGGGGTTGTGCCTCAGAGCAACCTTATGTGCCATGGTTTGCAGGTGTTAAGACCCGAGTGCAGCCAGGAACTCAAACAAAGACAGGACAAGAAGATCACATAAACTTGACTTTACTTGGTAAATGACATAGGATAATAAGTGCTGAACATAAAACCTGACATTAACTTAAGATCCAGCACTCAACAAACACAAGGCAGAGTTTAAATAGTCACTGGAGCTCATCACCCAACTTGGCTCAGCTGGTCCCCACAGGTGATGGCACTCAGGGCAATCAGAGTCAGAAGAGCAGGATTTGGGAGTTTTGGCAGCAGGCTCTGAGGCTTACAATAAAGGAGCTTTTTCATCTCCTTTCTCCTGTCTATGCCTGAAGAAGGTTATCAGTGACCGAAACATTGCCTCCTTTAATAAATTGTTCTCCTGTACTTTATTTTATTCATCTCCTTTCTCACCTTGAGGCCTCCATTAGCTCTCTCCTCCACCCTGGTGCGATGACCTTCACGTCTATCAAACACAGTCACGTGGATGATTTCAGGGTTAAACACATATGAGCGTCGAGTTCACTCACTCCTACGTGAAGTGTTGTCTATACAGTATTTGATTCTTTCATTAATTTGTCTGTCTGCACCCTTCTGTATGGTTGTCTTTGGTGCATAGACAGGCACAGCAAACTGAAAAAAGATCTACCGGTATCTAACGACTCAGTTCAAAGAAATGGTGGAGTATTGTAAATTCTTTCTGGGAGAAGTGGATCAATCCCCACGTCACAGCTATAGCAAAAAGCCTTAACCATATAGCACCCATGCCCATTACCGTCATATTCTGTTGGCCTGTCCAGAAACAGGAATCTATCTTATCCAGATCTCTTCTTTGGGAGCATTGAAATCGAGCTCCATGCAGGCAGAAGTTCAACTAGAAGATCAACTGTCATTCTTTAATTTCTGCAAACGTGATAGATGTACAAAGTAAGGAACCCCTCAAAAACGACAACTTTGGCAGAGCCAATAACATCTACAAAACCCGGTTCAGGAGCATCATGTTGTACCCCTGCCTTGACTTGTGAATGCCCCATGCACAAACCACTGTTAGATATCATCTGGAAAAAGTTACTCAAGAGCATTGGTGTTGATGTGCTAAATGGATTATGCCATCACCAAGATGAACCATTTCAGAACAACTGTTACAACACCTCTTCATTTGAACATGCACACTCCCAACTGTCCAGCACATCATGCACTGCTACCCTTAACTCATGTCTCTCTCTCTCACACACACACGCGCACGCACGCACGCACGCACGCGTGCACACACACACACAGCCTTCTTAGTCACAGCTCAGACAGCTGAACTAGGGGCCAAATGTCAGTATGTTCGCTTTGGAAGTGAGCCAAGGTTAGCCAATAGCCTTTATCCTGCCCTGACATCAGTGTTCGAAGCACTGCTTTGCAAACTCGTCGGTGATTATCAGGCCTGGACTGACGTTATGTCCAGTGGGCAATGGGCCGCCCAAAGAATGGGCATTGCTTTAATATGTTTTTGGGCCAAATGTTAGCCCTTTGACCCAGTCCAGCCCTGCTTTTCAGACGAGAACTCAGCGGAATTAGAGCGGAGAGAGTGTGTGTGTCTCCTAATCCTATGCTTCCATTTGGTGACAATTTGACCGTTTACAGACGCGACCAACAAACTGCAATCTGCCCATGTGAACGCAATGATTAATTGATTACAGCACTAGCAAAAGACGCAAAACTTCGTCGTGGTGTGAGCTTGTGGATCGGCAGTGGTATATAGCCTACTTCGATTGATGATATAGTGTAAAACCCATTATATACAGTTATAACTACATCTCAACTCATAACAAAAAATAAAGTGGCACGTCAATACAGTTTATACAATCTAAACATATTTGACGCATCGCATCCGCATGTAATAAAATAGACCAACTGCAGGTGCCGGGGGGTGTCACATCTGCCATCTAGTGGGCGAGTAGATGCTTGCACATAAAAAATTACCGACGTAAACGACGCAAGCGACGGAGCGACTATACATGTATAAAATAATCTTGTGTTTTTTGTGTCCGTTTGACTCCCCCACGCAAGGAACAAAGCGGACTATGTAGAGGCCTTTAGATGCACTGGATAGATAGGTACATACATGTGAAAAACCTACGCTCGGAAGCTCCACTACAGTAAGAACATGATAAACGGTAACCTAAAACACTCAATAAAAACGGGGCAAAAATATCAGTGAAAGTGCATGGTGCTGCAGAGGTTCCTCAGGCTGCTAGTGTGTGTGCTAAGGGGATCTTGTATTATCCCTTCACCCACAATCCAGTCGCACAAGGATGTACAGTATTCAGGCCCAGCTTCCGGAGCATAGCCATCGAGCCTGGAGGGCACTCTCAGTGACATTGCATGATCGGGCAGGAGAGCATTAACCATATTAATCCTGGCTTCCATCTTCTGTTTTACATTTCTAAATGGGCAAACATGGCCGATCTACCGGCTCATAACACCTCACAATACCACATGTTGTGAGCTTTGGCTATTTTCGAACATTCATCTCATGACAAAGTATTATAAAGCTCAAGTGGTTATATAAGGATGTAATCATCTGTGACATTTGACGAGTGACCAGTCATGCTGTGTGTCAGCGGGCATGAGTGCACATAGAAGAGTATGTATATATTATGTAGGTACTGTATGTGCTGTATACTGTATGTATGTGCCAACTTTAGCTACAGTTGTTTGTCTATACATGTCTCAATGTGTTGAAGTAATAGCTATGTTTATTGTGCCTTATCGTGACGATGTGTGTTTCTGTGTGGGCTGGAACAGAATTCGAAGCATTTGTCTCTGGGAAGCACAGGGTAGTTTTGGCACAAAGTGACTCCATGAAGCAGCAGACGTGATATCTATAGAGTAGAATCTAATAAAGTGTGTGTGTGTGTGTGTGTGTGTGTGTGTGTGTGTGTGTGTGTGTGTGTGTGTGTGTGTGTGTGTGTGTGTGTGTGTGTGTGTGTGTGTGTGTGTGTGTGTGTGTGTGTGTGTGTGTGTGTGTGTGTGTGTGTGTGTGTGTGTGTGTGTGTGTGTGTGTGTGTGTGTGTGTGTGTGTGTGTGTGTCACTGTGGTACCCTATTACCATGGTAACCATTTTGCCAAGAAGGCAAGCCTGACGAAGGTCGCAAGACCGGAACGTTGCTAGTATTTCATAAAAGCTCTTGAACCAGCGAAGTGGCAGTGTGCGGATGAAAAGCATGACCAATGAAAAGCAAGACTCCTCCAGGTACCTGTGTGCACTATCATTACTGCCTGGAGTGTGTCCTCTCTGACAGAGAAAGAGACAGAGACGGAGAGAGAGACTGAGAGAGAGAGAGATAAGGGGGGAGGGATAAAAAAAAAGGTAAGAGCATCAGTGTACGGATATAACTAAACTTTGCTGTTTCATAGCTTTGCTTAATTACTGATTCAGACCCTCCGCAAAGGGGTTATAACAAACAGGTCTGGTAACTGTGATTTAACACACACCAAGGTAACATTTATATTACTCAAACACACATAGCCTCGACGTTGCAATAATGCCCGTAAACAATCACTTGATTTTGGCCATTTTATTACTATTATCTCATAACACACTCACACACGTACAAACATACTTCTACTACACTTGTGTACAGTATAAAGCCTTATTTGCCTTGTTTGGCCCGTGTTAGATCTAATACAATAGCATGATGATCATTACAACAAAGGAACCTGAGACTGTGGCGTTTAGGTAATAACTGCAAACACAAAGAGAAACACAAGATACATACTATTAATTCACAGATATAGCGACTGCATAGATGCATCATTTATGACTGAATTTAGAGCATTTAACGAACATATAACACATTAAAAGGACTTACTTAAACGCGTCATCCCGTTTGCTACATTGTTTCTGTATGAATGAACGAACACATCGTGCCCCCTGGTATAGCTCGCCCCTTCCTCTGTCACCCGACACTTCCTATCCCCATACCATGTCCTGTCCTAGTATGAACTCGCATTCCTGGTATATAGTATTAGTAACACATTGGTAACACATTTACCCCCCAATTAGCTGTATTAATATCTACATCCCTGAGATATACTGTAATTGGTCGATAAGAGGATCTCTGTTCTTATATAACACAGAGTATTTACTGTATAGGCAGTGAACTTCATAATAGCACCAACATTCTATACATAAATGACACAACATGAAGTTACAAATATAAGCTGGGCCGGCACTTAATATTATAATGATCCCACTCACGGAATAAACTCGACACCTCCCACTTTTAGGCTACGGTTTGAAATAAACCCAGTAGGCTAAATAGATTCCCCACAATCATTTGCAAACAAAAACATTCAAACAAAAATAAAAAATAAGTATATCAATCATGCTTCTAATCGATGAACGCCTCCGGATGGCACTCACCAGTTGAACCTATGAAATAATAAACCTAGTTTACTTTCATGCACTGAATTAATTTTGATCTCAATCTGACTGTAGGAGGTAGGCACCACCGCTTTGCTCCTTACTGAGTGACAAGTATGCCCCATCACCCAGCTGCCTCAAGTAAACACCCACTGACTAGTCTTACTCGCGCAGCATGCATATGGAAGAGTTCGTTAGGGTATTTCTCAAGAGGACTTTCTAGTCTAATTCACTGATCTTCAACCGGGATTAGGACAACCAGCCGCCGCACATCACGATGGAGGATGACGGATGGCCATGCCACCACGTCTTTCACCACCTGCGACCAACTGATGGGCAGACTTGGACATGTCCGCACCTTTACGTCCCTGACGACACCCTGGTTATCTGGATTCACCTCCACGACACGACCCATCCGGAATCGACCTCGTAGAGCATTCTGGTCCGCGACCCACACCAGG
Source organism: Electrona antarctica (assembly GCF_951216825.1). NCBI lineage: Eukaryota > Metazoa > Chordata > Actinopteri > Myctophiformes > Myctophidae > Electrona > Electrona antarctica. The sequence continues at coordinate 13,174,389 of NC_136794.1, read as the reverse complement.
TCGCCGACGGCCACATTCCGTGCTGGAACGTGCCATTTCTCTCGGATGAAGAGATGAGGGCCCGCCAGCTGGCTCCACCGCTTCCAGAACTTGTCCACCTCGCGCTGGACCGCCCGAAGACGACTGTACGGGTAGCTAGGGAAGTCAAAGCCCAGGATGTCTCCCCTGGGCCCTGCCCGCCCCAACAGCAGAGAGTTGGGAGTGATGATGTCCACGGAATCCTCGTCGACTTGAGTTCTGGCTCCGATGGGTCTTTCGTTGGCCAGGTTAGCAGCAAGGTAGAGTAGAGTCTGGAACTCCAACGCCGACAGATCATCGGTGTCGCCGACGCTGCTCAACGCCCTTTTCAGAACATGGACGGCAGCTTCGGCCGCCCCGTTCCGGTGCGGTGAGTCCGCTGGGCTAAACTCCCATGCCCAGTCGGTCCCTGCAACTGCTGCTCTTTGCTGGATCTGCTCCTTATCAATGTCCCCTAGGAACTTGTATAGATCCTCCAATGCTGGTCTCGCGCCAACAAAGTTCGTACCCTGGTCAGACCACAACTTTTTTGGATGGCCTCTCAGAGCAGTGAATCGCTGGTAGGTCTGCAGAAAGCCTTCTGTAGACAAGTCCTCAACTAGGTCTGCATGGACAGCCCGTGAGGCCATGCAACTGAAGACCACGCCCCAGACTTTTCTCTTAATGCGTCGCTTCACAGTGCCCCTGACAGTGTAAGGACCGAACAAATCCAGTGTTGTGTACTCGAACGGAGCTGCTGGACTTGTGCGCACTGTAGGAAGATTAGCCATCACTTGACTGGATAGCTTAGCCCCCCGTTTGCGACAAAACAGGCAAGAGTCGATCACCTTACGTGCGACCCTTGGCCCCTGAACCACCCAGGCTTTCTTCCTGACTCGCAGGAGTGTCCCAGCCACGCCCTCGTGGTTTGCTCGATGGGCCTCCTCACACAGTAGTGTGCTGAGTCGTGCCTCGTAAGGAATGATGGGCACGCCCTGGCTTTCTTGGTCAACGGTCTGAACCCGGCCTCGGCATAGCAAGAGACCTGTCTTGTCGTTCTTACTAACTACAAGACGGTTTAGTGTCGTTGTCGGGAAAGAAATTCCCTCTTGGGCGGCAAGGCACAGCTCCTTAAATGCTGTGTCCCGCTCTCCGACAGAGAGCACCGCCCCCCACTGTACACGACTGCCGGACTTGAATAAGCCTCCGTGGCCGTGCAACACTCTGCGGACGTAGCCAACTGCCCCGCAGAGTTTTGACAGTGTGCTGCATCTAGCCAAGTCCATTTGGTTCACAAGGCCTGACCCCCACAGCTGTTCAGTTTCGTCATTAGATGCTGCCACAGAACCCCCATCACTGACTGGTGAAGGACCCCTGCTGACCGCTGGAGACCCCCCATTGTCTGGTGAAGATCTGCCACTGACTGGTGAGGACCCGCCACTGTCTGGCAGTGGCGCGGACCCCTGGTTCTTAGTTTGGGATCTAGTAACAGCAGCAGAGAATGCTTTCATTTTGAACACTTTTCTCTGCAACGTACTCACGATTTCCCGCGAGGAAGCAGCCACCTCAGCAGCTGACTTCATAGGCCATTGGTCGACTGGTCTGGCTAGGAACTCTGGTCCCTTTTGCCACAGGGAATCACTGTCTAATTGCTCAGGAGAACCCCCCCTCGTGACTAGATCAGCTACATTTTCCACCCCGGGAACCCACCACCAGTCAGTCACAGGCCCCGCCTTCTGGATTTCCCCAACCCTATTGGCGAAGAACGTTTGGAACCCATAACTGTCCCTTTGAATGGCACCCAGCACTGTCTGGCTGTCGACAAAGTGATACCACTTCTCGATTGTCAGCCTGCTATGCTTCAGCACGTACCCTTTCAGTCGTGCGGCAAAGACAGCACCGCAGATTTCAGCTTTCACTGCATCACCCTTTTGGTCTAGAGGAGCCAACTTGGCTTTTGACTCCACCAGACGAGTCTCCACCCCGCTAGCAGTTTCCCACCGCAGGTAGAGCACCGCTCCGTAGGACTCTGAGCTCCCGTCGGAGAAGGTGATGCCCCAGGGTTTCCCCACCCATCCGGGCGGAGTGATACACCTGGGGAACGTGATCGCACTCAGCTTTGCGTATTCCTCAAAAAGTTCAACCGCTCTCACGCGGAGATCGCTAGACAACGGTTGATCCCAAGTGTCTTTGGTCAATGACCCCGCCTCTTGGAACGCCCTCCTGACTAGAATAACGCCCTTCTGTTTCAGAGGCGTCACAAGGCCAATGGGATCATACAGCCCCGCTACTTGACTCAGCAACATACGCCGAGTCAGAGGATCTGGCGTCTTCTCCGCCACCTCCTTCAGAGCAAGGTTTTCCTCGCTCCGCACTTTCTTTTTTCTGGCGGAAAAGTTTATGGCAACCATGATGAAGAGGCTGTCCTCCTTCACATGGTAACCAACCCCCAGAGCCTTATTGTCCTCTTCTCTCATCTGATTCGGAAACAACATAGTCTCTGGTTTCATTTCTCCATCTCCTTCCCTCCCACTTTGGCCTGACCGTACCCAGGGCTTTAGGTGAAACCCCCCGGTAGCCAGAATGGTTTTAACTCCCGCCAGTACCTCCTCCAGCCTCTGGGGGCAGTTGTGAGATAGAAAAATGTCATCTACGTAAGCGTTCTCCACGATTACGTCCCTCTCGTCAACCATGTGGGTGAACTGAGGTAGATACGCTGTCTCGCGCATCGCTATTTGAGCTATGCTACCCGCTGGACGGTCTCCCATATTGACCCGTACAACTGCATAGTCTTCAATCTTGCTGTCAACTGAGTCTCTCCATAGGAACCGGTGCAAATGTACCTCCCGCTCTTCTAGCCAAACGGAGTGGTACATTTTGCTTACGTCGCCAATGGCGGCGTATTCCCCCTCCCTGAAACGCAGCAACACTGCTCGGATCGGGTTCAAAACATCGGGCCCCTTCAGCAGGATACTGTTCAAACTCACGCCCCGGAATTCTTGACTACTGTCCCAGACTATCCTAACTGGCGTGGAAACTGAGTGTGGGTTTGGTGCCATAAGATGGTTGATCCACCAAACAGCCCCGTTCCACATGTCCATGGCAGCTTTAGACAGCTTGACAGCAGCACCTCTTTTGAGCATTTCATGCACCTGGCTAGCATAGGCCTGGTACCACACGGGATCTCGCCTGAGACGTTTCTCAGACTTTAAGAACGTGGCCTCAACCGCCGCCCTATTATTTGGTAAAGTAGACGGGTCCTCTTTCCAAGGATAGCTCGCGTCCCAATGCGACTCATCGCTGTGAGAGTCGCTTGTCTTAAAAGTCAGGCCCCTCTTGACAATCTCCATTTCTCTCTCGTCAGCGAGAGACATCTCTTTGCCACCAGGGGCGCATTTTCCACAACGACAACCCCCACACAGGGGATCGCATGCCGCGCCAATACTGTCCCAACGCCACCAAGACAGTGCCGCGCTGGTGTCGGTATGGCATGTAGCAGCCTTAATTTCAACGGCTCCACCTCTCATTGAAAGAGCAAAATGGGTTGACGCCCACTGTCCTGTGATCATTTCACTGGCGTCGAATAGAGACGGATGACATCCGCTAACCGTCTTACCCAAAATCCCCGACCACAGTACCAAATCTCCACATCTAGCCAACCGCTGTGGGGCTAAACGACCCTCACGCGCACTGATAAGTATTTCCACTTCCAGTGGACGTCTCAACTCCTCCGGATCGGTGCCCGGGAAAAGATCTGCAATGCGCCTAGGATTAACTGGACAATTGATCTTTGCAATCTCATTCAGACCATAACAAGTCATGTCATGGTCCAGTGGAGAAGAGCCCTTTTCCCCCATTGTCTTCAACTTAATGGAGTATTTTTTCGTCTTGAATGTCTTTCTCATCCCCCCAACGCCCTGCACGCTCAGAGTGACAGGTCTTCCTTTCAGCCCGAGCCTGTCTGCAGCTTTGTGGGTGATATAATTCGTATCAGAGGCGAGGTCAATCAAAGCCCCCACCCAATCACCGCTTTTCGTGGTTACTTCCAGCGTCATCATCAGAGCAGGCATCTCTCCGCCCTCAGTGCAGCCTGTCGCGGCTGTATTGTTCGTGTAAGCTTTGCGCACTATAGCTAGTTGCTTTGGCGTCAACTCGGCCTCAGCAAGCTTAAGTTCAATTTCATGTGTAGGCCCACGTGAGTCCCTCCCCACGCTACTAGCCCCCCCTCTCGCGCTGTCACTATTATTATTACTAGTGCTACTATCCCCATTACGTGGACGCGCCTTGGGGCACAACTTGAAATTATGAGGAGGCGACGAGCCGTCCCTTTTGCACTCACTTAACCTACACAGGAAATTGTCATTGCGCACTCTGCATTGGCCGTCATGTAGATATAAACACTTAAAGCATGCTTTATGTTTTTTCGCATACGCACGCCGGCCTTCAACGTTGGCTTTCATGAACATTTTACAACGGAACAATGCCCCTGAGTGATCGCTCTCTCCGCAGATTACGCACGAACCCCGCGCCTCCTCGCCGCTAAACGTAGCCCTTGTCGAAGCACGCTTCTCGCGCGCCCCGTTCCCCGGCTTATCATTCTGTCGGTCATTATTACGGCTACGTGGGCTCGGATCACTTCGTTTGGTCCCTATGCCTTTTGCATTTAATTGTTCTTGTTCAACGAGCACTTTTGTATGCTCGCGTAAGAAGGCAATGAAATGCGGGAACCTGTTTTGGCTATCAATATTATTATTCGGATTACAACGCATCACAAGCCACCGTTCTTGCATTTCTGGCGGCAATTTAGCCTCTAAATTGTGAATGACGAGCTGATTTTGAATGACGTCGCCAGCATTAAGATCCGCTAGATCCAGCACCGATTGCTCTATTAATCTAACAAGATTTAATGTCTCCTTTGGCTGGCCACTGCTTACAGCGGGCACACTTTCCAACTTCATTATAATCTCCTTGACAATCTGTCCTACGTTTCCGTAGTGGAGTTCTAATTTCTGGTAGACCTCATCTGAAGTCTGGCAATAATCAAGCCTTAATTCATCATTTATCCTTTTATCAATGGAATCAATCAGTAGCTGGTAACGCATGTCATCACCCCACCCAGGATTGTCAAAGAGTGCATAAATCCTATGCCACTGTTTCTTCCATCTGAAGTATGACATGCGTTCCCCACTGAATTGGGGTAATTTCATAGGCTGAGCAGCCAGTTTGCTACCGGCTGACTTCTTTCCTCCATTGTCAACGGCGAGAGGTACACTTTCTTGTTTAATTTCCTCTTTCATTTCTATTACTATTTCGCCTTTGTGCTTTAAATCCTGGAGATTGGCACTCTTACGTGCTTTCAAAGCATACACCTCAGCTAATACCTTGGCCAAATTCCCGTCAGAAATGCAACCTTCCCATGAGTTTAATAACGTCTGCATGTCTGTTAATGATCGCTCAATTACACTCTCTAGCCCGTAAATAAGACTTAGGTTAATATCCTGTTCTTCGTAACGGTCAGGACGCGCTCTGTCTGCTGCCTCTGCCGCCCACTTGAGGGTGCGCTGCACAGAATCTTCTATGAACCGCTTCCATAAGTTTTCCTGCAATTCTGTCCGAGCCAAAAGATAGGATATCTTTGCGGCATCGAGTCTCGTACTAACAACTTTTATGTCCATAGCGTTTTCATCAGCCTCTACCATTGCAGTTGTATAATCCGTGCTACAAGTTAGAAGCTCATCAAAACCTATATCCATGTCTTTCAGTAAAGCCTTAAGTTCACTTTCGGACTTATGGGCAGCCGTACTTTTGGCTTTGGTCGTTAACCTTGTTAACGCGCCTTGGCTCGCCGAGCGCGCTTTCTTTAACGCATCTAAGGCTGCCATGGTTACACGAGGATACTCGCTCGCCCCCCCCACCAACCTTGTCTCTCTTTTTAGATGGCCGGTCGGCGTTCCTCTCTGGCGGCCAGTCGTGCTGTGAAACATACACAATGTGGTAGCCCCAACCCCTATGCTATTAGCGTTAGCATTGGCTAGGCTAGCCCCAACAACATCCAACTGGAGTTAACCTCCTTTAGCTTAGCATTAGCGTCAGTCAGCCCTCCTTTAGCTTAGCATTAGCGTCAGTCAGCCAGTTAGCCACCGTTAGCCTAATGCTAGTTGGTTGCTAGGCACAATGCAATGCCAATGGGAAGGTGGCTAGCTCCTTGCTTGTTTACAATTTAGCTTGGTCTGGTATACCCCCCAAAGTCAATGCACAGTTCCTTTCTGCAACACACAATTCCAGCGATATTCCCCCCAATGCACAAGCACTCATGTGGGCACTGAAACTCTTTATTTAGGTCGGCAAAACCGGATGCTTCCTAGCACCCAGGGCACAACCTCTTTAGCAGCAGGATCACGCTGCTAGCATCCTTTCCCGAGTTAACTCAGGTCACCTTGGTACGGCACGGATGATTCCCGCAGATATCAGCTACCTCCTGCAGCCTACGGGTTTCGGTCGCTGGTCCTTGGACACGGCGATCGATGACGGGTCAGCGATGCTCCGCAAACGCTGGATGGCCGTCCCTCGTTGTCTTGCTTCTCAGCTAGCGTCACGCTAACAGCAGACAACCACCATTGCTCACGTAGTAGCTAAGCTAACAGCTAAGCTAACACGGGCCAATGGCTTTCATTAGCATTTGCGGATCACACAGAATGCCCGTATTTCTTTAGCTACGGTGAATTAAGTACCGTTGCTTCAGTAATACGTCGGTGGGTTACACCGCAATGAATTATTACTCACCGGTGATTACACACGGTTAATTATTACTATGGTGAATTACACCACATTTAATCATTACTATGGTGAATTACACCACATTTAATTATTACTGTACGGATATAACTAAACTTTGCTGTTTCATAGCTTTGCTTAATTACTGATTCAGACCCTCCGCAAAGGGGTTATAACAAACAGGTCTGGTAACTGTGATTTAACACACACCAAGGTAACATTTATATTACTCAAACACACATAGCCTCGACGTTGCAATAATGCCCGTAAACAATCACTTGATTTTGGCCATTTTATTACTATTATCTCATAACACACTCACACACGTACAAACATACTTCTACTACACTTGTGTACAGTATAAAGCCTTATTTGCCTTGTTTGGCCCGTGTTAGATCTAATACAATAGCATGATGATCATTACAACAAAGGAACCTGAGACTGTGGCGTTTAGGTAATAACTGCAAACACAAAGAGAAACACAAGATACATACTATTAATTCACAGATATAGCGACTGCATAGATGCATCATTTATGACTGAATTTAGAGCATTTAACGAACATATAACACATTAAAAGGACTTACTTAAACGCGTCATCCCGTTTGCTACATTGTTTCTGTATGAATGAACGAACACATCGTGCCCCCTGGTATAGCTCGCCCCTTCCTCTGTCACCCGACACTTCCTATCCCCATACCATGTCCTGTCCTAGTATGAACTCGCATTCCTGGTATATAGTATTAGTAACACATTGGTAACACATTTACCCCCCAATTAGCTGTATTAATATCTACATCCCTGAGATATACTGTAATTGGTCGATAAGAGGATCTCTGTTCTTATATAACACAGAGTATTTACTGTATAGGCAGTGAACTTCATAATAGCACCAACATTCTATACATAAATGACACAACATGAAGTTACAAATATAAGCTGGGCCGGCACTTAATATTATAATGATCCCACTCACGGAATAAACTCGACAATCAGGAATAGAATGGAACACTTGTGGAGGGAGGACACAGTGAAAAGAGCGAGGGAATTAAGAGAGAGGAGGGGAGTGCATGCATGGGGTCTGTTGTAGTGCTGGGAGGTGGGGGGGGGGGGGCTGCTTTGTGTTTAGACTCAACAACACAGAGAGGCCAGCGTAAAGACTGCATTAGCGCCAGAGGTATACCAGAAATAGAAGGGGAGAAGAGGTGAGGGATGAATGATAGAAGTTATCTGCTGCCTTGGTGTTTTGGAACAGCAGTGGCAGCTGTGGTCCATCCTGTCTTCGCTTTGCTCTCCTCTCTCCTCACACAGGTCCGCTGGAATATGAGACCTACGAACCTACGAACATGACATCATGGACACTTTGAAATACTAAAATATCTAACCCACATAAAAATCCCATGCAGGAAAGTGTTTCTTGTCTCCCAAACATCATTAAAATAAGATCTGGTTGCAAAAGGGTGTCCCTTTTTAAGTAAAATAATGTGAGTACCGATACCACCACTGATAAATAATGCTTCATATTTTACCCCTCTACCAAATGTATTTTCTGACAATACATACAGTACAGCTTGTAGTAGTAGATCTGCTGGTTTTGTTGGTCTCAGAGTAGGGATGCTAGGGTCCATGCATTGTGTTGGTCTCAGAGTAGGGATGCTAGGGTCCATGCATTGTGTTGGTCTCAGAGTAGGGATGCTAGGGTCCATGCATTGTGTTGGTCTCAGAGTAGGGATGCTAGGGTCCATGCATTGTGTTGGTCTCAGAGTAGGGATGCTAGGGTCCATGCATTGTGTTGGTCTCAGAGTAGGGATGCTAGGGTCCATGCATTGTGTTGGTCTCAGAGTAGGGATGCTAGGGTCCATGCATTTTCACAGTTGGGTTGAATGGACCCCCTGGGTTTTAGCGTCCAGTCTGGCCAGTTCTCTATTGTTCCAGGCAGATAATTGCATTTTCCCGCTGTCCCAGGGTGACATTTTATGGACTACTCTGGAACTAAATTAGCCTCTCATTAGGCGGCTAGCAGGAAAAACTGACAGTAATCTGGGTACCCAGAATTGGAGTGCTGAGAACTGATGGTTTAAAGGAGATTAATGCCAAGGAAACGAGTTTGAGGAAAAACTAAATTTACAGTACAGGAAAAACAAAAAAACTAAAAACATTGGTTGTCTAGCTAGATCAATCTGTGCATGTCTTTCTGTCTGTCCATAACCTTCATAATCCGTCTATTTCATACTCTATTTATCCATCATTCATCTTTCCCTCCCACCATCATCCATCTACAATATCCATTCATCCATCCATCCATCCATTAATTACCAGGGCTGTTGGAGCAGCTGTGTCTCATTAGCCATAAACCTGTGTGCGTGCGTGCGTGCGTGCGTGCGTGCGCCATAAATCCCACTGTCATACACTCCATCCTGTTGGCATTCAGCCTGACGGGATAAGTGGGCACTGTCACATTGCATGGCTTTGATAGGCTGGAGAGCCATTTCCATGGGGGTCATGAGGTGCTGAGCAAACTGTGTGTGTGTGTGTTAGAGGGTGGGTACATATGTAAATGAGCAGAGCCAGACGTGAACATTCCTGTGTGTAGAGAGATTAAGTGCTTTTTGAAATGTCCCCGGTGGTTCTTTATAGGTTTGTTTATGTGTGGGAGGATGCTTCCAGTACTACTATAGGCAGGGTGCGATCTGTCATCCTGCAACAAGTTGTAACGCACACGCACATGCACACGCACATGCACGTCAAGGGAGAGGATCCATAAGTGAGAGAACCCATAAATAAATGCATTTAAAACTGTGTACGGACAGAGTAATGGAGCATAATAAAATTATTGTTATTACCTTATGACAGATGGTGTTTCTACAAATGGACTGCTTTGTTCCTGCATTTGTTTCTACAGTGCTTACTGTCAGTGAGTCAGTGAGATAAGAGACTGTCCAAGACTGTCTGCCAGGCCTTCCTCAGCGACCAGGCACACTGCAGGCTGCAATAGGAGGACAATGTTCTGTTAACTGGATCTATAGAAGGGGTTCTCAAACATGTTCATGTCAAAGAGCCCCACATTGATATGTACGTATTTCTATTTGGCCATGCACCCCCCTTCTGAAAAGATTGTGTGCCTGCCAAGGACATCTGAAAAGATTTTGTGCCATGGATCCCCATAAGAGAATATTTGTTAACACGTTGTGAGCTTATACAGGTAGCTTGTCTATTGTCAAATATCCAAAGTCTGAAATCGTGTGAAAGTGATTTTGATGCTATATTAATTTAGCTGGAGACCCCCTGGAACCGTATCAAAGACCCCTGGGGGTCCCTGGAACCGTATCAAGGACCCCTGGGGGTCCCTGGACCCCACTTTTGATCAGAACTACTGATCTGTAGGACAATAGAACAGCCACACATTTTCTTCAGATATTTGTCTATAAAGTGTTAATATTTATTTTAAAACGCACGCACGCACGCAGCTTGCAAGACAGACAAAAATACTGTGTCCTGATTATAGATCCATGCTCCATGACTCCCACTCCATCATCACTGATGGTATCTCTGACGTCAGTTGGATACAATCCATGCGTTTACATCATCAAGACTGGATCATTGCAACTCCCTATTCACCAGTATTGACCAGTCTTCACTCAGACGCCTGCAGCTGGTGCAAAACGCGGCTGCTCACCTCCTTACTGGCACAAAAAAGCGCAAACACATAATTCCAGTTTTGACTGCAGTGCACTGGCTCCCTGTCAATTATTAAAATACATTTTAAGCTTATTTTAGGTGACCGACTGACCATGCCTTTGCTACCACCGCTCCTATAGGCTTTGGAAAAGCCTGCCCATCTACATTAGAAGTGCTCGTTCTATCAATACTTTTAAATCTCTTCTCAAGACACACTATTCCATTAGATTGACATCACATATGAGTCTATGTCTCGATCTGATCTGATTGTGACATAAGACTTTGTTGTTGTTGCATTTGATGTTTTGTCTTGCTTTGTACAGCACTTTGGTCAATTGTGATTGTTGTAAATGTGCTCTATAAATAAAGATTTATTTAATATCATACAGAAGGATGGCACCTTCAATATGATCTATGATCATGTACTGTCTAACACACAAAGAAATAAATATTCTAAGAAATAAAACGAGAACAAGCTTACAAAGATATGTTATCTCCATTATTCTGCATAGTAAAACTAGTATCAAGATGAGATATAAGGAGAGTGAAGTGCAAGGGGGTAAATAAACGACCGGCTATTCTGCAAGAGATGAAGAGAAAGCTGGTTTGGAACAACAACAGTACAACACGATCAAGCCTTTTGGCCAGAAAGGAAAGTAGTCAGCAGTTTTAGGACAGCATCTGGCGAGAGAAGGAAGACAGGCATGACGTGTTGAGATTAGCTTTGGGTGAGTTGGACTCGATTAGTGGGAAGATGGGAGAAGAAACGCTTTCTGATGTCATCAGCCCTGTTATCAAAGTAGGTGAAGAAAGCTTCAGCAGAGATGGATGGACTGGGAGAGGGAGTTTAAGGATGGAGGAGAAGGCGGGTTATAGAGGCAGAATGCAGAGGATTTTCGCCTCTCCCTCTATCTTTTCCAGACAGTTAAAACTCAGTAGACAACTTGAACTTTATACTGTGTGCGTGTGTGTGCGTGCGTGCGTGCGTGCGTGCGTGCGTGCGTGCGCTACAAGTGAAGGAGGGCCCATGGACTTCCTGTGGGACAATGTAGGCTGTGATTTCAGCTGAAGAAGGGATGGAGAGAACATAATGGCCTATATACAGCATATATCTTCCGTGTGTGTACAGTATGTGTGTGTGCATGCAATTGTTATCTGTATTATGTGTGAGTGCACTTGTCTGGGTCTGTGTGTGTGTTTGAAGGGGGGCGGGGGGTTCTTCTGAGAGTTGACAGAATTAAGAGATTGTGTGTGTGTGTGTGTGTGTGTGCGTGTGTGTGTGTGTGTGTGTGAGAGAGAGAGAGAGAGAGAGAGTGAGAGGCAGAGAGAGACAGAGGCAGACTGCTAAGAAGAGGGCTGCAGACAAGCAGTCATTAGACTGACAAATAGCCCTGATGTTGGGGAATGGCCCAGACTGTATGTAGGATGGTGTAAATATAGTCTGCTCTCACCTGCTGGACTAATGCACACTACACTTAATTCATTTTTAGTGAGAAAAAAAGACAATGACAACAAACAGGTAAGAAAAAAAGGCAAGGAAAAAAACCAGACAATACAAAAAGGAAAAACCAAAGCAAGAGACAAAAAAAGGAAACGAAACAAAAAAGAAAAGAAAAAAGGCTGCATTTTTCATATTACAGGATACATTCATTGAGTTCCTCATACATTATCGATAGGCTGGAAGAAGAGAGCCAATTTTTCCCACTTTTTATAGAACTTATCCTCTTGTAGTCCCTTTCCATGACATACAGTTCCTCAGTAATGTCCATCCAATGTTCTTTCGTTGGTGGGTCCTGTTGGTACCAGCGTCTTGTGATCGCTTTCTTACTTGTTGCTATGAGGATCTTGATTAAATATTTATCATGAATTATAAACTCTTCAGGGTTATTTCCTAACAATAAAAAGGAACAAGTCTGAGGTATCTTAAAACACAGAATGGTCTCCATGGTGGAGTGGATATCCTGCTAGTCTTTCTGATTTTTTTTGTCCGAGATCGTCTTTTGACACTTTAAAAAACATATATTGATTACCATTCGTAACTCTGTTCTGTTGGCGCCTGTAACACTCCGGTTCCGATGCGGTGCGATGGGAAAAAAATAAAAATAAATAAATAATAATAATAAAATAAAATAAAACGGAAGTGAAATGTCCGCTGGCTTATGCTAGCTATGGGAACACAGTTTTTAGAATATCTCTGATTCTTCTTCCAGGCTGCGTTTTGGATCAAAACAAGCTTGATTTGCAGCTCATTTCTATAAACGGTATGTTCGCCGGTTCACAAGTTGCATGTTTTGGGTGAATTAAATAACATTCGCGGGACAGTTACATAGCGATTATTCACTTCCCATTTCTCAGTTTCAGTGAGAAACGGCTTTCAAAATAAGACGGTTAATCACACTCAGACATTAATATTAGAGTTGATGGTGGCATTCTACGAGTATCACTTCAGCCACAGTGATATTGAGTTTGATGTATCTGTCAGATTGTTCAGATTCCATTCCAGTTGGCTATGTCTGCCTTCCAAAGTTTGCGGGCCCTCCTGGGTAGGCAACCCGGTCTGGCGCAGACCTGAGTTCACTGCATGCGTTTTTACTGTGTAATATGAACACTTTTACCACATTCGGCTCACCTGAGCCACTTGAGCATCTGCTGGCTAAATCCTCCTTAAAATCCTAGGAGGATATGGACTGGGTTTGGGGGGTGGGGGGGCATCACTAGGAACTCTGAAACGTTCCCACATTAAAATACATGCACGCACGCACGCACGCACACACACACACACACACTAATATTAACCACACACACACTACAACATCCGGTGGTTGTATCCTGAACTTGAACTTGAAGGAGGTCAAAGGATCTTTTTTCTTTGGTTTTGTCTGTGTGCGACTGTGCGTGCAAGCGGGTGCGTGCATGCGTTTGTGACTTTGTGTAAGTGCGTGTGTGTGTTTGTATAGCTGTCTTCTCTGAGTGGGTGTTTATATAGGGCTAATGTTTGGAAAGCAAATGTGTGCTGTTACAGCCACTTGCTTCTGTTTGTTTTAAGTGTGTGTGTGTGTGTGTGTGTGTGTGTGTGTGTGTGTGTGTGTGTGTGTGTGTGTGTGTGTGTGTGTGTGTGTGTGTGTGTGTGTGTGTGTGTGTGTGTGTGTGTGTGTGTGTGTGTGTGTGTGTGTGTGTGTGTGTGTGTGTGTGTGTGTGTGTGTGTGTGTGTGTGTGCATCCTTACATAAGCGGATTATATTATGTAAGGAACATAAGTAAACAAACAGCATCTCTCTCTCGCTCTCTCTCTCTCTCTCTCTCGTCCGCCGTGCTGGTACCCACCTACTGCTTCCATCCCTTAGCGTGCGCACGTACTGTACACTACACATGCACGCACACACACACTTTCTCTCTCTCATACTGCAATGAGTAGGGCGAGTTAGTCACAGCTGGGCACCTTTTCCCTTCTGCTTCTCTCTCTCTCTCTCTCTCGCTCTACACACCCACCTACACACCATTGTTTTATTTTTCCTGCACAAATGCACACACACACACACACACACCTGCATCACACACATCGTTATGAACATTCTCCTAGGCTCGCATTGAGTCGTCTTGCCAAGCTAAGCTAAGCAGAGAAAACTACACTACTTTGAATATCATTGTAGAGGTCTCTGAACCAAAAAAACATTTCATGTCATCATTCAAGCACCATGTGCAATTTCAAATAAATTATAACTGATTCCAACCCTATATGCAACATGGATGACGGGTGGCATGCTTGTTGATGCGCGAGGCCTTCAGCTGTGCGGGCACTCACCTGGCAGCTCACTGTGGCGTGCCTCATGAGCCTCACTGCTCAAGACCTCGCACCTCACCTGCCTCGTTAAAGGTTTCATGACATAAATTTTCATTCAATTTTTTTTGTTTTTCTTTTAGGTTTTATGACCTCAATTACACCCAAAAACCCTCAACTTTGAACATTCGGTGGATTTTCTGTGGTCTGGAGTTTCCTCTGGAGTTTGGAAGCCTTTTGAGCTGCAATGAAAACAGGCAAAACAGTGAAAACGGTGACATCTGCTGGAAAATCCTACTGACGTATATGGGATTTGCAGGCTGTGACATCACAAACGGCAATAAAATCAGAGCACTTGTTTGAGCCAGAAAACCCAGACCACAGAAAATCTACTGAATGTTAAAAGTTCAGGTTTTTTGGATGCAATTGACCTCAGAAAACCTAAAAGAATTAAGAAAAATTACAAAAACTTATGTCACAATCCCTTTAAGTAATGTCATACATTTGTTGTAAAAACCTTCTTTCAATAACTTCAAAAGTTGGGCTAAGGCAAGCTAGCTAACATTAGCAAGCTAACTAGCTATACATAATGTAAACCGGCACAGCGAACCTTGTCTTGTTGTTTAGAAGCATGCACTGCTATGTCCTGTTAAATAATTGCTTACAGTAATACAGTATGGGTGAAACAGGACATTACCACTGATGTCCAGGTACAGAACATGTGTGTCAGTCAGTCAGTGTGCCTCGGTGGCGAGGGCATCTGTCGAAGGGCGTGTTATGTCCTGTGTGTCTCTGTTCTCGTGACACACTTGTAAACTAACCGCTCCACTAACCTCCACACAGCCCACCTGCCCCACTTTTATCTCCCCAGTCTCTCTCTATCTCTCTCTCTCTCTCTCTCTCTTCCTCTCTCTCCTCCTGTCTTTCCCATTTGTCCTAAATTCTGCTCCCCGCCTGTGTCTTGGCAATAATAGAATGCCATTTATCATAATCTGCTTCTTGCTCTGCTACTCATTTACCAATGCCTCCCTCGATCCCTCTGGCCATCTCTGTCTCTCCACCTATCTATAATCACCCCCCCCCCCCCCCCCCTCCTCCAATCAGTCTATCCATCACTGCCCCGCCCTCTGGAGACGCGATGGAAGTCAGCTTTAAACACAGGTTCTCACAACACAACTCACAAGAACCATCTGGTCAGATCTGTAGAGCACTAACTGGCTGTGCCACCAGACAGTACTAGACACCCATAGCAAAATACGGTTTTATCGGTTCTACCTACGTAAATGCCAATAAACTTCTACTTTAATCCAATCCCATTGAGGGCAGATTGCTCTGTCATGCTTGAAGCTGGCAGATTAGGAAGGCCTATTTTGTGCACATAAGACACAAATCTACGAGGCCAGACCTAGTTTTAGCTCAAACTCCAGTTATTGTCTGTTCTTCATAGTGAGTTAATTAAGGAAGTACTGCTAGTTAGTGTGTGTGTGTGTGTGTGTGTGTGTGTGTGTGTGTGTGTGTGTGTGTGTGTGTGTGTGTGTGTGTGTGTGTGTGTGTGTGTGTGTGTGTGTGTGTGTGTGTGTGTGTGTGTGTGTGTGTGTGTGTGTGTGTGTGTGTGTGTGTGTGTGTGTGTGTGTGTGTGTGTGCGCACATGCGTGCGCGCTGCTTCTGCATCGGCTCTGTTTTCGTCAGCTCGACAGCTCATCATCATAGCTGTTATTTTGCATGGCGTGTTGTGAACACATACTGTACCGGTACAACACAGTACTAATCACTGTAGTCTTACCGTACATTGCATCAAAACTTCTGTCGATGGGTGACTTCTATGTGATGGGTGACAGGACAGTTTGCCCTCACAGAGTGGAGTGGGTGGGGCTTAGTGAAGGGCTTAATATGATGTCTGTTTTGCAATGGCTCTCTCCACTAGGACCTTAGAGTATATATGAAGACTAGGACCCCTAAATGAACATGTATTTGACTGTGAAATATATTTTGTGTGAGCTTGCACCCTGAGGGTGCGTGTATGTGAACACAAACATTAAATGCCTTTGATAATGAATGGCAAACCACTTTTGACAGGATGAAAAATGTATGTGGGACTTAATTTCTTTGTAGGCATTTTGAAAAGCATTTTGAAAAGCATTTTGAAAAGCATTTTGTACTTTTTACTTGTACTTTGTACTTGTACTTTGTACTTTTACTTTTATACTTAAGTATAATTTAAAACCAAGTACTTTTGATACTTAAGTACATTTAATTTGAGCTACTTTTATACTTTTACTTAAGTCATTTTCGAATTGGTTACTTTTACTTTTACTATAAGTAGAATAACTGTACTTTTTCCACCAACCGCAGAAACGAATCACACATATATTTCTAGAACGTTTTGCTCATTTCTGATGGTCAATTCAAACACACCGAAAGACCAAGCTGCCTGTTGATTGCAAAATACTGTAGTGTCAAAATGTAAAATCTCACCATTCAAATGCATGTAATGAGTTTAAATACATGTAATGAGTTTAATACATGTCATGAGTTTAATACATGTAATGAGTTTAATACATGTCATGAGTTTAATACATGTAATGAGTTTAATACATGTAATGAGTTTAATACATGTCATGAGTTTAATACATGTAATGAGTTTAATACATGTCATGAGTTTAATACATGTCATGAGTTTTGCTCTTGAACCTATTCTCACAAAACGGTTTTAAACTAACGATCAAATTACTCGCATGCACTTACATGATGTTAACCACTGTCTTAAACCCATCTACTCCTTGTACGACAAACAGCGAAAATAATTTTTATACAAGCTGTGTTGTGAGCTTGTAGATCTGTTAGTTATAATAAGGTATAATGACATGCCCAAAATTGTGATGCCAGGTTGAAGTCACAATGAGGCAGTGGATAAGTGGAGGAAAGCAAGTTATGATTTTGTGCAATACCTCCAAACAGACAAGGCCTCATGCAGCCCCTGGTTCTCCCCCTGATTCCTAAACTATGGGTCATGATAACAAAACATGCATACATGCGTAAAAATAATAATAAAAACTATATAGTGCATAGGCTATGTTCTCTGTTTGTGAAGCACACCGAGTTGACTCGACCCTGTATGAAGTGTGCCATATAAATCAAATTGACTTCACTTGACCTCGTCAGGGTCGTAGCATTTGCTTAAATATGGAGTAGAGCTGCCCTGATTCCCCCCACCAGTCTCTATGTAAGCCCTGCAGTCCACAGAGCAGCTGAGACACATTGACCTTAGGGCAGCACGCTGCTTCCTCAGGGCCGCGGGGAACAACACACAGGAACACACAATGAGCATAGACACACAGGGGGAGGCTTGCACGTTGGTACACAACACATGACAATCGGTATGTACGGGCGGCAGGGCCTCAGGGGTAGAGTGGCCGGATGGGAACCGTGAGGTTCTCAGTTCGATCCCAGGCTCCCCAACAGAGTGACACTGAATCCGATGCTCCCGATGTGCAGGTTGGTGCCTTGCATGGTTTGCCATTGGCGTGTGTGTGTGTGTGTGTGTGTGTGTGTGTGTGTGTGTGTGTGTGTGTGTGTGTGTGTGTGTGTGTGTGTGTGTGTGTGTGTGTGGGTGTGGGTGTGGGTGTGGGTGTGGGTGTGGGTGAATGGGTGAATGTAATGCACAATCTACTGTATGTAAAGCGCCTTGGATAAAAGTGCTATGTAAATGCACCATTTACAAATGTTTTATGTATGCCACCATTGTAATGATTTATAATACGGCGTTAAGTGGTTAATCAGTCTAATCAACTTAGCTGATTATTCTGATTCATTCATATCAATGTTTTAAATATAAAACAATAGTATTCGGAGTCGTTTATTGTTCTAAATATAGTTTTTTTTTAAATGTTTTTTTGTGGCTTTCGCCTTTATTTTATATTTTTTATGGAGGGACAAACAGTAGGCTGACAGGAAAATGGGGAGAGAGATGGGGGGTAGACATGCAGTAAAGGCCGTCGGGATCGGGAGTCGAACCCGCGGCACACTGCCAGACTGGATTACCAGCCAAGGTGCCTGGACCATTGAGCCATGGCCCAGGCCCTAAATATTGGTTTTGATATGTTTTCGGTGGTTAACACTGCTGATACCTCACAGCCAGAAGAACCAATCTTTGAATCCCACTTGGGGCTGACTGGCCTTTCACTGTGGATTGTGCATGTTCCGTTCATGGGTTTGTTTTCCCCAGTTTACTCACACAGCCAGGCAGGCACAAGCTATGCCCTTAATCAAAACGGTCTGATGTTAGAGTCTGTCCTCTAGGTGCTAGACAACACGTGATACTGGTTAAGACGGGTTACATGCAGATGACAAATCCTCAGTATGTCTTCATTATTACATCAACGCACACACTCTCTAAAGTGATCATGATTAACATGATCAGAATTTTTAATTACTCTGTCAATGTCCTTGAATGTCTTGACTTTATTTTTCTCTTGTTCTGTAAAACCACCACCACCCCCCCCTCTCTCTCTCTCTCTCTCTCTCTCTCTCTCTCTCTCTCTCTCTCTCTCTCTTCCCCAAGGTCATTTCCTTCATTTCCTCATCTTGCTATCTGTGAGATAAGAGCCTTCCCTCCCTCCTGATTTCATTTCTTCTTCACGGTCTTCACCCCTTCCTCTGACCCGCTCTCTCTCTTTCTCTCTCTCTCTCTTGCTGTCAGTTTGTTTGATGTGTGGTCGTGCGGAGGACGGCATGTTGTTTACAGCTTATTTATGACAAGTCTTAATGACTCTGATCTTATGAACTCCTCTCTCTCTCTCTCTCTCTCTCTCTCTCTCTCTCTCTCTCTCTCTCTCTCTCTCTCTCTCCTCATCTGTATCACTCATCTATCCATCTTCTCCTTTCAGCCCTTCTGGAGGCCCCAATTAATTTTAGAAATAAAGAAAAATAGCCTGTTTACAGTCTTACTTCCACAGGGAGTTGACCGTAAACGTCCAGTAGAACCTCTTCAATCTCTCTTATTAAGTATATGACAGTCTTTATTTTGCCTTATGGCCTGAACCATTTCCACTAGTTGTAAATGGAAGAGATGAAATGCAATCCTCAGGTGAAAAGACAAATTGTTATTATCCCTTTTTTCCTGACAGATGGGGGTAAAAATCTCAACACATAAGAGCAGATTTAGCTAGCAGCTGGCCTGGTGTGTGACCTTGTATTTGACACTGCCTCCACATGTCCATAAATCCCTGGGCTGTGTGTGCATCAACACCGCGCCAGAACACACTCGCGCACGCACGTACGCACACACACACACACGCACAAAGTGCCGTATACCGACAAAGCCTAAACACTCACACAAGTCCACAGTAACATTCATAACTCTTGAGTATACAAATGTTAATCTATTATTACAATTCTCTAAATTCCATGCCCACCTTTTTTGGCGGGCTTTGAGCACAATGCAACAAAAAGAAAGTGCGCATTGAGCACAGCTTTGTGCGCGCCACGGTACGGTTGGACATGCATCAGAACAGACCTTTGTAGTTGCTACAAAATCTACACATCTTACAATCCAAGTTGAGCTGGCTTCAACTGCAGCTACAAAGGTACCAAACGAGCAGGTGTTGTTTAGCTCATCACCTCTTCACACAATTCCTGCTTGTAATGGGGGAAAACTCATTATTTTCGTCAGCCAGTTCCATGTTCTTTATAACTGCAGTCTGCTGTCAACCCTATTTGTCAACCCTATTTCAACCCTATTTCTATTTCAAGTAGCGATTATCACACCCTTACTGAACAATAGAAACCTAGAGCCATCTGAAGCAACTATAGACCAATCTATACCAATCTCATTCCTTTGCTACAGCAATAGTTGAAAGGTTTGTCTACAAGTACATGCCTATTACTCCTTAAGTGTGTATCAATCTTCTACTGAAACAGTCATTGTCAAAGTAGAACAGTGATGCATGCAAACTCTCAACTTTGATAATGTTGATCATGACATAATATTAATATTGAATTAGCCCTTCACTAAATCCCACCCCAAAAAGCGATTGTCCAATGCCAATCCAAATAGTTTAGCAACGGTTGCTATGCAGGTCAAGCTTGCTTCTCTGCTAACGTGCCTATTGGACAAGGAGGGGTTGGGGAGGGACTTAGTGAAGGGCTAATTGCCAAAACAAATTCTCCCAATTTAGTCGTTATGTCAATGAATCGTCCCCAGACTCCCCACACATGTCTCTGTTGCCACTGCTGTTGTACTGTACTGGCTCACTTGCCAGTGAGGAGCCCCCAACGGGAGGACGTAGTGCCTACATCCTACTCCTCCTGCGACATGACAAATCAACACATCAACATCAACAGTTGCTACAAAATCTACAATTCTTTCAACCCAAGTTGATCTGGCTTCAACTGCAGCTACAAAGCTACAAAACTAGCCAGTGTTGTGTAACTCGCCAACTCTCTTCACACAATTCCTGATTGTAATGGGGGGGAAAACTCATTATTTTCAACAGCCAGTTCCATGTTCTTTTTAACTCCAGGCTTCATATTTTCCTCTCTCGCTTGCATATTGTGTTGTTGTTGTTATACACATACAGAAAGTCACAAAACATAAGGATAGGCTGACACATTAACTGATTGGTTTTATTTTGTAAGGATATTAGCCCTTCCTGTAGATAGAATAACTGTCGTGCGCGCGCGTGTGTGTGCGTGCGTGCGTGCGTGCGTGCGTGAAAGTATACACACATACTGTACATGAAGTCTCTGCAGGCTGTGTGTGATTGATTATGTGAGTTGTGTGTGCCTAACAACCAGTAGAGCCTGCCCAGCCTGGGATTTGTTTAGAGACGGTACTGATTTTAGATGGGGATATTTTACAGCCTACAGCCAATATTGTGGAATGTACATTTCTTGCTGGAATGGAATGTAAATAGACCTTTTCTATGTGGATTATGCACTGATATGCTTATGCAACTTTACAGTAGATGGGCGCAGGACAGGTACAGGTAGTACAGTCAAAGGCTCTGATAAAAGGATAACACAAAAACTACTGTATGGGAACAAGGTTCCCATTGTGATCTGAGCAGAGGATGATGTTTGATCTGAATTTTGGGGGAATTGCAGCTGTACAGTACAAAGTATTCACTATATCAACCGTGGAGTTGTATTTTCGTAAGGGCATTCTATTAACAGTTTGACTGCGGAATTAATTAATCGCAATGCTCCGTTGACTGCCTAGATTTCACTCATCTTTGAAGAACCACCGCACCTTTTCATGAAAATCCGCTTTAAAATGGTGTGATCCTTTGTCATAGTGTTGAAAAATAATCTAAAGTGGTGATCAACAACAAAGAGTGGAGGAGGAACGCGCCCGCTGCCTGCCACTGCCGCCATTGGAATGCATTGGGCCTCAATTTCCCAGAACCCTTTGCATGCCAGTGCGATTGAATTTTTTTGCGGTGACGTCATCCGAACGCGTCGCCTATCCCACTCTGTCTGATGGAAACCCGGCCGTAAGTCTTAAAACCTATTAAAACGAAAAATGTAACATTGAAAACGTAACTCGTGCAACTCGTTATTGGGAGGGAAGCTGTTCTACAATCAATTCATTTTCTGTAACTCGTGAATGGGAGGGAAAGTGTTTAATATATCGCATTTTAATATGTGAGTTATGGTCCAAGCAGCGTAAGGTCCAGCCTCCAGGCGACACAAGCAGCAGCTTGTGTCATTACATGGACTAACGAGGGGACAGTGGCTCTCAAATGGCTGCAATCAAAAGGCTTCCAATTAAACCAGCAGACACAGGTGCCCCTGTGTAGACTGTTTGGTTCAGTAAGTAAGTGTTTGCATGTGTATGTGTGCAACAGCACATTGTTGGGGCATTGTGTGTGTGTGTGTGTGTGTGTGTGTGTGTGTGTGTGTGTGTGTGTGTGTGTGTGTGTGTGTGTGTGTGTGTGTGTGTGTGTGTGTGTGTGTGTGTGTGTGTGTGTGTGTGTGTGTGTGTGTGTGTGTGTGTGTGTGTGTG
Organism: Electrona antarctica; assembly: GCF_951216825.1. Lineage (NCBI taxonomy): Eukaryota > Metazoa > Chordata > Actinopteri > Myctophiformes > Myctophidae > Electrona > Electrona antarctica. The sequence goes on along the minus strand of NC_136794.1, from coordinate 13,152,158 downwards.
TGTGTGTGTGTGTGTGTGTGTGTGTGTGTAGGAAAAGGAGAGAGATGAAAAAGGGTCATGGAGAGAGCGTGGGGGCACACACACACAAGAAATTGTCTACTATTAATATCAGTTAAGTCTGATAAGGCTTAGAGAGACTTCTTTTCTGTGTCCTAAAGATCCTACTCTCTCCCCTCTGCTGTCCTTGTGGTGTTTATGTTGACAAGAAATCGGATCAGTATAATTATTCTAACATAATACATTATTCCCCATACAGCATTTTGACCTGCAGTTGCTAGGCAGCAACAGAAAGACATTTTGAAAGTGGAAGTGTAGTAGCAATGTTACGTGTGAGTGTGTGTGTGTGTGTGTGTGCGTGCATGCGTGCAGCATTTCAATACCAATTAAACCCCGGGCCTTGCATTGCTTAAAGTCCCCTCTTTTTACCTCTACACCAAAACATTTAGTCGAATGCTTGCCTCTCCAGATTAGTGATGCTCGAAGTAGGGATGGAGCTCGATACCCCGAAACACCCGATAATAAGCTTATTGAGTACCCGGTATCAATAAGCTTTGGTCTTATCAAGACTGTTATCGAGCATAGCGGCCCATGACGTCATGTTTAAACAATCAAGACAATTGGCGATCAAGAAATAAATCCAATCACCTCACCCATGCATGTCGGTCTAAAAGCGCTGCCCGGTTAAACATAATTACACTTTTGAAGTGCCGGTACACACATTAACCAGTTAACAGTTTCTTCAATATTATTTTACAAAAGTAAAAAGGTCTATACGTCTTCTATCTATTCTATTACCCTTAGATCTCCATATATGGAGCTGACCTGTTCTGACATTCTATATGTTGATCTGACCTCATCAAATCTTAACCCTGTACACTCAAGACACGCTCCATATATGTCCAGTACATAATTCATTTCATGTTGATCTGACTCCCCATGCCAAAGCGCCGGCGCTCGCCCAGCAGTCTGCCATCACCCAGGCGGATGTGTGCACGCGACCTCGTCCGGGTTGCTTCTCGCCCTCAGGGCGTCTTACTGGTACTAATGTAGGTACATACTGTGGATTAAGTTGAAGAAGATGCTGAAAAAACAGCCAAAACACGCATCCCGGTATCTAGAACCAACTAGGCTCGGTGCCGGATCAAAAGAAGTGACATTAAAAGAATAAAAAAGTGACATTACTGAATAAGAATGAATAAGAGGCCGCACACCAAATTAATGCTCTCAAACGTATTGTTTACTTCATCATGCTGTGGATTATCCACCGTTTATGTCTCTGTAGCTCAAAGACATGCAAATTATCCTCTATGAAGTTTAGCTCACACAGTCCTTTGATACTCTTACACTTTATTTATTATCTCAATCACTCACTTTTTTCTTTTTTTCCCTCACTCACTATTTCCATAGCTCATTGATGTGTGCTTTTTTCTATAGATCCAGTATCAGAAATGTCCTCACTTTAAAAGTTGTGCAGAGAACAAAGTGTAGAGATTTGTGCAGAGAACAAAGTGAAGAGATTAAGTGCATTGATTCTAATGATGAATTAAAATGACATTGCTTTGCCTAGTTGGAACACCCCACTCTTGGATCTTGGTACATGGAACTTCCTGTTAACTACAGTCTGGAAGAAGTGTCCCTGCACTATTTTAAAGTAAAGATACGGTCTTACAACCAATTTGTTTAGTTTATTTATTTTCAAATAGTTAAAAACATGTGCGAAATGAGAGGATAAGACAAATGCTTGAAAATAGTTGCAAAAAATAAGAAAGATAATGTGCCGGAGAGGCCAAAAGAAAACAGGCTTACCAGGTGGTCTTGCTAGGCGAAAACAACAACTACAACAACAAACAGAGGAGTACATACGTACTAAATCATGGTGACAAAAATAAAAAAAGTTTTGAACATGTTACCCACGGTAATAATAAATGTGTTCCCTAGGGTCAAACAGTCAGGGTGCTGCTATTAAGCATGTTGACTCACTGCCTGGAAAGGCTTTGCTACAGGAACAGGCTTGAATTAGTATCATTCATTGGTAACACCTGTGAAGGAAGTAGCATTACAAAACGATGTCAATATGACTGCTGTGAAAATGGTGTACAATAGGAGTCTGGAGATGACAAAAAGTCAAAAGCTGAGGCACTGGCAAGAGTCTCCTGAATAACTGCTATATTGCCTAGGCTCCATATTTGGAGGAGGTGCTGGTTTCTGTATCCATAGATGGACTCGATTACTACATGCTCTTCCAAATTATCCACCATTTATGCATCTATTATGTTCGAGGACACTTGTTATACTAACTGTGTGTGAACATAAATTATTGTGTGCGTGCGTGCGTGCGTGTGCATTTGCGTGCGTTTGTCGTCACTGCTCTGAAATGTCAAGTGGGTACGTTTGGGGTGTTGTGTAACAGCACTTGTGGCTGGTACAGTGGTTTGTTGCTGTAGGATCACTGTCTGCCCACATGTTGTCACCCTGAGACATCTCAAGCTCATTTGCACTTCATCATACAACCGCAACGCCACGCGTCAACACTCTACAACACAGTTGTACAGTGCAGTGTTAATTAGGCTGGAGTTTAGAGTACTTCAGAGGCACGTGCTCACATACGTATAGGCGCCCTACTACAACACATCTCACATGAGTACACATACAAATATAGAGTAACTAACTGTATTACCGTCCCCACGCACAGTCAAGCATGCATACAAAGACCAACTCACAAACATCTCATACACATACCTGTGCTGACTTACACACACATAAATACAGTACACTTGGTTCTCTGTGCCACAACAATCAATTATTCAAAAGGGCCTGTTTCCCTCTTCTATCCGAGCTCCTCATCTTCAGAGTTGTCACTTTGCTGAAAGATTCATCAGTGTGTTTACTAAACATGTCCCTTTCAGAAGCATGCATACATGGCTGCTATCCAACTGCCTCTTGTCTGCCCTTCCCTTTCTCTTGCCCTCTCTCTCTCTCTCTCTCTCTCTCTCTCTCTCCATCCTTCCTTCCATCTGTCTCTTCATGTGTTCTTCCCACAGTGGAAGCAGGAATGTCAGCCTAAGTTTCTCAAACTGGTCAGTGCTTTGGCTTGGCTTTCTCGAACTTAGACTCCCTGACACCCCCCCCTTTCAATTTTCTCTCACTTTATCACTTTATCTCTTTTCTCACTCTTTTCGGCAGTCTGCCTTTCTCTCTTTTGCTCACATTACATTTTCTATAAATGTCTCTGGCTGGCTGGGTCTGTCCAAGCACGGAAATAGCATTTGTTGAACACCAAGTGTCACTGTTGCGCAGCCGCACGCACGCACGCACGCACGCACGCACGCACGCACGCACGCACGCACAGAGGCCGGGGAGGGAGGGCTTGTACAGTACAGTGCTACAGCACGAGTACAGTACAGTACAGCACCACTCAGTTTAGACGGGTCTGATTTTTCTATTTTCTTGAGCTCTGCCCCCCACAGCACTCTCTCTGTGTGTGTAGAGACGCAGAGGAACACTTCAGGGAGAACTGTGTGTGTGTGTGTGTGTGTGTGTGTGTGTGCGCGTGCGTGCGCAGAGCAGAACCAGAGAGAATTTAAGCCATTATATACGATGTAACAATGGGTCCCCTTGACTTGGACGTATGTCATTACTCTGGATAAGGGGCCCTGGGGGGCCACATCAAAATAACCACCACCACCACAGGCCTCTCCTCTCCCTGCTGTCTATTGTCGGGAAGGGGATGAAGAAGAAGAGAGGGGATGAAGGGCAAGGATGATAGGGCTGAGAGAGGGAAGATAAAGGGCATGAAGAAGAGTGGGGTAGATGTGGGGGGGGGAGAGGAGAGGAGAGGAGAGGAGAGGAGAGGAGAGAGAGAGAGGTCCTTGAGGCAGTTCCAGGGGGTCCCCAGCTAAATGATAGTTTGGAACCAAATGGACCCTTATGGGTTTGTAACTCTGAGAGTGTATACAAAATGGTTCCAATTGTAACACTCTCAGAGTTAAATTCACATTGATTTTACAATATAAATTGTGGGTCCCAGAGATAGAAATTACATTAAATGGGGGTCCGTAGACTAATGCATGTATAACTGAGGGTCCTTGAAATGAAACGGGTTGAGAATCACTGAGAGCTGTAAACATCTTCTCTTATGGTTTTCAAATGGGGGTCCGCAGGGCTAATGAGTGTCAATTTGGGGGTCCTTGACATGAAAAGGGAACCACTGCCTTAGGAGCTAGATAAAACAGAACGAGTGAGAGTAGTAAACAAAGAGAGGAGAAACAGGATTCAGGAAAGACTAAAGACTTGTGCCGGACTGCCGGTGTGCCCTTATCTTGGGCACGCCTTACCCTTTTATAAGGGGTAAGGGGTGGCGCAAGATATGGCCCAAGGAAAGGAGTAAGAAGAGGATGACAAAGAAAGGGCTAGAGAGAGCAACAAACGTCTGGAGAGATGGTGGCAGATTTAAGGGTTGGGGAGGTTAGACGGTTAAGACAGAAGAGGTTGCTGTCTGTCTGTCTGTCTGTCTGTCTGTCTGTCTGTCTGTCTGTCTGCCTGGGCTCTCTGTGTGTCCTTGTACTGACCGAATGGGTTTCATTTATGTAGTCAAAAAATGTGCACACACACAGTCGCACACACCGGATCACCTCGGCATTAAATGTATTAAAAGATCAACATTGATCCTTTGATAAATTCAATGCAGAGGTGAATTCTTTGTAGATGTACTTATGGGGCTTTGGATTCCGCACGCACGCACGCACGCACGCACACACACGCACGCACATCCCACATTTATTTTAGGAAGTATGATTATTTCTCTGTGTGTGTGTAGTGTGTGTGCGTTTGTCTGAGAAGGAAAGCCTTGTTGTTGAAGTCCATTAGAGACTACTATATATGAGGGCAGCCTGGCCCAGATCCAGGGAGTTACCACAGCTTGCTAATGGTGTGTGTGTGTGTGTGTGTGCGTGTGTGCGTGCGTGCGTGCATGCGCGCCAGACAGCCTGTGGTGAAAAGATCTGTGATTAAGGCCAATCACGCCCCAACCTCTCAAATGGACCAGCTTTCCATCATAATCACCCTGCATAGTCATTGCCCCCCCCCCCCCCCACACACACACACACACACACACACACACACACACACAAGCCATAGTGTTGGTTTATAGTGCATCCTGAACCGAACTGTTCAATACGAATATATGTTATAATGTCAAGGAGGTGAAATTGTACTTTTGTGTACCGGTATGTGAGATGTAAACGAATAAAAACCTTGAATCTCTTGAAGCTTGAACGTCCACTCTGTGTTGAGGTATTGACTCTGTGTTGGACCAGTCCTTTCAACCTTTTGATGGATCAGGGCCCGTGCACTTGAACCCATGTTCAAGTGTTTGTTCAGTAACACGGGGTCTCTCCAGTTCTTTAACCCTAAACGCATCCGCCTCGTTGACAGCAGACTGCTGGGCGAGCACTGGCGCTTTTTTTTTTTTCCCCCCATATATGGAGATATAAGGGTGGTAGCGGGGACATTATCTTGAGTGTACAGGGTTTGATGAGGATCGGGCCTTAATTCTCGGGCCTGTTGAGAACTGCCGGGCTGGCTGCACTCAAACTCTAGACGGGCAGGCCCGTCTAGAGTTTGAATGGACAGGTATAAGTCAAAAGGGAGACATCGAAGAGGAAGGATGGATGGGGGAGGATCAACATATGGAATGTCAGAACAGGTTCTGACATTCCAGATGGGCAGATCGCATTTACTGTGACATCAGATGTCACGAGACCTGGGCACCATATATGGAGGCTTTCCCATGTGGGATTTTGAGTGATACACTGACGGTCGGGAATTGCACGTTTTCATAGTAAATGCGACCTTCGGGCGCAATAGCCTACTATAGTATAATGTATATCCTATAGGACCTATTTTAGCAGTATCACAATTAATCACTTTTCAAAGAAAATATACCATGACATCTTTTTACATCATCATATATTAATGTTATAAATATCATTGATATCTTAGTGTTCTGCCAACATTTGGGGGCCCACTTGAAATATCCTCACTGCCCATCAGTGGGTCCCAACCCACAGGTTTGTTTACCACTGGTGTAAGACATTTGAATGCGCCTGGGCCATGGCTCAGTGGTCCAGGCACCTTGGCTGGTAATCCAGTCTGGCAGTGTGCCGCGGGTTCGACTCCCGATCCCGACGGCCTTTACTGCATGTCTTCCCCCCATCTCCTGTCTACTGTCTGTCCCTCCATAAAAAAATAAAATAAAGGCGAAAGCCACAAAAAAAAAAGACATTTGAATGCATCACTCACATGTAGATCAGTGGATCGCAAATCGGGGTCTGGGGGACGCCCAGGGGTCCTAGTTGATCTTCAAGATGATTCTACATGCTCACAATGCGTAGCAAAAACGTTGAACAGTCTTGGCAAATCTTCACAAATCTTCTCTTATGGGGATCCCTGGGACAAAATCTTTACAGATGTCCTTGTTTGACGTGAAAAGGTTTGAGAACCACTGCAGTAAATGAACACAATGCATGCCACACACATTTTATAGGGCCCATTCATGCATGCACATGTCCTTAAGCACACATGCACCCACACATGCGCTTAGTGTAGGACTAGGTATTCATGGGCTGTGTTGGCACACCGAAATGAGCACACATACACACAGTAGGCGGGCGTTCACACACATAGAATGATAACAAAATATAAAGATGATTTAAAATAGCCAAACATTCAGCAAAAATAGCAGATCTACAAGCTCACAACGCTTTGCAATGCATCTGTTTTCGGCCAAGTACAGACCCTTGGGTGCCCCTTGCAGTAAACAAAGTATATTATGTTAACCCTGTAATTACTGTGCTGATAAATCACATACCGGTACTTACTCGTGTACAATCCTCTCATTTTCTGATTTACCTTCTCTCTCTCTCTACCAATAAGGGGTGTGTGTGTGTGTGTGTGTGTGTGTGTGTGTGTGTGTGTGTGTGTGTGTGTGTGTGTGTGTGTGTGTGTGTGTGTGTGTGTGTGTGCGTGTGTGCGTGTGTGCGTGTGTGCGTGTGTGCGTGTGTGCGTGTGTGCGTGTGTGCGTGTGCGCGTGTGCGTGTGTGCGTGCGTGCGTGCGTGCGTGCGTGCGAACCCCACTCACAGCACTTATTCCACCATAACCTGATGTCTTGCTGTGACAAGACAATGCGCTTCCATCCAGCAGGATGCCTGTTTCTGCCATGTGTTTTGCAATAATCCGGTATGGGGCTGTTCTACCCTGCACAGTAAAACCCTTGGTATGGAGTGTACAAATGGACCTGCAAGGAGTCGAAGGACCATTTTGTTCCATTTATACACGCTTGGTTTTAAATTAAAGCTTCTTTAAGAAAATAAAACGTTATTTGAACCAATCTGTATGGTAGAGCTCTCATCTTTGGACCGTGCACACAGTCATGGGTTCGATCCCGGCCGTGGTCAATTCAGCGTATAAGTTGCACGACTTGGGTGCGGCAAGTTGTGTGTCAAGTACTGGGAGCTGATCGTATAGGTGTGGCGCTCCAGATCATCAATCTATGTCCCAGTGGTCTAGGCAGGGCATTGGTTCCCAACATTTTTATACTGTACCACCTCAGAAAATATAAATAACATAGATATACCTGTCCTTTTTGTTCCATTCCTAAGAAGCCAATAATGCTGCTGCTCTGACAAGACTATCAGCAAAACTGATATGTGATTAATCCGTTCTCAAATCTTCTATTTACGGCTAGGTGTGCTGTCATGCTCATTTCAGCACGACTGGATAGCCTATTTCAACCAAATGCTTGGTCAGAAGAACTACCTGTAGTAATATAAATATTTAATTCCACTTTTGTCTTTTTTTCTCATTTTTTGGGCGACTCCTCTGTGTACCACCAGTGGTACTAGTGGTGGGGAACCTCTGGTCTAGGGCATTATAACGGGAATAAACGTTCTTGGCTGATGAATAGGCCTCTCCTATAGTTATTATTTTAAAGTATGATAATGCAATATAACTAACAGAGCTAGTGGTTACTCTTTTCCATTGAGATATTTAAACCCTGTGGTTGGGTGGAGTGGGACGAGACCACTACTGGTTGAATAGCAGTATTGCCTGATGCTCAAAGCCTAATATATCCCCTGCACAAGCCAGCGTTCCTTCTTGGCTCAACTGTAGAAATGTCAGGCCACATACGGGACACAAATTTAACACCGAAGATTACTTCAGTGTTTACTGTGTGCATCAATGCAAGCTGCGGGATGCAGTCTCCTCTGATTCCATCTACCGTGGTTGGATTGGCTCGCCCGCCCTATGGGGCTGTGGATGCCCGGTTGCCCAGTGGTAAATCCAAGGCCGTAATCTATTGTGGTAATCTACTGCTGCTGTGTGGGGGGATCATTAGCAGGATCAGAGGATCATGGATGGTTGGGAGAGAGGGTGTGGGCCTAGATTAATGCTAACGCCAGGTGTTGTTTTAGTTAGGGAAGGGTAATGCTCTGTGGAAATGTGCCTGCGTCTGCGTACGCGTGTTGGAGAGAGAGAGTTTTGCAGGGTTGGATGGATGTGTGTCTGCATTTAGCATGCATTCCGTTTGTTAATGCATGCATGTTTGTACATCTATGTGTTGTCTAAAGCTCGACCCGCCGAGACACAAGTGAGAGACAAGTGAGACACACACTTCTATCTTTTCCCACTTTTCCATGCTGGGCAGGTTGTGTTAACTTGTTATTATTTCTCTGTGCATGTCGTGTGTCCGCTGTCCGTGTATATTCTCGGGCCAGCGCTTCACGGAAAGGGAAACCACGGAGCTGGGTTGAAAACGCACGCGTAGGGTCGCTGATGTATCGCGTCCGCGGAGCACTGGCGTATAGGCGGCGATTCCGCATGCTTGCGCGTGCGTCACGGTGTATGACTTGCCCAACTGAACTGCGCACGAAGTTCGCAGTTACCGTCTCAATTGTATATATATATTGGTTAGTGAAGGTTGAGTAATTGGGTTAATGATTTAGTCAATTAGTGGAAGTGTGTGTGTGCGTGCGTGGGTGCGTGCGACTGCGCACGTGTTATTGTAAAATGTATTCTTCTAGTCATGGCTCATTTACTGTAGCCATCTTAGGTCATGTAAATATAGCCAGACACCTATGTGACTAATAGTGGAATGAATGTGCAGTGAAGAGCTGCAATGATGTATAGTGGAGGATGGCCAGGGGTCATGTTTGCATTTGTTTACATTTTCTCCAAAGTCGTTCAAATGCTGTTGAATTCACCTATCTGCTCGCACTATGGCTGTCTCACCTCCTGATATTGTGTGCTTGATATTGTAATTGTGCCATCTGCTATGCTTGAAACAATGGCCTATTGTCTTCTGTCTGTGCCTCTATCCTTCTACTGTAGCTATCTGTACTTTTATAACTCTCCACTCACTGTCTGTCTTCCATTTCAACAACCCTTTCATGTCTTTGACAAAGGTACAATTTCATCAAATTTGCTCAATGGCTCCGGGTCTGTTTTTAATCCAATTACCACCATTTGCTGACAGTTGACTTCCTTCCTTTTTGCCTTTCCCCTCTCACCTACTTAAAATGTTCCTTATTGTCTCCACCAGCCGAAGGCATGGGGAGACTATGTTTTGCACTCCGTCTATGTGTCTGTCCGTATGTCCGTCTGCGTACAGCTAATCCCCGGCACCGTTGGCCCGGCCGATGCCAAGCTCTGCTCACACACTCTCTGGATGCCAACGACGAACCTCTGCCCCAATGTATCCACAACGGCTTGTTATAGCGCCACCATGAGGCCGATTTGAGCTAAACACATTTCTGTACATTACTCATTCACATTTCATCTATACATCTCGTTCCTGTCTCTTTCTGTATGTGTTGTCATTCCATTTCCACACTATTCTCCATTCGCCGTCTCTCTCCATCTGTGCCGAGATTTATACCTGGCAACAAGTAAGCGGATGGAGGGAACGTGAAAATCTGAACAAAGGAGAGCATAGAAGCAAAGCGGGGGAATGAGAGGGAGAGAGAGAGAGAGAGAGAGTGGGAGGAGAAGAAGAGGGAAACATAAGGAGAAAAGTGGTGAAGAGATTCATTCGATTTTGGACTCTCCAATAAAAGTAGCAATGCCACAGTATAGAATCATACTGTATCATGCTTTTGATTCTACTTATTTATTGACCATTAACCATAACCACCTAAGCCCTATTTTATGCTTTGGCTTTTAAATGGCTGATATAAGCTCACAACAATGCATGGCATTGAGACATGTTGGGGTAGAAGTATAAAGTACCAAGGAATGGAAATACCCAAACACCTTGAAATTGCACTCACATACAGTACAGTAAATATACCTCAGTAAATGTACTTTGAGACACTGGGCGTGAGACATAAAGGGAGAGTGACGGGAGAGAGAAAGACACAGAGAGCATAGGGTGGGTTCACTGGGTTGGGGATTATAACTGATAGATGTCCTCTAAGCCAAACACAATGCTGCATTAAAAGCATTATGGGAGCATTGAGGACGTTGCCATAGTTTCCTGGAGGGCATCGGTGTGTCGCCGTGGCAGCCAGGAGGGCGTCAGCAGCGGTTTTCTTTTTTTTTTGCCCGCCGTGCCAGCTAGCCACCGATGACACATATGCAGATGTCAGACACGCACGCACGTACACGCCACTTTAACTTGACATCATTATGGGCACGTTTGTATTTTAAAAAATGCACATTTTATGACTGATCTACATACTCAAAATGCGTCACAATGTGACTGGTTGTGAGATTGTAGATCGTGAGCTTTTTGTGGTAATTATTTACGCGTTTTGATTGATTGATTGAAGCCAGAGGCTGACGGACACAAAGCCCCTCCCCACCCTCACCCTGGCGTGTCCACCTAAATCCATGCTGACCTGCTTTAAACCTGTCTGTTGCACCTTCGCTGACCACGGCCTCCCAATCGAATAAAAAAGTCATTATATGAGAACAAAGACAAACAAGTGGCTGCTGGTCTGTATTGGAAACTGTGCGCTCTGTGTCTGTGTCTCGCTCATTGGAAATCAATACGTGGTTCCTCTCTCTATCTCTCTCTCTCTCTCTCTCTCTCTTTCTCTCTCAATTAAATTCAAAGGAGCTTTATTGGCATGAGAAAACATACGTTTACAGTGAGTAGGTTTACATGAGGATGTTTAACCCCCTTTAATTCCAAATAAAAGTTAAATCCTATTAAACGTTGTCATGTAAACACCGAAAAAAACTTAAATCCGAATGAAAATGCTCAATCCGATTTAAAAACCATTCCGATGTAACTGACCGGATTATTCCGATGTTGAATGTGATTGAGAAAAAATTGGACTCATGTATACACTCATTCGGATTTAAGTTCATTCTGGTCTTTCTGAGCATGCTCATTTCCAAGGCGCTCCAACTCGTCTCCAAGGCGCTCATATCCAAGGCGCGCCGAGGAGTTTGCACATAGAGCGCGTTATTTCGTGCATTTTGCAGATCCAAAATCCACACAAAAAAACGTGGAGCAGCAGCAGTGATGATGATCCCCCTGATCTGTGAGTGTTCAAAGATCCAAACGTCCCGAGTTGATCATGATCACTCTGACATGTTTGATATAGACTAGCCTATGTATCTGGATTGCTACTGTAGGCTACAGTGCAGCGGGGTACTCACAGAAAGACAGTGGAGGAGAGGACGCAATGCCGTCAGCCTGCTGTTCAGTGATCACACACACGCACACACACACACAGTCCCAAGAATACGCTATTATCGCTATAATGTCCATCCTAATAATGTCCTAATAATGTCCATCCGTCCACCAGTGACATCATCATTAGGCAGATCTTTTTTAAAACAAGATTTGTTTTAAAATATATTTAGATTTTTATCATCGTGAGAACGATGGCTTCAACTTTTGCATTGCAACTTTTCAGGAAAAGAAAGCCTGCCGTTTCTATTAGCTTGGATTCACCATCGATGATGTCACTGGTGGACGGGTTTCTGAACTGCCCACAGCCTTCCTATGAGACACAGACTGAGTAGGAAAAAATTGTGGTATTTTATCATGAACATTAGTTAGGACCAATAAGGAAGAGAAGTTGAAAAGTGGTGAAGTGGTCCTTTAAACTTTTATAGGTTATAACTTGCCTATTCCAAGTCCAAAATGTTGATGAAACATAACGGCTTTGCAGTTTAATTGCATTGATGAGCAGCTGCAATCAATCTAGTATTAAACACCCAATTTATTCTCTGGTATAGCCTACAGTGTTGCGCCCGGAATATATAATTGCCTTGTGAGGCGCGCAGCTCAGAAAAGTTGATAAATGCGATGCTCTGATTACTGCTTTGTGTGTGCGTGTGTGTGTGTGTGTGTGTGTGTGTGTGTGTGTGTTCAACAGTCTATCTCTCTCTCTCTCGCTCTTAAAAATAACGAGCAACCTTGATAATAATCAGTATGTTGCGTGCCCTGGCCGTGCTGCAAAGTTGACAGCAGTATTTCAATGTTTTGCATTATTTTGGATATAAACATTTGCGTGATTTTCAAACTCTCGTTGAGTGATTGTAATCCGTGGGAAGTATATGTCTCTGATGTCTTGGTACAGTGGGCAGACGGTTAGGAAGTCTCAGTCTCTACTTCGTTTTGTGTGCAGTGGATGCATAGTCTGTCTTCTCTTGGGAGCTAGGTTTGCCTCATTTCTCAATCGTAAGACTGTGTTCACTGAGTGTATAACGTTTGTAATCCATTTTGGAATTATATTCCAGTAGTTTTGGACTGGAACCAGTTGGTGTAAAGCTCTGGGAGCATGTCGTTGAACTAATTCTGCATGTTGTGCTCATAGGGTGTGATTCTTCCTTGTGTGGGGCTGGTAGTGGTTGTTTTCAGAGCTTTCAATGCCAGTGATTACTATAGTGTAAAAATGGAACCGAAAGGAACCTTATGGGTCCATTTGTACACTCTAGAGTGTACAAATGTAATGTAACATTCAGGGTTATACTGTGTAATAGTCAGTGCACACAGTGCCTTTAAAAATTAGGGGATTGTTGTAGGCCACGAGTGTAAAAAAGTGTAGGTCACACCTGTCACAGAGGATGTGTGTGCTGCCTCTTCCTTGGAACACAGAGCTCAGGTTGTCACAGAGGATGCGTGTGCTGCCTCTTCCTTGGACCACAGAGCTCAGGTTGTCACAGAGGATGCGTGTGCTGCCTCTTCCTTGGACCACAGAGCTCAGGTTGCCCCTCCATGCTCCTGTGACGTTCATTATTGATCTGGACACCCGTGTCAGGTTGCCACTACTGTATGTCTGGCTCAGTCACGCAGCGCTTGGCCCATGTTCACAGGGTCATGCGTTGATGAGTTCACACACAACAAAACAAGCGTCCCTCCTACAGTAACTCGCCCTGCTCTTTTAAGACATTATACTGTTGCCCTTGGACTGGACTTTTTTCTCCGTTTACGTAATGCAATAAATACACTGCACTGCTTACGCAGAAACCCGCAGCCTGGGTTCTATATGCTTTGTAATATGTAGGTCATTTCGCTAAAAGTATTATAAATGCATGTCACATTATGAGATTAAAGAGAGGGGGTGCTTTGTTGTGTATAGTTGCTGACTTGCTGATGCATTGTCATTGTGTAGGCTGTAGCTGAGTGGGAAGAGAAGAGAGGTTGTCTGGGAATCGGAAGGATCGACCCCTGGCTTGCCCAGTCTATGTCGAAGTGTCCCTCAGCAAGACTCTTAACACTGCCCTAACGGCTCCCTAGGGGCCGTATTAATGGCATCCACTATTCCAAATAGTTCCAATTTCAGGTACCGGTATGTGCAAAATTCCCCAACAACAACTGAAATGTACACTGTTGTTGTTATTATTGTATTACTCTCAGAGCCTGAGAGCAGTGGGTTGGCTCAGTATAAGAGAACTGCCCTGTCATGATGAAACGGCCTCATCAGTGAAATATGAAACATTCACTGAAATGGCCTGATCACATACTGTCCAATACTGCGTTGTGCTTGTAGGGTGATATTATTTTCGGAGAGGTTTAAGCTTCATTTAAACACAGTTGCGCGCCCAGTGTCCCACACAAATATAGCCAATCTGCAAGCCCAAAATGCATTATGATCTGCGATTTTCTCCATATAAATCAGGCTTTGTTGCGTTCAAACTTAATTTCATCTCATCACTTTATGCACTATTCTATTGGAATGAAGAATTGCATCGTCTTTCACATCATGGGTCTGAGCCAATGGAATAGATTAGAATAAATCTGCTGCTCTGTGCGTAGGCTGTGGATTGAATTATATTTCATTGTATAATATTATAGACTATTACATTTTATTTTATTTGTATTACTCCTTGGAATACATATCCAAATATCCAGGATTTCCATTAGGATTTGAAATGCTTACAAAATATTTTTTTTGGCACAGTTGAAGAATACATTTGACATAATTTCAGATATCCAGTAGGCAATATATGAATACAAAATAATAATTCTAGTTCTTGGTAGTTCAGCATCACAGATGGGTAGCCGTGGGCTGATGGATGGAGAGAAGAGCAGGGCTATGCAGTGGATGCATGGCACGTTCTCTATAAGCAGCACTCAATGTATTCTGGACTGTCTCAGCTGTCATTTCAGCCCAGAGTCCATAGATTACTGCAAGTCAATGGAGAGCTAATGAGCAGTTAAAGGACCACTTCACCACTTTTCAACTTCTCTTCCTATAATTGGTCCTAACTAATGTTCATGATAAAACACCACCATTTTTTCCTACTCAGTCTGTGTCTCATAGGAGGGCTGTGGGCAGTTCAGAAACCCGTCCACCAGTGACATCATCGATGGTGAATCCAAGCTAATAGAAACGGCAGGCTTTCTTTTCCTGAAAAGTTGCAATGCAAAAGTTGAAGCCATCGTTCTCACGATAATAAAAATCTAAATATATTTTAAACGAAATCTGCCTAATGATGATGTCACTGGTGGACGGGTGTCCGAACTGCCCAAGCCCTCCTATGAGACACAGACTGAGTAGGAAAAAAATGGTGGTGTTTTATCATGAACATTAGTGAGGACCAATTATATGAAGAGATGTTGAAAAGTGGTGAAGTGGTCCTTTAAGCAGTTACTGGTGAGCTCATAGAAAATTCCAGCTAATGAAAGTTACCTAGCCTGACATTTGCGCACCACCCAGTGACCGAGCTGCCAATCAATCTGTGTTGTGGAGCTGGATGTGGCCAGGGGCAGGAAGCAAACATGCACACACAGAGCACCGCCTGCTGGTGTGTGTGTGTGTGTGTGTGTGTGTGTGTGTGTGTGTGTGTGTGTGTGTGTGTGTGTGTGTGTGTGTGTGTGTGTGTGTGTGTGTGTGTGTGTGTGTGTGTGTGTGTGTGTGTGTGTGTGTGTGTGTGTGTGTGTGTGTGTGTGTGTGTGTGTGTGTGTGTGTGTGTGTGTGTGTGTGTGTGTGTGTGTGTCCTATAATGTGTGTGTGTGTGTGTATTATCTGTTTGAATGTACAGTATGTGTGTGTGTGCGCGCAGCTTGTTCACTTGGCAGCTAGTCAGTGCTATGACTGGTGCTATATTACCAAGAGGAAATTAAGTGGAAGGTTTCAGCCAAGGTTTTGAAGAGGGGCACAGATTAAAACAATAATTGGGTAAAAGCCAGTTATTTCAACTGTCTGGCAGGTTTGGAGATGAGGATACAGAAATAACTCATGGTCTCACGGGTAATATTGACAACAATTTTGTCATCCGATATGTCTGATGCCAGGCATGCTGTTCCTGCACTTTATTATGTAGAAAGAAACTGTACTCTGACTCTTTTTAAGCAGCATGTTTTATGGTCAGACTGAAAGTACATGCATTTATACAGGGAAATGTAGACAGTCTGAAATTTACAATTTAATTACAATGTACATAGCAGATCTTCAACCTCAACAGCACCTCGATCGTGACGCTTTGGGAGCTTTTAGATGCAGTTATAGAACACATAATGAACAAAGGTGCATTTTTAGTGCTGTTTAGTTTTATTTTTTCTTATTTTTTTCTTTACTAACCATCTTTCTACACACAAGAATTTGTTAATAAAAAACCTGACCTTTCAATTTCCCAGGATCCTTCGGTACAAAAAGTGAGCAGTGGAAGGAAGAAGATGGTGTCCTTCAGCAGCATACCGTCTGAAAAGAAGGTAACCCAGCTGACAGCCTGGCACACCGTGACAAATGTCTCAATGCAAAGCAGAGCAAAAACACTGGAATAAAAGTCACGTTTTCTGCTTTGCTAAGACTGAGCATATAACATTGAAAAATGCCTCATCCTTGGAATCTTGGTTTTGACCCTGGGCAGGTGAGCAGTGCGGCCGACTGCCTGGCGTTCATGCAGGGTGGATGCGAGCTGAAGAAGGTTCGGCCCAACTCCAGGGTCTACTGCCGCTTCTACACCTTGGACCCTGACCTGAGCTGCCTGCGCTGGGAGCCGTCCAAGAAGGACGGGGACCGCGCTCGGCTGGGCATCGCCGGCATACGCGAGGTCCGCACCGGGAAGAGCACGGAGACCTTCCTCCACAACGGGCCGTTATCCGAACACCTGGCTGAGGAGGCGGCCTTCTCCATCCTGCATGGAGATGACTACCAGGTACTGTGTGTAGACCACTGTTTCCCAAACGGTGGGTCGCGGACACATTGTTATTATGGGTCCCCCTTGGTTTTTAATTTTTTTTTTTTTTCAAAACATTTTCAAAAAACATTCACAAATGAGCAAACATTTTCATGAATTAATAACAACTAGCTTTCAGTAATGTCATGTAGAAATGAAAGAAAAGTCTTAGAAATTCCATAAATAAGAACAAATATTTAAGAAGTAGTGAAGGTAGCTGCACGTTGTGAGCTTGTAGATCTGCTATTTTCACTAGTTTGGGTCCTGGGCGAATTATACATTTGATATTTGCCTGCTTTGGGTCACAGGCTGAAATGTTTGGGAAGCACCGATGTAGACGGTCACACACACACACAACAAGATACTGTACGCGATTTCCACCGTAGAAATGAAATGATTATGTGTTCGCCATTGCTCTTCTTCATTGTGACCTTTGACATTTCTGACCCAAAAGCTAATCCTCTTCCCTGAGCTTACTGATCATTCCCAGTTTCACGACAATCCTTCACGACAGCCTTTCTCAAGTAACTTGAGAATGGTGATATCTGAGCTTCATTCGTGTCCTCATTTGTTACCAGAAATGTCAATGTGTCAACACACTCATCCATCGTTCCATCCATCCACCCCCTCCCCTTAACCCTCCTCCTAGTCTCTGGATCTGGTGGCGTTGTCGGCGGACGTGGCCAACATCTGGGTGACCGGCCTGCGCTACCTGGTGTCACACCCCTCGGTCATCAGTGGAGGAGGAGGGCTGAACGAGGCGGGTGGCCTGGCGGTGGAGGGCAGCCTGGGCAGCAAGATGAGGAATGAGTGGCTGGCCTCGGAGTTCGCCCAGGTGGACGAGAATGGCTACGGTTTCACCCCGGAGGACGTGGCGGTGGCCACCATCTGCAAGCTCTGTCCAGGCATCAAGGAGGCAAAGGTGAGCGCCCGTGTTTATTGGTTGTCCCGGTGGTGTCGGTGTTAGTGGGATGGATGGCGGGGGTCATGAAACGACATGGGTGACTGCAGGGTGCCACTCTGTGGAGCACTGGTCCCCAAGCACTGGGGCATAGTGCTGCCAACGAATATTCCATATTCAAATGAAAACAATAAACGAATAATCTAATTTATTAAATTAAGATTCGAATTTTAAAAAATGACAATAAAATTGCTGTGTGAGTTCTGGCGAGACTCTGTGCCACGTAAACTAAAACATTATACAAAAATTAGGCTATTAAGATAATTATGAATCATTCATTTGATCTCGCAAGACTCAAGAGAGCTCATTTTTGGCCAATTCTGGCAGCACTACTGGGTCATGAAGAAATCAAAGAAAAATAAATAATAAATCCATACATACATACAAAATGTTAGTGAAAATACAGCCGATCTACAATCTCGAGATTGTAGGTCTGCCATTTTCACTAGTTTGGGCCTCGGGCAATTATTGTGTCATTTCTTTTTTGGGTCTTGAGCTCAAAAGTTTGGGAACCATTGCTGTAGAGGGGGTGTCTGAAGGGCGGGGGGGGGGGCTTGGAGATATACATCACGCACGCACGCACGGACGCACACACACACACACACACACACACACACACACACACACACACACACATAGATAGAGATAGAACGAGACAATTTTCAATTGAACAATGTAGCCATTAAGCAGACGCTTACCCATAATTACAGTACATGGCGCGTCAACCCTAGTCAGCCAATGACACGGTGAATGGTCACGTACTGTGGAGTGCAAAGAATCAATTTGTAGAGTGCATGGAAAACAATTTGTAGAGTGCCTAGAAAACAATTAGTAGAGTGCGCATAGAAAACAATTCCAAAGAGAAGGATAGGTAAGACATGATGAGAGATGAAAGAGTGAGAGCGTGAGGGAGGCCAGGATTAACCCATTCAGGCCTGACGTCGAAATAAAAAAAACGTTCGCTTTGAAAGAATATATATTCAAAGATTTGTGCCGCATTTTTACGATTTTTCAAAAATAGCAGACCTACAAGTTCATAGCGCGCCACTCGGTGGCGCGCTATGAGCTTGTAGATCTGCTATTTTTCAATAGCTAAAGTATAACATAATGCTTTGTTAAAACACCAAAAGGGGTTCCCGCCCAAAATGGGTTTAAAGCTATAATATGACACACATGCGTCCTCGGGTCTAAATGGGTTAAACTAAAGGATTATAGGATTCCCATGTCTTACTGTATGGTGCGTTCTAAAACAAGCTGACATTAAATCAAATTACACTTTCATTTACACATTATTTGACACCAGTTTGTGTTCATACTGAGACCTCAGGAGGAAAACCCTATGTTGGAAATATGTTTCCACCCACGTATGTAGCTGTGTTTTAATAGTCATGTACTGTAGCTTATTGTAGGTAGGTAAAGTAATATGTGTAGTATGATAAACATAGCTTAGGTTTGTTATATTCTTTATTATTATAATTTTTTTTAAATGTGGCTTTTTATGCCTTTATTAGATTAGATTTAGATTAGCATACAGTAGTCTGACAGGAAATGGGCAGAGAGAGCTGGGGAGTGTCACGCAGCAAAGGTCACCGGGATCGGGATTCGAACCCGCGACACGCTGTCAGGCTACTAGGTGCCCGAACCACTACGCCAGCCGTCCGGGCCAGGTTTGTTACGTTTGCCCCTCAATAGATCTACAGACCTATTCAAGTTTCCTAATTGAGGTAAGGATGTACAGAGGTATCATTTCTCTGTCCTCTGGGACTTCCCTGAAGGTACAGAGGTATCATTTCTCTGTCCTCTGTGACTTCCCTGAACAGTGTGCTGCACCAAGGGGTGAGCGCTGGAAAAAAAAGCATTCTCTGTGAAAGGGCAAGCACATGTGGAGAGATGTCTCTCCCTCCCTTCTCTCGTCTTCATTTCCCTCGTTCACGCTCCCCCTCCCCCCTCCCTCCTGAAATACCCCATGGCCTGCAGGTGCGTCTGCGCTTCAAGGAGATCCAGCGGAGCAAGGAGAAGCTGACGTCGCACGTGACGCGCGAAGAGTTCCAGGAGGCCTACTGTGAGCTGTGCACGCGGCCGGACGTCTACTTCCTGCTGGTGCAGCTGTCCAAGGACCGCGAGTGCCTGGACCCCCAGGACCTGCGCCTCTTCCTGGAGACGGAACAGGGGCTGTCGCTGGCCACCGCCGAGGGCTGCCTGGAGCTGCTTCGGCGCCACGAGCCCTCCGCCCAGGGCCGGGAGCGGGGGCTGCTAGGTCTGGACGGCTTCGCCCGGTACCTGCAGTCGGCCGAGTGCCAGCTGCTCGACCCGGAGCACCTCGGAGTGTGCCAGGACATGAACATGCCCCTGTCCCACTACTACATCAGGTCAGTTTAGCGTTTCACTCTTACAGTAAACCATTATGGCACCGCTTTGGTTTCATGATTTATAACGATATCTAATTTAGTTGCACTTTCCCTGACAAATAAAAGTATTTTTACATTCGTTGTTACATTCACTGTTCAGTTATTTGTGCTATGTATGACTGAATGTGTAAAACTGAATGTTGTTGATTATTCCCTCAGTGCCTCGTATCGTTCCTATCTGCTTGACGACCAGGTACATGGCAAGGCAGACCTGGGGGGGCTGACCAAAGCCCTGCAGGCCGGCTGCCGATGCCTGGAGCTGGGAGTGACCGACGGCCCAGAAGGGGAGCCTCTCCTGGGGGTAGACCATGGCCCCGAAGCCACCCGCCACCACCATCACCACCACCATCACCACCACCACGGTCCTGTCACTATCCGCTCTGCTCTGGAGGTGGTGAATAAGTATGCCTTTCTGACCTCCCCGTATCCTCTGCTGTTGTACCTGTGCCAGCGGTGCTCCCCAGGACAGCAGCGCACCCTGGCACAGCACTTGAGGAAGGTTCTGGGCACTCGTCTCTACACCCCAGAGGCCCTCCCCGTCCACATGGGGGTGCGGGCCACGACGCTCCCCTCCCCCGAGCAGCTGAAGGGACGCATCCTCCTGGTGGGGAAGAAGCTCCTCCCGGAGGAGGACGGCTCTGAAGGGGAGGTGTCTGAGGAGGATGAGGAGATCGGAGGGGGAGGGCCCCTGGCCGGGCGGCGAATGACCATTCCCGGTGAGGAGGAACTGGGCGTGGTCTTAGTGGTGCCGCCGCCGACTCAGCCCAGGAGGCTCCGCCTCCGCCGGGAGCTGTCGGACCTGGTGGGCGTGGCGCGCACGGGCAGCCGCAGCTTCTATGCCCAGCGAGCGAGTCAGAAACAGCAGTCTCCACCCAGCACGCCCTCCTCTCCCAACACGCCCATGATGCCTCCCGACTCGCCCTATTGGACGATGTGCTCCCTCGGCGAAGGCGAGGCCGGGAGGCTGACCGCCGAGAGCCCAGAGGAGCTGGTGGTGTTCACCAAGCGCACGCTGACCCGCGTGCGTCCCAGCTCGGTCCGACTGGACTCCAGCAACCCCAACCCCCTGGGGTCCTGGAAGGGAGGGGTCCAGCTGGTGGCCTTGAACCAGCAGACCCCCGGGGCCATGCTGGACCTCCACAGGGCTCGCTTCACCCAGAACGGAGGCTGTGGATACGTGCTTCGCCCCGCTGTGATGAGGGAGGAGGTGTCATACTTCAGCGCCAACACACAGGGCTGTGTGCCAGGTGTGCCGCCTCAGACCCTACGCATTAAGGTACACACATGTACAATTGTGTCTTCTGTTTTGCATTCCTGTGTATTTTCAGCATTTCAGTTTAATCGTTGTCCCCCAATACTACAGTCTAAAAGCTTTAGAAGCATCTTAAGTCCTACAGTGTATATACTTTTTTCGTGCAATGCATATTATTGAAGATAGCAAGCTCATAACTCTGACATAGACTGCGTGAGAGAGAGAATTTACCACGAACCATTGGTGTGATGTGGACTGGGCTTATGATGTTGTGATGAGTTCCATATATGTGAGTTTTCAACTTGCTTGGTCTAAATGTACATTTCTTATTTGCTCTGCATTCTACGAGTGGTGGAAAGTACATTTACTTAAGTACTGTACTCAAGTACAATGTTGAGGTATTTCTACTTTACTTGAATATTTCTGATACTTTTACTTCTACTCCACTACATCTCAGAGGCAAATATTGTACTTTTACCACTACAATCCACTACAATTATTTGAAAACTTTAGTTACTAGTTACTTTGTAGATTTTGATTATTATTACAGAACATACATTAACCACTTCATCCGTAAAATACATGTGGGTCATTTGAAAATAGACGATCTACAAGCCGAAGCCAAAATATTTGTATACATTTGAAAACTTGAGAGATTCTGCACTATGAATGAGTACTTCCTACTTTTGGTGCTTTAAGTACATTTTGATACCGACACTTTTGTGCTTTTACTCAAGTACATTTTGAATTCCATACTTTTCCTTGTAACAGAGTATTTCATTGCAGTATTTGCTCCTTTCACTTCAGTAAAACATGCGAGTCCTTTTCCCCACCACGGTGTGCAGGTCATCAGTGCCCACAACCTGCCCAAACCTCAGGGAGCCGGAGCCAAGGGAGAGGTCATCGACCCCTACGTGGTCCTGGAGCTACACGGGGTGCCGTCCGACTGCGCCGAGCAGCGAACCCGCACAGCTGCACAGAACCAGGACGACCCGCTGTTTGACGAGACCTTTGAATTTCAGGTATACTATATACTGTATAGGGTCTTTTTGGTGTACAGAAAGATTATTTATTGAAAACTAAATGGAAATTGTTGTTGTCCAAGAATGTATAGGTCAAACGTACGCATAATCTTATTTATCCCATTTTGGGCGGGAACCCCTTTTGGTGTTAGCATTATGCTATGCTTTAGCTATTGAAAAATAGCAGATCTACAAGCTCATAGCGCGCCACCGAGTGGCGCGCTACGAGCGGCGCGCTACGAGCTTGTAGGTCTGCTATTTTTGAAAAATGTAAGAACCACTGACATAGAAACATAGCTTTTTCAGAAAACTGTCAGGATGTAGAAGACATTTTTAGAATCTGATCTCAGGTCAAAATGGGTTATTCACAGAGACAATGAGAAAAGTGCATTTGATCAATAAATAGCTTACCCAGCAGTGTAAGGAGGGAGAAACATGGCCGGTGCTTCTGACAAGCTGCTCTCCTTGGTATGCTATGCAGCCATTCTTTGAACCGTCAAAGGTCACCGTTTTCCACTCTGTGTTTTTGTTCATTCGTGCCATGATAAACTCCAGTGTCTGGTGCTCAGCCATGAATTCTACCAGTTTTTCAACTATAGTGGGACAGAATAATTTATTATTTGTTCATGATTGCCAAATGTACACATTTTCTTTCAAGTATTCTAGTGCACACAGGAGTGTTCACCACTTTTCTCAGAATTGAGTCATTATGCCAATTCCCTCATTTCCTCTCCTCATACACATGGAACTGCCTGCAGCCTCTTTTCACATGCCAGTGAGCACATACTGTAGCACATGCAGAGGAACAACCTATTGCTTTTTCAATACGGTATCAAAACATGCACACAATGTACATACAAAGAGATACATAATAATAATGAATTGCATTTTTATAGCGCTTTTCCAAGTGCTCAAAGCGCTTTACAATGGTTCATTCATTCATACATTGGGAGGTAAAGCGGCGAACAGTCGACGCCAGCATCCTCACTTCCCACATTCACACACCAATGGTGGCAAGCTTACACCGACTGACTCATTGGAGGCAATGTAGGGTTCAGTGTCTTGCCCAAGGACACTTCGACATGTGGACAGGAGGAGCCGGGATTCGAACCGCCGACCCAGGGATCATTGGACGACCTGCTCTACCTCCTAAAATTTGAAGTCGAAACAAAGCACACAACACACACAAGCACTGTGACCAATGTACAGGTATGACCAATGTACATACTGTATTTATTCTCTTCATACTATTGCTCCTATTATTGTTTTTTCACTATTGTTGTTACAAGGCTGTGTTTGATGAACCAAACCCAAAGGATTTTTCTGACCAGCTAAATTGAGTAAGCGAGGGAGAGACTCATGATGAGTGAGGGAGAATGATGGAGAACTCTAATGGAAATGAAAGCCATTCACCTCTGCAACCTGTTTATAGTCTCCTGTTTGTCTGTCCTGACTCTCGCTCTGTTATTCATTTGGGTCTCAATTTAGTAGCAATAATGCATCTGATTGGACTCAAGGCCACTGAGCTCTCATAAATATGCTGATTGCACATAGATCCGCTGTATGTGTCTCTATCAGTTAACTGCAGTGAGGTGGAACCTGCTTTCCTTGCTACTTCTGAACAGGTTTGTATTTAGTGAAGCTGAACCGTAATGACAAGCTGTCACAAACAATGCGGTGTGTCCTCTTATAGGTCATATCAAATGTCTGCATGTGTCCAGCAAGCTGCCTTAGAATTGGCATAAATCAATCAATGAAGACAAAAGACCTATTTGTGGGTGTGAAACAAAACCGTGAATTTCGTATAAGAATTTCTAAGAATTTCTAAGAATTTCTTAAGTTATTTTGTCAGGCTTCTCTGGCCTTTATTGATAGTACACGAGCAGTGGTTCCCAAACGTTTTAGCTCGAGACCCAGTCGGGCCCAGGAATCAAACCCGGGATTCGCTGTCAGTAATCCGAGCCCCACAATTTCATTTTCATAATGTGCTATGGTGGTCGTTTGTCAAGAGGGTGCTTAATGAGCTTGAACTTGAAAACAGTAGACTATGCATTGTTTTCTTCTATGCTGGCATAAACTGTCCGCCTTTTTGAGTAATTGAGTAAATAGGAACAAGACTACTGCTATCTTCAGGTAACCTCTTTTCACAGTAATAATGATATCAACAGAAATTTGAGGCAATTACGGAGTATGTATGACCAGAGGTTTAATAGAGGAAAGTTACGAGAGGAGAGGAGAGGAGAGGAGAGGAGAGGAGAGGAGAGGAGAGGAGGGTGCAGGTCTGCTTGTCTCATTAGTTGTTGGACCTGCAAAACACACACACACACACACACACACACACTGTTTGGTTAAGTGTTTGCATCAGTGATCTTATATGTCTTAATCACTGGCTTCCAGGTCCACGACATTCAGCCAAGCTCAGACACCGGATAGCCGCGCCATCACATACACACACATTACAGTACAACGTTTAACTGTAATTATGTCTGTTAGCACTGCTGAAAACCGCTGCCTGCCTCACCTCCTGCTGCATGTCTAGACACTGAGCTATACTTTGCTGTGTGCGTCGCATTGTGAGCTTGTAGATCTGCCAGTGCGACACAGTCTTATGGTGGAGTATAAATGAAGCATTTCAGCTCTTATATTAGGTTTCTGCTCGAAGTGCAAGGGCAGGCATTCTCCACGGCACCACTTCACCTTGCTCTTTTCTGCAGTGCTGTTCAGGAGAAGTGTGTCGAGTTCGAAATAACATGTCAAAACTGTCATTCTATCTCAGTCTTGGCCTTTGTCAAATGAAATACAAAACCAGATGGGAGAGAGAGGGGAGGGGGGGGGAAGAGAGAGAGAGAGAGAGAGAGAGAGAGAGAGAGAGAGAGAGAGAGAGAGAGAGGTCTGGCTTCTCCATGCATGAGACTCCAAACACTCTCCTCTGTGCTCAGCCCTATCTCACAGCTTAATGGAAATGCACGACTGCACGCACGCACGCACGCACGCACGCACGCACAAACAGACACACATTACTTCATAATAGCACAGCTCAGGACTCCAGGGGCAGCCTGAACTTAATTTGTTCAGTTTGACATGCTCCCTGCTTCTGTATCCATTACTGCCAGCTCCCCCCACTGCCACCCCAAGACTTTACTTACTGGTGAATCATTAAGCCATGGCCCTGCATATGTTTAAGGGGTGACGACGACCAGACAGACAGACAGACAGACAGACAGACAGACAGACAGACAGACAAGTACTGCTGTATTGTCATCCTTCAAAAGGTTTTAGCAGATGTGAAACAACACGCATGCATTCATGCAAGCATGCACATACGTATGCACGTGCATGTGCGTGCATATGTAAGTAGGTATGCACGTACACAGCCACTCGTCGGCAGGGACTTTGTTGATGGTTTGTTTTCTTTCCTGCCACTTGGAGCCTCAAGGCCTCAAACTCTTATTGCTTCATGCAGTTCTACGCACGCACGCACGCAGGCACGCACGCACACACGCGCACACACACGCACACAGAGCTCTGCCCCGGGGCAGGTGTATATGTATTCTTTGCAGGAAGTGATAGATAGTCAGCCTTCCCCTCTCTCTGTCCTGCTATTACTTTCTTTTCCATAAACACAAATCCATCACTGCGTGTGTGTGTGTGTGTGTGTGTGTGTGTGTGTGTGTGTGTGTGTGTGTGTGTGTGTGTGTGTGTGTGTGTGTGTGTGTGTGTGTGTGTGTGTGTGTGTGTGTGTGTGTGTGTGTGTGTGTGTGTGTGTGTGTGTGTGTGTGTGTGTGTGTGTGTGTGTGTGTGTGTGTGTGTGTGTGTCAATTGGTTCTTATTTGCTCTCCTCCAAATGAATACATTAAGTTGATTATGTCCATTTAAACCCTCTCTCTGTCTCTGTCTCTCTCTCTCTCTCTCCGTCTGTCTCTCTCTGCGTGTCTGCCTATCGTATGAGCTTTTTTTCTACTTTAGCTATTCCAGAAGTTGAGCACCCCGGTGTAATATTTCAACCAGCGTGTCCAGTGCAATATGTTCCCAATGCTCCCCGAGTCATTTAGCCAGAGGTGACCCTGAATGTGTTTATAAATGATCCTTTAATAACAGGAAATATTCTGCTCGAACCACACGGCCTGCAAGCGCCGCGATTATGTGATTAATTGACCGTCTGCCACCACATAAACAGCTAATGAAATGCATCTTCACTGTGCCCATGTGCCTTGATTCCCAGAGAGAGAGAGAGGGAGAGGGAGAGGGACAAGGAGATGACTTCTGACTCTAAATCCAGAGTGTATTAATAATGCAGTGTGACATATTTACACACTGTCTGAGCTTACTTAGGTCTGCACTTCCTCTGGCCTCAGGTGACAACCATTAAATATTAAAAGTTGGTATAATTAAACAACTATTTCATTGAGCGAAGCAGTCCAAGGCCCATCGTCTTAAGATGTTAATAAAAGATGAGTGTTTTTAGGAGAATTAACCACGAAAGTGGTGTGTTGTTTGTTTTGACAATCTGAAGATATGCTGTACATTATAGGAGTGCTGTGAGTGTCGCAGAGAATCTTTCAAAATAGCTGATCTTTGAGCTTGTAGATCTGCTATTTTAGCTATGCTGGCAAATGTTTTGTTTTGAACATTTCTGAAGATTTTCACCTACTGTATAATTCATTAATTTAAAGATAAATATACACATACCATACTAATATATTTTATACTTATTTCCTCTCATCTGCAGTATATTGTTCTGTTTTCCTCAACACTCACGATCGTAGTATGGTTCTACGTATGTGAGAGTAATGCACCAAGTCAAACAGATTCTGACTCTGATAACTTCAGCACGATAGCGTTTGGTTTCCATGGATTCATTTAGCAGTCCGGGGGCTGGCAGCACTGCTGGGATAGTTTGGATATTTATTTTTATTTATATTATTTATATTTATTCTCACTGTCTCCAGGTGAACATGCCAGAGCTGGCCCTCCTGCGCTTTGTGGTGTTGGACGACGACTACATCGGCGATGACTTCATCGGCCAGTACAGCGTGGCCTTCGAGTGCCTGCAGCCTGGCTACCGCAACGTGCCCCTGCTGGACCTGACGGGGGACCCCTTGCCCCACGCCAGCCTGTTTGTCCACGTGGCGGTCACCAACCGCCGAGGTGGGGGCAAGGCCCAGCGGCGCGGGCTGTCGGTCAGGAGGGTGGGGAGGCGTGGGCGGGAGTACGTCACGCTGAGACACACCGGCATCAAGGTGGTGGACGAGACCTTCAAGGTGGCCAGCGGTCCGCTGAAGGAGGCCGCCGACCTGCGGGAGGAAGCTCAGGTCAGAGAGGCGACGCTCTAAAGCAGTGTTTCCAAAACATGGCGTCGTGACCCATTTTGGGTGTTTTAACCTTTCTTACAAATTGTTTTTTTTATATTTTCAACAACAATTAAATTCCCCATTTGTTTACATTTTGTAAAAGATCCCCCCCCCCTCATCTACAAGCTCACAACGTGCCACTATTTTCAGACATAAGTGATCAATTCCATAATCCTGAGCTGGAAAATGTTGCCAACCCTGGCCTGGTCTAACGACAGCATAAATGTCACATATCTCTCATAAGATGGGGGCTAAATCTTATAGGATATTCATACTGTACATGTAAGTGCAAGTATCATAACATCCAAGCATTGTTCAGATTGTTATAACAGCAGTAAACTACATTTAAATAATGCCATTGTCAAATACGGTATTCCCCTCATATAATTTCTAAGACTATATTTCCGGTGCCAGAGAACAATGGAGTAAAATATGACCAAACTGGGATATATTATTATTATATTCAAACAAATCTTTTGTGTTTTAGACAATTCCATAGCGTCCTAAACAAAATGGGTACACTCATGGGTTTGGTGTCAGGAGGCTGTTGTATTTTTAGACTGTTGACAAGATGTCTGGTCAGAATCTAGATTGCATGTGCATGACTATGCTGAAATCAGACTACCTGCAACTTCTCTGTAGAGAGAGAGAGAGGGGGAGAGAGAGACAGACAGACAGACAGACAGACAGACAGACAGACAGACAGAGAGAGAGAGAGAGAAGATGATAGTAGGAGGATAGGATTATACACCTATCTATAAATACTAACAAAGAGAGAGAGAGAGTGAACCTGCCCAGAGCAAGGCCCAGCTTATATCTGTAGATACAGTACACACAATTTCCCTCAGTTTCGCGACGCACGCACGCACGCACGCACGCACGCACGCACGCACACTGCTGACCAGAAACAGTCACTCACTCACAAACATCTCTTCAGTCTCCCTGCTTCCATCTTGCTGTCCATTCTCTCTGATGTCAACTAAATTTAGCTCTCCTGTCTGACCATCGTCTGCTTCGCTGTCATTTGTCCAGCTGTGGTCTCACCTGCCACAGTTACTTATTACAAACACACACACACACACACACACACACACACACACACACACACACACACACACACACACACACACAGGCTATTTGTCACCTGGACTCTGCCAGGTGACAAATAGCCTCCAATAATCAAGAGTGTAAAAACACTTACATTTAAGTGTTAAATTAACAGTGCCAGAACAACAGCTAAGATCAACAGGTTCCTCAATTGATTTAGTTTTGCGTTACAAACTTACAGACAGAAGAACCAGCACATCAGACAAATATTACCCACCTGTTTAAGCCCATGAACCCCAGCTTCCCTGTTCTGAGTTGAAAACCTTCCGTGAAGAATAATTGGTGTCGTGGGACAAAAGAAGAGGGCCTAGTATAGATCCCTGGGGGACTCCGCTCAACGATGTACCGGTATACAGGGCTTAAGTTATTCATCAATCATGGCCATGGCTGTAACCGTGACGAAACCTTGGAGAAAACATTTCTGCAGCAAGCAACGCAGTAGTTTAGAGAACCGGGGAAGTGGTTGACAAGATCCATTCATTAACATGACATATACGAGAGCCTGTGGCAGTCTTTGGAGTCATTGTATTGTAGCTTTTCTATTCTAAGATGTTTCTTCTCTGTTCTAATCTAATTTGAGCGCATAGTATTGTTGTCTCTCTTAAGTTGTTATCGACTACCCTCAACCATTAAAGTTCTCAGTGGAAGGTGAGAACATCAGTTTCTTTCATGAGACTATAATGAGAATGTGGTTTTGGTGGTGGGAGGGGGGTGAGGATGTGTAACGCATGATTTATACGTAGTTACTCACTGAAGAACTTGTAGATTGGCTATTTTTGGTTGGAGACACGATGTGCAACTGGGTATGAATCAGGCTTAAATGCTGTCCGTAATCCCTCTGTGTTTTTTTACCTTTTTTATTTGATCGGAGCCCAAATTTGCTTTCTGCCTCTGTAAACATCACGCCACATCTGACCGTCAGAGCCCGAGACCCGATACCCAGCAGGCCTCCTCTTCTTCCTTTCTCACTCTCTTTCCGTTCTGTATCTCTCCTTCTTCCAGAGTGCCTCTGTTGCTTTCAAAGAGCAGTGTGGGCTCCCCCCGGTGGCCAAGCTGAAGCAGTGCATCCAGAGTCTAGCAACACGGCTACAGAGCTCCGAGGGTACCATGGGAGCCAGCATGGTGCTGAGAGACGGCTACCCAAGTCTGGAGGCCCTGGTCAGCCTCACAGAGCCCACACGCAAACTACTGACTGCCTATGACACAGTGAGTATGGGTCCGCCTCACAGACCCCACACGCAAACTACTGACTGCCTATGACACAGTGAGTATGGGTCAGCCTCACAGACCCCACACGCAAACTACTGACCGCCTATGACACAGTGAGTATGGGTCAGCCTCACAGAGCCCACACGCAAACTACTGACTGCCTATGACACAGTGAGTATGGGAACCAAAGCCAGGATGCCTACCTACATTTGTTGGTACTAGAGCGGTGCCCATTGGGCACTGGTCTACTTGGAACGATGCAATTTGGGAATTAATGCCCCCACCCATTTATTATGTCTATGTCCCTTTTATGCCCAATTGCCCAAATATGGAGTTATTTGTCAGGCATGCCCAAATATGAAGTCTATGCAGATGTCAGAACAACATTGTGATGTCAGAACAGGCCAGCTCCATATATGGAGATCTAGGGGTGATCACTGATCAGGTGTGATCAATTGGCTAATTTGGGCCCTGTCCAGAGCCTGGGCAGCCTGGGCAGGAGCCCGTTTGCCACCTGTGTTTCTTCCCACTCTCACTTCATGAAATCAGGCTTGCTCTGAGTCATCTGCCTCCTACGCACGCACGCACGCACGCACGCACGCACGCACGCACGCACGCACGCACGCACGCACGCACACTTTTACATCCATCACTTAGTGTTTATTTTCTGTATGTGGGTGGTGATAATGTCTGTGATGTTTTTTTGTGTGTGTGTGCGGGTACAGGCTTTAGTTTAGACATACTATTGGTCCGACTGTCATTAGACTGACAACCTACCTATAACCTAACCCTAACCGCAAGCACGGAGCAGCGCATGTTCGACCGTTGTTTCCGCATGCCGGTCCGTTGGTGTGTCTAATCTGCGTGTGTGTCCCGTGTGTGCAGGGTTTATCACTCAGCGTTACGCCAACAGGTCAATGCCATGAAGTCAGTTATTGTTACCTCCTACACACGCACACACACGCACGCACGCACGTGCGCACACACGCACGCACGCACGCACGCACTCGCGCACACACACTGGGTTAGTCATCCCACATTCTTCCCTCCTCCCTCAAATTGTGGGAGGAGATAAAATATTGTATCCGGTTTTACTGGAAGAATGAGAAGATTGTAGCTTGTCTTCCACCCCCCACATTGTATTTATTTCAGTTCTCTTGCAATCATTTACTTGCTTAATTACTTGGTCAACCGTCAATTCATTTCCATTCTCATCACATTCCCAGTAAAATGGCAACTTGCATATTGTAAGACATATAAGGTAATGAATTATACATACTATGAAGAAAGTAAGATTTTCTATCTCATTTTCTATCTTTCTATCTACATTCTTTCATCCACCTGCCGTGTCTCCACCCCTCATCTTCCTGTCTCCACCTGCCTATATTGTCTGTCCTGCTGTCTGTCACTGCAGATGATCTACTGTACAATGTCTGTCATTCTGTCTGTCACTGCAGATGATCGCAGCCCAGAAGCAGCTGATAGAGGGTGCGGATGCTGTTCAGGAGAGGATTGCACAAGTGCAGAAAGAAGGTGAGAGAAGAGGGGATGGATGGATGGATGGATGGATGGATGCATGCATGCATGCATGCATGCAAACATTTCACTGAATTCAAGTTACATTTAGTCATATAAATACACACTGTAGACACTTTATTCCCACGAGGGATCTACGGATGGCAACTCTAAGGATGACAATGTAATTCAGTCTGTTCATCCTTGACTCTGCTTCCAGAACAATATCTCATATGACCAGCTGCATTGCAATCAGGGACGCCCCCCCCTTGGTGGATGCTTAGCCTCCCTAAGCCCCCCTCCCCACAAACACAATTGACTGACTTCTATGTAAACTTCATTAGCCCCCTCTCTAAATAGCCAGTCCCCCCATATAGTCCCCAAAGTCACAATTCTCTGGAGCTGTTTTGCTGTGCACTTTCATGCTCCCTGGAGGGAGGATTCTACTGATCTCAGTGGTCTTTCCTAGTGCCACCCTTAGACTAAAATGACCCACTTGCACACAAGAGATCTCAAAATCCAGCGGGCTGATTGCCATGTACCTTGAAGAGCACATTCATGCAGTGAACCCATGGTTACCCTTCCTTGTTCTACATTATTTTCTAACAAAGCCTTCAACGGAGCAGGTGTATCATAGTAAAATGCTGTAGTCCCCTGGACCTCATTATTAGTACAGGTCTCTTGCTAACTGGGAGGTGGATTTGTGGTCATCAGGCATGGACTTCCATGAGGAGCTGCCTCGTCTCGGGGAGAAGGAGGGCCTGAAAGGACGCAAGCAGTGTAAAGCCCTGGAGAGCTTCACCTGGAACATCACTGTGCTGAAGGTACACAGAGATGCAGTAACACACACACACACACACACACACACACACACACACACACACACGCACACGCACTCACCCACCTGTTTTCCCTCTATCTGCTGCAGGGTCAGTGTGATTTGCTGCGAGGAGCTAAGATGGATTCTCTGGACGCTCTCAGGCAACTGGCTCTGGCGTGCGAGGCCTGCGGGTTCACCTCCTCTTCCTCGTCCGCGGCTGAGTTGCACTACACCACCCACCCGCCCGGTCGCAGGGGCAGCGCGCACGGCAACGGGCGCATCTGATGCGCGCGCGCGCACACACAGGCACACACACGCACACGCGTTCTCCCCCTGGAACACTTCCAGAGACAGAAGGGAGGAGAGTGGGTGTTGAGGAGGAGGCAAGAGAGGAGTTGTACTCTCAGACGTACAGATATCGTACAGATATCTAAGCCTACAACGATACATCTGGGGAAATCTTAATTCAATGTAGTGGCCAAAACAGCAGAGAAAACATGCGCCAGCAAACCTGTTTTGAAATCAGTAGGCGGTTTTCAAAGCAAATCCTGAGACCAACCCGAAGGACCACCTCATTAGTCTTTGCATTGGTTCCGCAATGCATTTATTTTTAACCCCTTTTGGTGTT
Organism: Electrona antarctica; assembly: GCF_951216825.1. Taxonomy (NCBI): domain Eukaryota; kingdom Metazoa; phylum Chordata; class Actinopteri; order Myctophiformes; family Myctophidae; genus Electrona; species Electrona antarctica. The sequence continues at coordinate 13,119,246 of NC_136794.1, read as the reverse complement.
AGCATTATGTTGTGCTTTTGCTATTGAAAAATAGCAGATCTACAAGCTCATAGCGCGCCACCGAGTGGCGTGCTACGAGCTTGTAGGTCTGCTATTTTTGAAAAATCGAAGAACGACTGACATAGAAACATAGCTTTTTCAGAAAACTGTCAGGATGTAGAAGACATTTTTAGAATCTGATCTCAGGTCAAAATGGGTTAAAATCTCTGCATTGTTTCCACCCTGTTTGAGTCCTTACATTGAATTAAGATTAAGATATCAGTTCGGTAGGCAGATATCTCTGGCTACGCAAGACTAGTGTTAGAGTAGCCTTGACTAGAGCTGTGAATTTTTCACACGCTTGAGTTACCAGGTGTTGACCAGTGAAAGGTCAATCCTGCCAACAGGCTCTACTTTGAATGTTCTTTTTCTGTGATGGACAAAAAAAACTAAACTAAACAAACTAATGACATTTGAACTTTCAATGTCTCTTTCAGGAAACATTATACAGATTTAACATTTTAACTCCTGAACTTGTGAGGAGAAAAACAGGAACCCCAGATCAACGTGTGACAGCCAGCCTGACGAGAAACTGACATTTGCGGCCATGTTGGTGTTCCTTGTTCCTTGTTCCATGTCTGTGCCCTTTCATTACACTGGCAGAGGACTGGTGTGTATGTGTTTATGAGTGTGTCTAACAGTGTGTGCATCTGTGCTCGAGATCTCCTGTTATATTTTATTGTAAAGCACCGCTTTTCTCTTTCCATTTGTAGTACTGTACATAATTTTGTCATAATTAACAACGATTCATGATGCCTGAGGCTACATGGGGGGCCCACAGTATTAATGTCAGCGTCAGTATGTGCTATGCGATGACGGGCCCGGTATAATATCTTTTCATGGGGCCCAAAATTCCTCACAATGGCGCTAACACACAGTTAAAAGTAGTACCCTACAGCAGTACCATTTTCACCTCTGTACACACGCACACGCACGCACAGACTACAGGGGTGGAAAGTAAGCATGAATACTCTACGTACAGATTTCTAGTAGCTTAATATGAGCTAGATTTGAGATCGATATACTGCAATATTAATAAGCTACATTATACTTCTCCTTTTCAAATGAAGTCATTTCTTTTAATATTACAGTAATTCTTTCTTTGATGACCGAGTAAAAATAGCACTCTACAGTGGTACCTTGTGCAGCTCTGCACGCACGCACGCACACACACATACACACACACACACACACACACACACACACACACACACACACACACACACACACACACACACACACACAGAAGCACAAGCCCTGTTTTCTTTTAGCTCTTTCTGACCCAATTACAGTATTGTTTCAAATACCCAATGCAATTAGCAGACACACTTACTGTATGTGGCGTGGCCCTTGTTATCTCAACCACCGATGACCTTTGACCTGGTCCAAACTGGTAATGTGTATCCAGGTGAATGGATACTGAAGGGGAAGAGAGGTGGTAACTGGAGAGGTTGTTGATGTGTTACTGCTGTGGTGGTACTACTACTTACATAGGATTTTACTACACAGTCAAATCCTAAAGAAAGCACATCTACAAGTTGTAGACTATTTTTACAAATTTCCGAAAATGTTTATTGGGGGGGGGGGGGGGGGGGGGGGAACATAATTTTTGCACATGCCCAAAATAGCTTGACCAGTTTGAAAATGGTTAATTTATTTAACGAATTAAAAGCGTGTACAAATTGAATCAAATGGCCCCATGAGGGTCCATGCATACATTGGGATACATTTGAAAACTACAGTTAAATGACACTAACACTAAGGATTTTACTGTGTACTGCACTGTACAGTAGCTAGGAGCCATGGGGATCAACATAATATACAGTAGTTGCTGTCTGGAGGAAACCACCGAACTACATTGTAGATTTTTTTTTGTTGTGCATAAATCAGTGCTATTGAACACCCTTTACGTCTGTGTGTTGTTTCGAAAATATTGAACCAAGGAAAAGTAGTAAAAAGTGCACAGAACAAAACCTCTTAACCCATTGGACCCTCTGCTAAAGAACTGTCTGCTAAAGCAACTTAACTCCACCACCTCTCCCCGTCTCATGGAAGTAATATAATATAACAATATAAAGTCACAACACCAACTTTGATGAGGCAGTATTGCTTTGTTATTCAAAATATAAGGTTTTCTTCATTTTCTGAAAAATGTTAGGTGGTTTCTTCCCGACAGCAGAGATATGATTACACATGTGGACAGGGGATGTTCACATTGCTCAGTGTTCTTTCAGTGTTTTATAATTCTAGCATTCTACTAGAATTATAATGATTTTGACCAGTGTACTATTTTAGATTTAGCAATGATGACAATATTGCTAGGCTGCGAGGGCCTCTTATGGGACTGCTTTACAGAATGTGTAATTGACTGAAGGGATATGCTGTGACAGCATGCATAACTCAGTGACACTTGTGATTAGCTTGTAGCTAGACAAAGAACTACAAACTGGTGTCCTGGTGCTACTAACTCTTTCATTTTGATGATTGTGCTTACCTGTCAATGGTGGTGTTGGCCTTTGATACCGTTGTAATTGTACATGTGTGCTTCTTGACGAGGGATGAAAACACAAGTGATGCTATAGTACTCTTAAGTCGGATATCATACCCCTGCTTATTCTTGTATCTTTTAATGCTGCTTTTAAACAACACACAGCAAGAGAGATCCTGAACTACTAAACTTGGCTACCTGAGAAGAAATACCTTAAATTTGTCATATTGTACAAGTCCGACACTCTACTCCTGTATGTTGTAACAAAAAGAACAAAACGGAGAGAAGAAAATGAATGTACATTTGAAATACCCTGAGTTGGTGCAGTCGACAAAGCTCTCCTGTTGTTGTCCCACCTCTGAAATTGAGGAATACTCCAAATATAACTCAAAAAGTATTTTATTAATATATACATATTTATATAATATATCTCCAACTACGATGGTCAGAGCATTACAGAGCATTTGAAGCACTGGAACAAAGTGGCACATGAATGATCACTAGGTAATTGTGAGTGACCACAACCTAGAATTGCCCAGCAGAGATTATAATGAATGTATTCTGCTTTTGGGGGTTTGAGAAAGTCTGGGAGGCAGCATGATAACGGATGAAAAGGTGTACTCATATTGGTTTCACTGAAGCCTGTTTTATAGCCTTTGTTTCGTGGTGGTGTCCCACGTCTAACATAGCAGATCTAGCTCACAACGTATCAACTACTAGATAATAGTATAACTTTGACTTTACACACCTATCTGTCAAGCTGAATCCACTCACTTGCATCTCACTCAACCGGAGTACATTGCCACAAATGCCATTCTCAGTGAAAAAGCCAAACACAGCAACACTGACGTGTACTATGTACTGTACTCTACTATGTACTACCCGATACCTTAATTTGTATAATAATTTGTACTGTACTACTGTGTGTGTGTGTGTGTGATCTCGTCACATCCCATTGTTCACCTTATGTGATGCCTGTCAACATTCCTTTGGGTTTGCATTGGTTCTCCTTTTTGTTTGTTTTTCCAGCAGTGACTTCTGTCACACCTGATCTGTCAAAGTCATTGTTCCCTCGTGTGTGTGTGTGTGTGTGTGTGTGTGTGTGTGTGTGTGTGTGTGTGTGTGTGTGTGTGTGTGTGTGTGTGTGTGTGTGTGTGTGTGTGTGTGTGTGTGTGTGTGTGTGTGTGTGTGTGTGTGTGTGTGTGTGTGTGTGTGTGTGTGTGTGTGTGTGTGTGTGTGTGTGTGTGTGTGTGTGTGTGTGTGTGTGTGTGTGTGTGTGTGTGTGTGTGTGTGTGTGTGTGTGTGTGTGAGAGAGAGGGTGAAAAGAATGGAGGGGAGGATTAAAGAATGGGGATGGAGTGTGTGTATCAGGGGGAACCTGCAGGGCTTCATAATTGGCTTTCAGAGACAGACATGGTGACAGCGCCTGCTGCTTGGGTCTATTAATACAGAGCTAACTCACTGGAGGCCTCAGGTGTGTGTAAATTACGCTTTACTGTGACCTGATGTGCACCTAAACCAGCTCCCTCTGATAGGGCACACTCTCATCGCCAAACAATTGGCCATATTACCTTGCAAATATACCGAACTGGTCGGTAACTTCTCGAACCGTATTTCTTTGCAACGCACTGGAGAGGCTCATTGACGTATTTGAAAACCACCATACTCTAGCTTGAGGTATCCTCACAAAGAGATCCATTTACATGTGGGAGAGGGTCTCTGCATTATTGATGTCCAAGTCCCAGTAAAACTAACCACAGTATTATCTTTCTGTGTTCCGGGTTTTCTTAACCACTGAACCGGGACAATTGGCCCCGGAGGTTAGAGGGCGTTGGGGTTTTACCTGCAGAGCGGAGGGGTCAGGGAGTCTACCTACCTGTGTGGAAAAACTAAAGGCTGGGTTGTAGACACGAGTGGAGCTGTAGGTAGCTCAAATGTCTATCATTAGGCCTGCCCAGGGCCCACATTAGGCTGAATCACTTGAAACTTTCACCGGAAATAGAAATATGACGCATTGCAACACAGCGTGTTGTGAGCTTAAAGATCAGCTATTTTCGGGGAAGATATTTAGTGTAGAGTGAAAACAGGAGGGGGCAATTACCTAAGTCTAGGGTTTAATTAAAGTCATTCCTGGCACTGGATTGATTCGACAGATGCACATTGAATTTGGTGAACTGGGGTCACTGAGTTTGTCTCTTCTGCTCTGCAAAAAAAGGACAATTACGAAAACAGAACAGAATGGCTTACCCTTACATGCTCAAAATAGAAACACCAGCTTGAGAGTGATTAAACTGGCACAGTGGCACGAGGGTCTGCATAGAACTCAACTGTGTGTGCGGAAATTACTTAATTGTGTGTGGAAGCTTTCATGTCTCCAGCACCTTTGCAAAGACTCATCCAGGTGAGTGCTACACAATTAAAATCCTCTGGGGTCATTTTGGTTACATTCGTACACTCTCAGTGTTAAAAATAGATAAATGAACAGGATTTTACTGTGTAGCACACACATCACTTGAGCCACTAAGAAACCTGTCCAAACTAAACTATCTTAAATGTAACTAAACCAGTTGAACCCTACAGTAGCATCCCTATTCCGGGGGGGAATATTAACTAAAAATGAGCTTGTAGATCGGCTATTTTCAGTGAGACACAGATACAGAGCCGACCTTAGTCTAGTCATCTAAGTGTTATATTACTAAGTAATTAAAGAGGGTTTAAGACAAGTGGCTAAATTCCACGCATTAGGTATGAAACCTTTAAGTCCTAGCTCTCCTCATACTATTGACATGTCCTGTATGACCACATATGGCTCTTGATTTACATAGCTTTGTAATGCCCCATGTTAACGTCTGGAGAAGGCACTCTGTTGCTTCACTGCAGTGCTTTACTACTGTATTATGTGGTGACCCAGCACAGCTGTAATGTGGGCCTGTCCAGTCCACTATTTCCCAAACGGTATGCTGTGAGACAAGTCCAAGTGTGCCTGGGAATATGTGACAACCACACATTATTTCAATATACAGTATACAGCTATACAAAATAATATGAATTATTTTTAAGTACTATATTTGTAGTGTGTGCACTCATTTCTCAATACAGAGGCAAATTCTCATTTTCTTTTTCAACACTGCCATCCCTATTTTGGGTCATTACAGGCAAAACCTTTTATATTATTGTTACTATTATTGTTTTCCTTAATTTTCTACAAAACTGCAGATCTACAAGCAAGACATAAGCTGCTTGTATTTGGTGTATTGAGATTTTGACTTGCCCATTACTCCATTAGTGTGCCTAGGGCACAACAAGTTTGAAAACCACTTCACTATAGAACATACATACAGGACCTTAAATAAAATTGTGGCTCTTGTTCTGCTCTTATACAAAGATATTCACAGATGGGAGTGGTGCACAGATACATGCTAATTCATGTTAAACCTTGTGTCTTAACCTAGACCTACAGTAGTAGTTGTCTCTGTACCCTTCAACCAGGGAAGAAATAGTTCTAAAAACATTCAAATATTTTAGGAATGTGTGTTGCCTCTGCCATGAAGGTGTTTTACATACTGTTTGAACCTAGGTCCTTTCATGGTTATTTTGTTGTGTGACGAAAACAATACTAGCACCCTGGAAATCAGTACCTTTCGTGGAGCATAAACTTCAGTATAAATTAGGCTGTGTGTCTGTACTGGCCTGTGTCTACACCTCTGAACCTTTTTCAAACTTTGATTGTTCTTACTGTTACTGTATGACTTGTTGAAATAGAAGGGAGAGAAGTATTTATTGAAGTGTTTTAAAGCTATAAAGGAATATTATTATTAATTAGATGGACCTTGCTTTTATTTTGAAAAGCTAGTGTGTTTTCTATCTGACAAACAATTAGACGTAACAAAAGCTATGTATCCCAGACTAAATAAAATGTATCTTTTACTGACCACATCCTATTGTCGCATCCTTTCTGTGTTGCTTTGCCACTCTAAAACAGGTAACTTAAACAAACTTGATGAAGTTCCCTTCACTGCTACAATTTGACTTCCAATTGTGTCCTTGGATGAGCTTTTATCTCATTGCTGTTCCATCGACATTACAGAGGAAGAGTGCAGGAATGTAATAATATTGTGTTGAGTTCATTATTAGATCACTCTCAGTTGTATTCCTGAATTCACCTGTAAGCACTGTATTGCTTTGAGTTTTATTACTCCACGTTACACCATTATCTTTAAAATAATACAGAATCACAATAAATTCCAGAGTTGAAGTCGAGCTTAATGTATCAAATTTTATCACATTTAACATGGAACAACAATATCACAAAGAGAATAGACTATTCTATTCTATGTGTAAGAGATGGGCATTTGATTAACTCCGTCCTAAGTCTAACCTGTACTGCACTTACTGTTACAATTACAAGTAGGATTGTATATGGATGTCAGGCCCTGTCACAGCAGGCCACCCTCACAGCACTGAATGGCATGGCTGTCATGGCCCTGTCACAGGCCCTGGCATGTTACTGTGTTAATTACCATGGTACCACAATGACAGACAGTCATGTGAGGTGAGCAACTCTTCCACTCATTAGTGCTGATCATGAACAGCTGTGTGGGACCAGCAGCAAGCCTCAAAACCTCTGCTGACGGCCAGTCAGACACTCCTTCAAAATCTCTGCTGAGGGCTAGTCAGACACTCACTTCTTCCTCAGAACCTCTGCTGAGGGCCAGTCAGACACTCACTTCTTCCTCAGAACCTCTGCTGAGGGCCAGTCAGACACTCACTCCTTCCTCAGAACCTCTGCTGAGGGCCAGTCAGACACTCACTTCTTCCTCAGACAGTGGCAGCCATGTTAGGCACTTTTGTTCTTGCTGGTCTTCTCTGTCTTCTTGCTGGGGCAAGAAGAGGTAAAGAGCTTTACATTGGTTTGTTTCCAATGTGCATTTTAATACTAAATTGTTTTAGAAAGTAAAAGATGAGTGTTATTTTTTTCCATGTGCTGCTTTCTTTCATTTTAGCAATTTTAGCTATTTTTGTGGTGGAGGCATTCAAACATGGGGCTAAATACATGTTTATTTTTACAATGTTTTACAGCGATTTCAGTATTATTTACTATAGTCCTACTAGACCCCAGGAAATTATATCTGGCCACATAAGATCATGGGATCTACTAAATGTGACATTCAATAGATCATGTGATCTTTTGTGGCCAGGTGTAATTTTCTGGGGTCTAGTAGGACTATAGTAAATATTTAAAAAATAAATTGCAAACATTTTGTAAATAAATATACAGATTTAGCCCCATGTTCGATTGCCCCTGCCCCCCTGTCAAAAGGCTAAAAACGCTAAAACAAAATAAAGCAGCAAATTAAAATAAATATACGCTCTTTACTAACAACCTAGCCGCAATTTGCAACGCTAGATTTTTTTATGATTGGATGAATCTAGAGTTGCAAAACCCTCCATTGACTCCCCACTCATCCAATTTGGTTCTCTTTCAATCTGCCGAGCTTGTTTTTCCTAAAAATCCACTGTAGAGATGTTATGAACTACTTTCTGTCAAGACATCCTCTGCAGGTGTTGCAGTTTGGAAGCACTCGTTTTTGTTAACGGGCCGTGCTGCTGCCTCCTGCATTATGTTCAAATTCGACCGCAGGGCCGTTCAGTGACATACGACGAGTGCTTCCAAACTCCAGCACATAGAAAAATAATCACCTGCACAGAATTTCTTGACAGAAAGTAGCTCATAACATGTCTACGGTGGATTTTTATGAAAAACAAGCTCGGCAGATTGAAAGAGGATAATTCAAGCTTGGACTACAGCTGCAATGTTGGTGAGGTTAACGTTGTTTAAGACAAGCAGATCGCAAACCAAATTGGATGAGTGGGGAGTCAATGGAGGGTATTGCAACTCTAGATTTATCCCATTATAAAAAAATCTAGAGTTGCAAATTGCGGCTACTAACAACCTAAAATAAGAACCTTGTTTGAAAAAACTAAAGTTGTCCTAAGCTTTAATTCTAAGAATGGGCAAAGCAGCCATAATTAAATTGCTTCTCTTCCTTCACATGTCTGGCCAAAGTTGCCAATTATAGAGTCTCTGTTCCATTCTGGTCAGAGTCAGGCCTCATTCACACATATCAAACAAATGTTTGGTCTTTTTTTTGTTTTTTTTAGGCCACCTCAATGCTGGTCAAAACATGGGACTCCCATTGGAAACGCGTTGTGGTGGCCTAAAAAAACCAGACCAAACGTTTGATCGGTATTTGATATGTGTGACTGAGGCCTCAGGGTGCTGATATGGTGTATGTTTTCTCACTCCAGGTACCCTGATGGTTCTTTGAGGGGGACCCATATGTTCATTTCGGTTTATTGGTCTATTTGTACATTTTGGGGTCCTTGGTAGTTGTTGCACCTCTGTGCTACACACTAAATTAACAGAGCCTTAAAGCTGCTACGCTATGCACTTTCCTCTTGTACCCCAGATTTGAACCCTGTTGCTTGTGCAGTAGCCGCATTGCAACACTTCGTTTTTTTTGTTTAAATAATGGGATGAATCTAGAGTTTCAATACCCTCCATTGACATCCCATTGATCCAAATTGCATTTCCCATCTGCTTGTGTTAAACAACGTTAACCTCACCAACATTGCAGCTGTAGGCAAAGCTTGAATGTTCCAAACTGCAAATCCACCATAGACATGTTATCAGCTTCTTTCTGTCAAGAAATTATGTGCAGGTGATTCTTTTTCTAAGTGTTGGGTTTTGGAAAAGCTTGTCGAATAAGTAATTGGAAATTAAAACAAACCAGTCTTGTACCCTGCCCTTTGTTTGTCAAGATAAACCAGCTGAGTTGTTGTGTCTGAGGCTTAAAAGTTTTTAAATACTTTTTTGAAATGTCTACGGAAAAATGAATGGGAAATTATCTCCTGGACCGGTGCCCTCGAAGGGGGCAAATATTGGATGGCTCTAACTTAATTTGTCTATTCCCCTGTTTATAAAAAAAAGTCATTAGCTGTATTAACTCCATGTCTTGTGCCAACAGGATTCTACACGATTCCATTCAACAAGACTATGGCTGATGACATGAGTGCTGGGACCAACACGACCATGGTTTATGACATGAGTGCTGGGACCAACAAGACTATGGCTTATGACATGAGTGCTGCGACCAACACGACCATGGTTTATGACATGAGTGCTGGGACCAACAAGACCATGGCTGATGACATGAGTGCTGGGACCAACAAGACCATGGCTGATGACATGAGTGCTGGGACCAACAAGACCATGGCTGATGACATGAGTGCTGGGACCAACAAGACCATGGCTTTTATTATTATTATTATTATTATTTTTTAATATTTTTATTGGTTTTTAAATTTTCACATACAGTTACTTACTTACAGACAAACTTTACAGGCAGACAAAACAAACATTGGGACAGGGGGGTGGGGGGGGTTCCTCCAGTTCATCTATGACATCATCCACACCATACCATATGAAGCAAAACAAAAAGAAAAAGAAAAACAAGCAAAAAAAGGAAAGCCAACCATGACGGCCACAGTATTGCACCTGCCTCGAGCCCATTCACATATAGACATTTTTGTTTTTTGTTTTTCTATCCTAGGTCTGTCCACTCAATGGGGCATTGGGCCTTTAGAAGGATCCGAGAAATTTCAGTAGGAAAATAGTCTAATAATGGGGCCCACACCCCCTGAAAGGAAGCGTCGTTTCCTCTCTGCATTGCACAGAGTCTTTCATGGGGTAGCACACCGAAGATCTCTCTATACCACATTTGTATAGATGGGGGCTTATCCTTAATCCAATTTATCAGAATGCATTTCCGGGCTGAAAGTAGAAGTTTATCAAATAGTTTGAATTGTAAGGGTGTCAAATGAATTTCTTTTGACGGGAGTCCCAGTAAGAAAGCTCCCGGATCCTTTTTTATTTTCACCTTGAAAATGTCGCTTAACTCGCGTTTATGACATGAGTGCTGGGACCAACAAGACCGAGGCTGTCGAGGCGAAGGCGGCGGTGGCCTGGAAGGAGGCCTGGAATGCGGTCTAGGCTAAGCCCTGGAATAACGCATGGAATAAGTCCTGGAAGGAGGCCTGGATGGCAGTCTGGGATAAGCCCTGGAATAAGACATGGAAGGAGTCCTGGGACAAGGCTCTGAAGGCGGCTGAGGCGGCGGCGGCGGAGAAGGCTGAGGAGGCGGCGGCATGGAAGGAGGCCTGGGCAGAGGCCTGGGCGGAGGCCTTTAATAAACCCTTGAAGGCAGGTGTGAAGGAGGCCTGGATGAAGATCGCGCAGGAGGCCAGGAAGGAGGCCTGGAAGGAGGCAGAGGAGGCCCAGAAGGAGACAGAGACGGCGGAAGACCTTGAGAAGTGACTGAAATCATGATGAGCGGCCGGCAACATTTGACTTCATCACTTGATCAGGATGTTTGGCAATAATCATGTCTATTGACATCAATTAAAAGTTTTTTAAACGTATCATTGTGTCCTTCTTTCCCCATGTTTAACGTGAGACAATTTACTAAAATGTGGGTTCAAGCTGTAACATTTGAATATTCGAGGTTGAGTAAATCCCATCTTAAAACGTCCAGTTAACCACTTAGACCAGGGGTGGGCAACTTTGACAATGGAGAGGGCCACTATATTTCCACACTCCCTGCATATCAGTTTAGTTTATTTTGGTCATAGAATGAACATTGACTTCATTAATTTCATTTGATCATCATAACTTTGCATTTAGGATAGGCATTATGCCTATCCTATTTACACCTAGAGACTTGTAAGGGAAGAAATTATAGATTACTGTCGTAGCAAAAATAGCTGATCTACAAGCTCAAAATGTGCTATTTTTGAATTGGAATCCTGAATAATCTTTTGCTATTTTTGAATTGGAATCCTGAATAATCTTTTGCTATTTTTGAATTGGAATCCTGACATTTTTTATTTCATTTCAAATGCATTTAGTTATCTTTATGAACTACTGGTAAATACATTGGACAAAAACAATACTAACATTTTAATACTAGTAATTAGCTGAAATCATCATATCAATGTTCGGATATTAACCTGAGGGCCACATGTGGCCCCCGGGCTGCCAGTTGCCCATGTATGACTTGTCTTGCACCGTCAATACTTAGTGAAATGGTTAGCACTATATACTTAATGCATTTGTTTTCCCTCCTTTACACAAAATCTATGAACTAAGCTTTCCCCCAAAATGCAAACCTTTATATGCCGAGTGGCAGAAAGGTGATGCAGCCCATCTGTGTTTGGCTCTCCTGCCGTTTCTGGGTCCTCTCCTGAAGTTCAGCTACTCAGGCTTCTGCTTCAGAAAGTCAGTGGTGGAAACGGTACTCAATTGTTTTACTTCAATCAATCAAACTTTATTAAAGCCACAAGGTCCATAGTGACATAAAAAAAAACATACAAATACAGAGACAAGCAAAAGGCATATTGTCTACATAAAATCACAAATGCATACTATACAGGCTTACACGCCAATGGTTCCACAGTTTAGAAATAAACACAGGGTGAAAGTAGGCAAAAACGGGCATTAATGCCAAATGTTTTTTTCCCGGTTAATTCCCTGATTACGGGATGTTAACGGACATCTGTTGACATTTACCGAGAAAACAATTTACTGAAGATTTGTGGACATCTACATGGAATCTACTCCCCATGCTCAACAAAGACACAGCATGGGGTCTGATCCTTGCACATTGACCCTTTGTTTAAAGAAGGGCAGGGGGAGTAGGATTGTTAGTAGGATACAATATTGTGCTTGTTTTGTTTGTTTGTTTTTCCAAAGTAACTGATTATATAACTTGCATTTATCAATTACATGTCTGAGTTGTCTGATTATTCGTTTTTTTTAAAGAAAAAAAATGCTCTGTACATGCATTAAGTTTATTTAAGCCCTTCTAGAAATCAACTATGCTTCTTCTCTTCAACAGTTTGTTCTTCACATCATTTTGCATTTATGACGGGTTCCAGAGGTTTTAACAGGTAAGTTAGCAGACAAGGAAAACAAACACACACACAGGAGGTCAGTGGGGGAGGTTTTCATGTGAGTTAAGAGACAATGGGATGCCAGGAAATGCTACTTCTAACTCCTCTTCTAACTTCTCCTCAACAGTATCAACTCTCTCCCCGACATAGATGGTGTCATTATAACAGGTAAGAAAATATATAGACTTTTGTTTCTTTTTTCCCCCCATAAGTGTCCTGTGTATTTAATTCATAAAGGCATTGAGGGGAGGGGAATTTCCGGTGGTAAGATTAGACTTTTGAATTGTGTTTGTTTAAACAACTAAATAAATCCTAATGTTTGTGTGTATTCCTTCACAGGAAATGCTTTTCCTGGAATCAAACTAATATGCTTCTATCTTCTGCTCAACAGCATAGGAGCAGGTCGTCACGCATCGCTTCGGCCGACATAAACATTATAACAGGTAAGAAAATATATAAACTTTAGTTTTTTCCCCTGTGTATTCAATTCATCAAGGCATTCCGGTGATAAGCGTAGACTTAGTATTGAGCGGTTTTGAATAGACATTGAATTGTGTTTGTTTGTTTAGATAAACTAAATAAATCCTAATTGTGTTTCCTTTTTTTTTGTTTTTTTCCCCTTTTTAGGCTGCTTGCAGGACTTTCTGAGTCTAAAAGAAGCCATCGTCTGGACCGTCTGGGGGCCACCCTGGACCACCCCCCCCCCCACACACACACACACACACACACACATACTCACACACAAATGGTGCATTTATAGAGTGCCTTTATCCAAGGCGCTTTACAGAGATTGTGCATTACATTCACATTACATTCTTGTAGATCAGCTTTTTTTTTACCATATGTTATGTACAACTTATAAAGTTGCTTTTTTGTATTTTTAAAACATTTTAAAGTGCTTGTACAAGCTCAGGTTATATATATAAGTTTTCACCCAAGGGCTGTTCATTTATATTGTTTATTTTGTATTCAGTGTTTTCTGCTTTAGTTCAATAAACTTAATTTCATGACATCTGCCCATTTTCTACACGAAGTGTGTGTATATGGGGGGGGGGGGGGATTCAGTGTATGGGGGGGAGTGGATCAGTAGCTATGAACCACCACCCCCAGTGGGGTGGAGTTTTGGTGCTTTGGTAGTATGTAAATGTACGTTTTCTTCATGCCAATAAAGCTCCATTGAATTGGGAGGGGGTTGTGGAGGGTGGGAGGGGGTTGGGGGGGATTCTTGCCCAAGAGGTGTGACTAGGAAGCAGCCACAGCAGGGGGCCTTGCATATTTAAGTTGGTACAATTCGGACCTCTACATACCGCAGAGCCGGATTTACCTTGCTGAGGGCCCCCGGGCTGGAGCAAATTTGAGGGCCCCCCTTGGGGCTATTTTGTTTTCATTTTGGGGTACCCAGGCCCCTAAAAAGAGAGGCAGGCAGGCAGAAGCTCTCAATGGTTTAACCATAATACAACTAAATACAATAACAATACACACATTTCACTTGAATTGGATTTCACTTTACAATTTTACAATTACAATTATTTTTACAATTTTCTTTTTTGGGGCCCCCCTAGTCGGGGGCCCCCGGGCTTCAGCCCACCCTAGCCCAACGGTAAGTCCGGCTCTGACCATGTTGCCCTACAGCACTGTGACATGATGCTGACCATGATACTGACAATGATGATACTGGCATGATCACGTCAGTAAAGCATGGATGGATATCTTCTGTTTTCTTTTTTTTTGTTACCAATTTAGCCTACTTAAATGCCGAACCTAGAAGTCAAAACTACATCTTATACCAGGCCTACTTTATGTCAGTGGATTAATTCTGCATTAATTCAATGGGAAGCCTGAAATGCTTGGAATGGAACTCTAGAAATAATTTAAGGCAAAGCTTGTCGTTACTGTATAGTAGCATAATGCACCTGTGTCATGCTGGTTCAAGGTGGATATTCTGCTTCCTAATCACCGTCTCCACACCATAGCGCAAAACTTTCTTAAGCTGCGCACTTCTTAAGCTGCGCGCAGCTTAAATTCTGAGTTTTTAGACAGCTGGTGGATGGAAAAGAAGCTCCACCTCCGCGGAAGACTTGAGCGGAGGAGAGCGTTTCCGGGAATCTGGCCGTCGCGCAAGTATTCGGCGGAGGTGGAGCTTAATTTCCATCCACCAGCTGTCTAAAAACTCAAGCTTTAAGCAGCGCGCAGCCGAGAACGTGCGCAGCTCTTTTGACCGTGTGGCAGCACCTAGAGTTAGACAGACAAAATTCAGTCCCCAGTCCCCAAATTATTTTTTTCTTCTCTCTACCAGTTGCTGAAAATTTGCTAATCCAACAATAAACACACTTGAGGAAAAGAAAATCCTGCTGAATGTCAGGTGCAACCAATTATGTTAATTTGATTGAATAATTTAATTCTTAGTATGTAGAATGGGTACATTTCAAAAGAAAGCACAGATCAATACAAAAATGGTTTCGGGTTGTGGTACCAATTATTGTTTTGCCCTTGCTTTTGTGTTTTGTTTGCCCTGCATCCTTATAGGCTACTTATCACACCCTTGTTAACCACCAGTCCACCACACCTGAGTTTTGTTTCAATGTGATTGCTTTGATTTGTAGCCTATTTATTTACCCCGTTTGCCATTCAGTTGGTGCTGAGTTCTTGAGAGTATACATTACAGGTAGCCTGGCTACAACTGATGTCTTACATTTTCACTCTAGTGTTCCTCATTTGTTTTTGAGCTCTTGGTTTTTGTGTTCAATGTTTGTGTGCATAGTGTGCTTCAAAACATTTTTGGATTTTCTCCTGCATCTGAGCTTCCACCCCTGACAGTGTACCCACGTACATTTTTGGGCACAGGCATATGATGTGGATTGTGGATGAAGTCTACTGACCGGAATGGTAAAGTATAGTTTAGCCTGCTACCTGCTAATGTTGTGTCATGTGCTATTGTACTGCTGTTACCACTTAAAGGCAAGGGGCCGGGCAACAGATATTTTTTAAAGGCTGAATATAAAAATAATGTATGCTAATAAATGTGGTGTAGTCCATGAGCCAGACAAGTTTTCATTACAAATTGAGTAGGCAAAACCATACCTATATTAAATTGTTTATAGGGTCAATATAAGTAAATTAATATATGATAACCCTTCCACAGGAGTAACTTTTTCATATTTATCACACATTTTGTTATTTTCACCTATAGGTGATGGGTGAATAGGATAAGGAAAAATTAAGAAATTGTGATCACCATGAAACTTCCTAGTTGATTAATTATGTGAAGACAATGGTTTAGTATTGTATTACAAGTTTTCTGAAATTGTTAAATATGCAAATAAAGCATTATATAGGAATAATGCCCTATTTTGCATAACTTTCCAGAATCAAAATCACACTGTTTCAGGGGAATGGCACACTTGGGAAGTCCAGTGTGTTATTCTTGGTGCGCTTAGTATCTAGCAGAAGCCCGCTGGAACCGCCTGGCTCGTTCACAAGGTTGCTGCGCTTGCTAATCATCGGTGAGCGAATGTGACTGACCTCGTCCATTCGGAAAAAAAGTGCAATAGCTATCTGTAGCATAGGGGTGGCGGATGTTCTCCACGGTGGAGTATAGAGCCTGACAGTCGGGTCATAGACGCCTCGTAGTGGCAGGTCCCGAGTGACTGAGCCGCGATTCTCGTCCTAGCGTGGCAGCTTCCTTGGGGTATGCCTGGTTGAATCCGGGTGTACATGGTCAAGCCATAATGATGCATAAGGTAGCACGGGAACCAGGAACCACATTCCTGGCTGCGGGCCGAAACGACCAACAGCGGCACTGAGATGAACTTGGCGGACCCAGTACTACGTGACCGTGATCAGTGCGCCCCGGCGTCTCGGACTCCCCGTATCCTGGGGAAGTGACAGTGCCAAGAGTTTCAAAGTGAAATACTCAATCCGGGCTTGGAACGAAAAAAGAAAACGAAAGAAAAACAGCCTACTGCCAAATAATATATTAAAGAGCTAGGCAAACATTTTGAAAATAGCAACACCTTGTGTTGATTTCTATATTCATTAGGAACATGCGGTTCTCAGCACATACTTTCAATAGGCCTATTAAGACTTATAAAGCCATTTAAGCAAAATATGAAAGTAATAAGTACAATAACTATTCCAATCAATTACACATACTTGAATTATTCAGAAAGGTCTCACACAATAATGGCTCAAAAGTTGATCATATATTTCTTGTAACAATTGCGTGTGGTAATATAGGGGTCCACATATTCAATGCATGATAACGACCACTAAGCTACGTGTCTGCATTGGTTATGCCAAACTTAGGTTAGGCTTGTGTCATCACACTATAATAGTGTTTCTGATCTCTACAGTTAAAAAACGTACATGTTGCCACTCAAATTAAAGCTTAGAATGTGAGCACTATAGACATTAGGAACATGTTGGTTCTCAGCACACACTTACTAGCCTTATTTTAAAATTATTATATTTGGTTGCGAAATCTTGCATTAAAAGGCCAATTAAGCATAATTTTACTTATTATTATTTTACTTCTTTAAAACTTCCATATATTATATGGAAGTTTTCAAGAAGTAAAATAACCATTCCAATCAATTCCCCATACTTTAATTATGCAGAAAAGTGTGTTCATTGGTTCTGCACAAAGTAAGGTCTGGCTCATGGACTAGTGGGGGGGGAAAGAATCAGTAGAGCAGTCTTGTTGAGCAGTTTTATGATGTCAGGAGTGGAGGAAGTCCATACAATACTTACAGTACTGTACAGTACATCAACAAAATACTGTACAGTGTAGGCTTCCCATGCAGGCATTGCAAATATATGTTGTTTTGAATGACATACAGTACAATGTTCATTTTTAGGCCAATAATATGAAGTAGGCCTACTGGCAATACAGTGTAGGGCCAGGCTACAGTACATGGCAAGCTTCCACCACCAATATAATTATTTGAAAAAAGAAACTGATGTTGTTTAGACATGTATTCATATCAGAAGTTGTCCTATCCTATCCCTAGTTTCTTATCTGTTGCCCTGCCTTTAAGACATACTTTGTTGGTGACGACTGACGAATAATGAAAAATAGCCTTGTTTATGTTTATTCAACTTTTCAGCATGATCACAGGTTTAAAAAGACAGGGGTGCCATTAAAACACACTATTTTCTCTACTTTTACATTTCTTGACATTCCCAAAATAGGGATGACGGTAGCTCTGGTCAGAGCTAGGATGCCAGGTTGAAATTGGTTGAAGATAATTTTATTTTATTAATTAATATTTTGACCACTACACTTAGTTCCAAGAAGAGCCTAAGATGAAAACATTGTTGCATCCTTCCTTCTATGTCTATAGTTTATGAAAAAAAGTAATGGAAACATCACGGCACCCTCATGCATTATAATGCCCTTCTGATGCATGAGGGGACTGTGAATTTTCTATTTATTTTTTAATGTCTTAAAACAAATTAGGCAAAAAAGACAAAAAGATTTCATATACCCAAAATGGTCAAACAAATAATTAATAAAACATCATAAAAAAACGTAATTATTTATTTTAATGTAGATAACCAGAAATAATGATACTATTTGAAATGACAATGAAAGTATAATCGGTGTCCTGAAAACTTTTCAATCTCTTTATTCGTGAACATGGAGTTCCATCCATTATCCAGTAGATGGGGCCAAATGTTTAGCTTTCATCTGTAAAGTCAGCAATAGTGATATAGGGCCTAGGCACATGGCTCATGTTTTTTTCATGTGCCATACATGTCTGTAACATAATGTGTTAGAATACATTGTCCTTTTAATTGCCAAGATTTCTTCAAAATCTGTTGACCCTCTAGGTCTGGTTGGTGACATAAATGAAATCTACAGTGTATGATACAACATCATACTTCTAGTTGGACACGGCACATTTTGGTCCAAGAGTGCCGTAGCTTTATACTCTTTATTTGGTGGAACATCCCTCGCTTATGGTTGAAATGTAGGACAAATCACTATGTTAACCCCCCCGCCCCCTCTCCCGGGAGGTGTTGGGGAGCAGATGGGAGGTGATGGGACTGTGTGGTAGTCGAGGCGGTGACACGACAGGCTGTCAAGCGCTAATGCAGGCTAACATCTGGAGGTTGTTGTTAGTCACGTCACTCTGTGCCTTTAGCCGTGGGCCAGAAGCCACCCTGGGGGCGGTCGGGTACGCTCTGGACCAAGCTATATGCCTCAGATTATATGTATTTTTTTTAATTGATTAGAATTTATATTGCACTTTTTGACAACATATTGGTCAAATCAGGCATCGGTCAGGCTCTGGTGTCTTCTCCTTTGAAAGTGATGGGAACCATGCAACACCACTTGTTCTGTGGACAGGCTGGTCCGTCAGTGACATTTTCTGTGAGGAAACGGTCCCAAGCAGCTCATCACCGCATGTTTTATTGGACTCCAAAACTAGGAAAACTACTAAGTGAATATGTTTACTGTGAAAATTACTATGGGCCCACCGATGCCGCCCTCTAAACTGTAATCAACAATCCATCCGAGGGTATTTATCATAGCAGACAGCAGTGATAAACTTTAAAAACTAATTACCCATAAGTTGGAGCTCAGCGGGATCTTGTGGGTGCAGTTAAAACGGCATGCGTCTCAGAGGCAGGAGCAACACAAGAGCTATTAGAGCCTCCTGGTTTGATTTTAGCCTCCTAGAAGCAAGTGCCTCGTCTGCTTTAATTACAGCCTTTGCCCAGAGGCAATTTCACTGTGATAGAGAGGGAAAAAAAGACCACCTCTTAAATGTCTCTAAATTGCATCTTATTTGTCCATCTTTTAACTAACAACAAAAGCCAGGCTGACAATGGCGCTGCTTGTTTCTGGCTCTTTGTGTATGAGTGCCACTGACCAATTATACCATAGACATTATCTGAGCTGTATTAAAGATGGCACCCAGCAGGATGGCAAAAAAGATGGCACTATATGTGGAATACTGAAGCCCTGAGAGAAGGGCCTCCTTGTAAATGTGGAGAGATGGTCTTGTCACTCTGAATAACTAATGTTAAACTGTAACCTCACGTTAAAGCCATTTCAGTCCATTCAAAGTGATCGTATGTCTTTTTGAACTCTAGATCAGTACGCTACTATTATCCTGTGGAATGACATCACAAACCCGAGAGGTCACACACACATCGAGATTCCACAGTCGCTCACAGACTGGCTCATCTGACTATCAAATCAAGTTCTATTGTGTGAGCCGGAAAGAAGTTGGGAAGCCAATGCAAGGTAATTATACTCTCATGGATGAGTTTTGTACTTTTCTGCCCCTTTCCATTTCCTATCAGCCTGACAACCCCCCCCTGCCCCCTGTTGAGATACCTGTGCAATCAGACACCACACTGAGATATATTGTACTATAATCACTCCTATTCACTGTGTACTGCGGTTTAACTCTCATTCTCACCATTATCCTCTAAAATTGTCTAAATTATCCCTCATTTTTTCCTATTATTTGCTTGCTTTCTCACTCACAGAATCAGTCTGTGAAACAGGCGCTAACTTTCACTGACCATTATGATTTTAGCCGATATATCAGACATTATTTGGCTCTTTTGACGACAGCAGTACTGGCATTTATGTAGCCGATTTCTTTTTACACATTCAACCTGGTGAATGTTTTGTATGCCATTCATTATAGGTGAACATTTTCTCTTCAGTAAATGTATATAATTATTGTAATAATTATTTATTATATTTACTTGTTTGCTTACAAGTTAAATGTTCTGAAATACAAATGTTAATACATTTTTCAAATTGATTCGAAATTGTTGCACTTTTTCACAAAATATTTTGACAAAATATCGTCTAGGACTCTCCAAAATCAGGATCGACATCAGGCCACAAAAATCTCGAGCTCTAATTTCCCCATGCCCCATTTTCAGTAACTCAATAAGTCAGTCCGAGTGTGTCACTGACTGACTGAAAGAGCAAAGTGAAAGTAGCTTGGCAAAAGGCTGAAACAGTGCATTACTGTATTGGTTACCTCCACCCAACCCCCACCCCTCTGACATCCCCCCCCCCCCCCTCCCCATTTACGGTTCGCCTCTATCTCTCCTTCCACCCTAAAGGGGTAAGCTGCTCAGTGTTAATGGCTTGTGCTGCTTTAATTGGCTGCTAAACGCTGTAAGCAGGGTTCCCACTGCGTGCTTAATGAACAGGTACACACTTGCATGATTACAGCAATCTCAACCCCCACCGACCGTTGCAGAGCCCCGACACACAGGCACGCACGTACAAACGCACGCACGCACGCGGGCACACACACTCCCTACTCCCATACATACAGTAGACAGACAAAAGTGATTTGAGAGGCTCCTGTGCTCGGCAGGAAGCTTGGTAAATTAGAGGGGTAGGAACAGAGGGATAGGCGAGAGACAAGACAAAGGAAAATGAAGGATGCCCCCATAGCCATTGTGATGGACGAGTCAGAGAAATGATTGGTATAGTTTGTGAAAGCGGGGAGAAGAGGCAACCATTTTCATAATGTCATACTGTGTTAGAACAGTATATGCGTTTCTTGTTTGTGACATCTTATTGTACTTGACATCTATACGATGCCCGTCCATCCACCGTCTCCACTGTCACTCGTCAAGTGATTCTGTCCATTCTCGGGAGTCACTGTTTGAGATACACTAACTCGCTTGATTTGGCGCCCTGTCCCTCTGCGCCCTGCGTTCCCTCTCTTTTTCTTCTCCTCCCCTCTGTTATCTCTCCCTCCATCTGTTAGGTCTTGTCTGTCCTGAGGCCCTTCTTCTCGTTCTGCTGATGATGATGTGAGGTGGCAGCAGCCACCTCTCTCTCTCACTCTCTTTAGACTTAGTGACACACCAACACACCAACCTACTCCCACACCAATACATGGAGCAGAGAGAGTGCAGCTATGGTAGAAACAGAGGTTTTTTACCCTGATTATAGAGCCCTGTATCATGACTGGGTGGCAAAACTCTTATTGCAGCTTCTCTTGGGCCAGTACCCCCTATCCAATATCCAGGTCCCTTTTTTATTGTGTTACTGTCTTATGTAATTGTCTTATATAATTTAGAAAACATCTCATTGATTTCCAAATATCAGATTTTACATTAAAGATGAAGTGTCGTGATGTTTTTCTGTTTAGTATGTGTCTATGGAGTTAACATTACTCTAATAGACCCTCAGGTGTGGTTATAACATTCAAATATGTCTTCCCTGTGTATTTTTGGTTTCTTCCCGAGACTCTCTAAAAACTGGGGTGAAAATAGTCTAAAATAGTATAGTCTAAGCAGTCTAAGATTAGACGTTGAAACAACGTTGTTTCAACGTCTATATATAGACGGTCTACATTTAGACCTTGATTAGCCAGGCTAATCAAGGTCTAAATGTAGACCGTCTATATATAGACGTTGAAACGACGTTTTTTAGCCTAGACTGCTAAAAAAAACCTTTCATTTCTTTGACTATTTCACCCCAGTTTTTAGACCATTTTTTTGTAGTCTAATAATTACAAAATGACTACAAAAATGCTCAGTGGGTAATTTTAACACTTTATGTACACTTAAAAAAAAAGAAAAAAGCTGAATCTTCCTCCAAGTATAATCATAGTATGGGGTATTTTATTAAACTGGTCTTTTAAGTATGTGATTATTCTGTAATTATTAGCCTATAGTTACATCAGGCCCCTCTCACAGCAATTGGTGAGCGAGTCGCCGTGCAGAGCGCCGCAAAGTCACCTTCAGTCGACTCGGCAGCGTCCGAGTTATGTACCCATATAGGGACAGAATGGTAAATCATCGTCCCCTTGAGTCTCGGTACCTCCGAGACGTCATTTATTTTATTGGCGGCGGGGGCCCCGCCCAGTATGCGAAGACATGAAGCTGAAAATGGTAGTCATAGTCATACGATTTTTGTTACACACGTTACCGCAGTGAAATTTGTTCTCCGCATTTGACCCATCTCTTGGAGCGGTGAGCCGCAGCGTGCGCCGCGCTCGGGAATCATTTGATTAGTAGATTTGACCCCCAATCCAACCCTTTGATGCTGAGTGTCAAGCAGGGAGGCATTGGGTCCCATTTTTACAGTCTTTGGTATGACCCGGCCGGGGATCGAACCCCCGACCTCCCAGTTTCAGGGCGGACACTCTAACCACAAGGCCACTGAGCTGGTCGATCTCTGCTGCATAGTTAGTGGTGAGGCCATGCAGCAGGCAGCCACCTGCCATGTTATCAGTCAACTCCCTCCCAGCAATGTGGGGGAATCCCCAGCGGGTCTACCATTTTGTTTACCAGAGCAATTCCTCATTGACCATAATGTTGTCTATTTATTCAATTATTGTTAATATTATGAGTTTTGATCACCTCGGGCAACGGCCATGGCTGAAACATGTCTCTTTTGGATATCATTGTGCAAGACTGTGCAGGCACACACACACACACACACACACACACACACACACACACACACACACACACACACACACACACACACACACACACACACACACACACACACACTACATATATAGGCAAATGACTTTCCTGAAGCCTGATTCATACTTTGTCGCACGACGATGTCACATGCTGAAATGCGACGTGTTAGGCGTGTAGGTCGGCTATATGCTTTTAGAGTATCCATATACTATATACTTGGGGCTATAGCAAGGGGGAGGGGTGCATGTACAGCAGCAGCCAGATGCCCCTTGGCAAATTAGGCGAGAGCCCTCTGAGGGGCGTCGGGCGTCTTGGCTCGCCCGTCCCGGAGGACGCAATCAGGGTGTCCCCCCCTCAACCCCTCCCCCCCTCCCCGTGTCTGAGGGCTGGGTGAGGGAAAAAGGAGAGGGTCTGGTCTGTATGTGCCTGGCGCTGACACAGACGAGCCATGGGTCTAATTCATTAAACCAGCCTTCTAATATAAACAGTCATTCATTTCACTGGCTGACACCAGGCGGTCTGGACAATGTGAAGAGCCCCAATAGAACTGCCATACACACTGCTGTTTATGTGCTGTGTGTATGTGTATATATACTAGGGTGTGGGTATGTATGATAGAGAGAAGGAGAGTCTGAGGGAGAAAGGGACAGAAAGGCTGAGGGAGAGAGTTGGAGCCGAGCTTGTTTGTGTGTACGAGGTCTCAGCGAGACCCTTGGACCCAGGCAGGTACAGTGAAGCTATCCAGAGGCTTTCAGTGACTGCAACACGGTTCACAGAGAACCTGAAATTCGCATCTCGGTTTAACGTTACAGTCAAAAGCATGTGAGAATCAATAAAGTCTACACCGATTGTATACCAAACTAGAGATTATTATCATGCTGTTGATGACATACAGTGTGCATAACCGTACGAAGCACATTCCCTTACACAGTTTCAGTCATCAAATGGATCACATTACTGTGTGATTTTAAGCAGGTGAATTGTAATTTCTAAAGGATTAACGTCTTTCTCCAACCATACGAGGCAGAAAGTCATCTTTTATTTTAGAGGCAAATGCATTCGTAGTGCTTTGATGGTGCTTTAGAAAGTCCCAATTACATCAAATTATATACAGTAGACACATCACACGTGTAATGTGTCTATCTCCTATTACCTTCAATGATGTGTGTGCGCGCGCACGCACACACAACCTCCTGCTGAGCTCGGCCCTTTCGTGCATCAGCCCTTTATCACTGTGAAAGGATGGGAGGAGAGGAAAATGTTTAATGAGACTCAAGAATTGCTTAAAGTGGCAGTTAAACTATCAAACTGTACATTTAACTAACACTTTTCTCCAGGCTTAGGTCTGATGCAGTGGTCGTATAACCATTATAATGACACGGAACAGCGACGACAGACTGTAGAAATACATTTCTTGAAGACACTTGGACAGAAAGCACACCAATACCTTGTTGATAGGGATTGGAGCTCTTGGCATTTAATCAATGGGTGGCAGGTGCGTGAGCTGGAATAACGATTAAAAGCAACTATGATAGTTTGGATAAAGTTAATTCCTCTACTCTCTAATCTTCTCTTGAATATCAATTCCTTTGTTTTTGTCATGGACTTCATGTTTCAAACTCCTTGGAACTTGAATAGGTATATGTGCCGTGTCTTACGGAGCCCCTGAGGGGATATACTCCGTAGTGTCTCACATTTCATTTAGACATACTTGAGTTTTTTGTTTTGTCAAAATAATTTAACCATAATAACCCATTTCAACTATTTGAGGCAGATTAAAATCCACTGCCAAAAAGGTCCCTTAAAGGACCACTTCAACACTTTTCATCCTATCTTCATATAATAGGTCCTCACTAATGTTCATGATAAAATGTCACAATTTTTTTCTACTCAGTCTGTGTCTCATAGGAGGGCTGTGGGCAGTTCAGAAACCCGTCCACCAGTGACATCATCATTAGGCAGATTGTTTTTAAAACAATATTTTTTTACAAAAACGTTTAGATTTTGATTATCGTGAGAACGATGGCTTCCTCATTATTATTATTAGTGAGGACCTAGTTACCTAGTATATGAAGATAGGTTGAAAAGTGGTGAAGTGGTCCTTTAAGGGTCAACCTTTACATTCAGACTTAGATGTTTTGTGTGTTCGACGCTGAGGTTGTGTTAACGCTAGCCGTTAGTTAGGGACACGTTGACAGCAGACGCTGTAGTTGACAACAGACAGGCTGTACTGTACTGTACTGTACACACCCACTGACACTGATACTGACTGTGGCATGTGGGTTTTATGGGCTTAGCACAAACACGCAAATATAAACACGCACGCATGCATGCATGCATGCATATTATAAACAGACGCATATGTGAATGCATGCGCGTCCAGGCAAACATATGCGTGCGTGTCACACGCACACACACACACCCAGGTATCTGCGACCACTAATTGTGTCTGGCCAGTGCAGCCACTAGCATCCAGGGTCATGGGAGTGCTGTGGGAGAGGACAGGGTAGCCA